>NC_135374.1:20074433-20381933 GCF_049243985.1 Paroedura picta | reverse complement strand
CAAAGCTTTTTGGCTTCAGATTGCAAGGGCTGTTTGGCAACCATGACCAAATTGACCGTAATGTCTGTTCAGGGTCACAATATCGTGCAGTGAACTGAATGTAAGATGAGTGGGTGGCTTAATGGAACCCCTATGTTCAGAGGCCGTCACCCTGTGGATGCCAGTGCTGGGGGTGTGGGGCAGCCCGAGGAGGGGCTTTTGGCCTCTGCTCCCTACTCTGTAGGTCTTTCAGGGGCAATGGGGTGGAACTGGATGCCGGAACAGAGGGTCCAGCGGTCTGTTCAGTGCAGCTGCTTGACCATTCTTCTGAAGATAGACAGCCAGCTCACTGCAAAAGTGCTTCAGTATGGGTGACCCCGGCTGGTTTCTCTAATGTTCTGTGGTTGCTCTTGCTCTGCACCTCCTTCCGAGCTCGTTTTGTTTCTGCGAGTGAAGACTTTGCTTGTTTCTGTCCCTCGGTGTGTGGCTGCAGTATTTTGTCACTACTGGCCATTTCTTTCTCTATCTCCTGAGCATTGTTGATTGGCCGTGGCAGCCACGGGGAGTGGGGGTTGGGCGGGGGAGAGAACTTTGGCGGAAGAAAAAACGCAGAGCAATGGGGTGAAAACTCCCCTCGGCACCATGGTCCCAGCTTGACTTTGGGGGAGTGGGGCTGCTGAGAAGAACATCCTTTTCACAGGTTCTCAGGCGGAGAGCTTGTGAATAAGTTCCGTTCACTGGATCAGCATGCTTCCTTTTTGTGCATGTTCTTCTTTTTGCACAAGGGCTCATTGTAAACCACTGATCTTACACAAACAGAAGCACTAGCACCAGAAGGTCCATGGCAGAGACTGACTGGCCATGCACTGAACTTGCTCACAGGGTACAAGCCCCAGAGTCCTGTTCCACCTGGTGCTGAGTGTCCCAGAGCCCATCACTGTCTCTCTGCTCGAACCCTACCTCGCAGGTAGTTTGTGCATATTTAAGCATATTGGACACCGCAAAGCGGTCACTTAAATGTCTGCTGTCTTCTGTCCTGGGGAACACTGCTTTTCATTTAACAGACAACACCTCATGATGGGTGTTTCCTATTGTTACAGATCTCTCCTCCTTTCACCTGAACGACTCCTCGTACGACAGTCTGGAAAACGAGCTGAACGACTGCACAGACTCCTCCTTCAACAACCTACTCAAGAAACGGGGTCAAGAGAACAGGAGCAGAGACTCTGTGCTGACCCTGAGCGACTGTGATTTGGACCCGCCGGAAGCAGAAGACACCCAGCTCAAGCTGCCGGCCAAATCACAGCCGGTGTCCATTTCGGCCCGCTCCCATCACAAATCTCCGTCCCGGGAGCATTCTGAGAACGAGTCCTTATGTTCCCTCACATCAGACTATTCATTGACTGCCCTTTCAGATGTCCTCAAAAGCTCAAGAAGACACAGGCGCTGCTCTGAACCCACCATTGGCCTTCTCGACTCCAAGTTTACCCCGGTGAGCGGGTTCCACGAAAGCGCCGTCCGTAAAGCCAGCTGCGATGCCGTCCTGTCTCACACGGACGAAGACTGTCTTAAGCAGCTTCGCTCTCTACAAGTGGAAGGCCAGAAGCTTATCCACCAGAGCTTGGTTATGGGGATAGATGTGGGCAAGAACGTTACGGAAAGCCACGCCAGCAAGAAGAAGGATGCATGTAATCGCCTTCTGCCACCCCCTCCGCTGAGGCTGAATATTAGTTCAAGAACTAGTTGTTCTAGTCTGTCATCTCCTGGCACTTCCCCTTCCGGGTCTTCAATGAGCTCTTTAGACAGTGCTTTTTCACAGTTTTCAGATTACTCGGTGTTTACCCCAACAGAGACCTCCTCTCCTTTGGACTGCACTTTTCATCCTCCAAGGAAATACGGAGAACTTTCCCCAGATTTCGGCCCTTTCTCGGGTATCCACCTTGGGTCAGGGGCTGGCTCTTTTCCTAACCAAACTACTAGCAGCCATAGCAGCAACCTGGTAAACGTAAAGAAAGAGAGCCTAGAGTGGCCCCCTCAGAAAAGCGCCGTCACCCTCCATCCCAGCACATGGCTAAAAAGTGGGGCTTCCACCATGAAAAACTGGACTCTCCGAAAAAGGGAGAGGGCCTCCAAGCAAGAAGAGAAAAGGAAGAGCTCCACGAAAATTACTGTGGAGATAGACACTTGTCCTTCAGATGTGCCTGAGATCAATCTGTATCAAGGGCAATACCAGGGAACAGAAAACCCTATTGAATCCGGAGGTCTTAATGCCACATCAGTGAACCAGGAGAGTAGTTCTTCTCAGGGAGCTGGACCACTAAGTGGTCTTCCCTTTTGTCCAACAGAAGCCAAGGACAAGAGGTTAAAGGCCTTGGAGCTTTTGGCTGAGCAAAGCAAAGAAGAGGAAGAGGAGGAAAGTTCTTCCGCTTTCCCTTCTCATAAAAGACAGCCTTCCAGTACAAACCCAAGTGCCAAACATAAACCGGAGCCAGATGCTTCGTTCAGCCACCAATATCAGCTTTTGACCAAGGAAAACGTCAGCGAATCCGTGATTTCCTCAGAGGCTGAAGCGGGAGATTCCAAGAATGATACATTTTTGCCGTGTGTCGAGTCCAAATTTGCCAGCGCTGACTCCAAAAGAGACTTCTGCAGTTCACCAGAGCTCACAAAAGCCAAGGGGGAGCTTCTGTTGAGATCGAATTCAAGCACTAAATCAAAGGACGGGGCCGAACCTGGCAAAACGGAACCGATGAAGAAGCTGTGTGCAGATCCCAATTTTGAGGAGGCTGACCAGAAATTCTTCGCTGAGGAATCTTACGTCTGAGAAAGAGCTGTCTCGAAGAGTTGGGTTTCAGCTTTTTTTTTTTTTTTAATCATTTTTGTTTGGTGAGATTATCCCAGGAGGATACGATCTCACTGGGGACGTTAATGGAACTCATGCTGTTTGAGGAATTCTCGGAGTGGCTTTTCCTGGAGTCAGAGACATTTGGATTCAGAGACATTTGCCGGTCTCTAGGAAGGCCACCTCAAACCTTTTAAGAGGCACTATCGGCTCCACACAACTTGAACGTGCTTTGCTATTCAATCACTCCTGTATGTTTGAAACATGATGAATCTCTGTTTTGTGTCTGTTAGTGATTTGGGTATAGTGTGTGAGGTCAGGCTGAGCTCCATAGCTATGGTATTGTAGTGCAGTTTCGAAGCTGACGGTCCCTTATATTGTCCTCCAAGGAAAAAGGCTCATGTCTTTTTGTGTTTTACAAGGCAACGGCTCAGTAGCTCCAGTTGTTGTTGTTTTTCCCTCTTACAGCAAAAGAAGAAAGTTTTAAGCAAAGCCTGTATCCTGAACCCTCTATAACTTACAACACTCCAGGGTTTTTTTGTGTGTACGTGTCACTTACTGTGCTCCATTTGGATGTTACGTTGTTTTTGTTTCCAGTTGTGAACAGTTTCTCACCGATAATGCTGTCAGACGGCATTGTGTATTATTACTGTTGTTGTCGTCGTCGTTATCGTCATTCTTGCAAGCTGAACTTATGTCATTTTTATTACATATCCTTGAAATAATCTTTATTATAATATATTGAAAGTAATGCATTATCTTAAAAAATGCTTTGAGATTGTATAATATATCTTGATAAAAAAGTTTTTTTTTTGCTATTGTATATGTTCCCAAATAAATGTGTATTTTTGTACTTGCGGAACATGCTGCTAACTTTTTGGGTGGTGAAGGGCACTTGGCGGTGTTGTGTATGCATTTCGTCGTGTATTTGAAATAAACATTGCTTCTGCAGTCAGAAATAGCCCTTTTACTGGCAAGGAGTTTTCTGACCCTTTGGGATTTCAAACAAAGAACGTCTGGGACTGTGGAATTCTTGTGTGCTGCTCTGGAGTTCATGGTACCCAGAACAACCAAGGCTGCCCACATAATGCCCAGGAAGCTGTGGGAGCAACCAGGAAGAAGACGAAGAAGAGTTGGTTCTTATATGCCGCTTTTCCCTACCCAAAGGAGGCAGCTTACAGTCGCCTTCCCATTCCTCTCCCCACAACAGACACCCTGTGAGGTGGGTGAGCTTGAGAGAGCCCTGATATCACTGCTCGGTCAGAACAGTTTTATCAGTGCTGTGGCGAGCCCAAGGTCACCCAGCTGGCTGCATGTGGGGGAGCGCAGACTCGAACCTGGCATGCCAGATTAGAAGTCCGCACTCCTAACCACTACACCAAACTGGCTCTGAGGAAGTTTCCCAGGGAAGTGAACTTGGTGACAGCAGAACAGCCAATTAGGAACTCTGGAGCAGAGATGGTTTATAAGAGTGAGGGGAGGCACCCAGATTAGGCTTGTGCACCAGGGCCCCGATCTGGACCGATTTGGCTTCAGCGCCCATTAAAGTCAATGGCGCCATTGACTTTAATGGGGAGTCTGCCGTTCCTGCCTTTCCGGGGGGGGGGGGTTGGGGTTTCAGTTACAGCCTCCAAACTTTCAGGATAGCTCCAGGAGGCTCATCCCTGACCCCCTCCTCTGAATTTCACAACAGTTGGACCCTGGAGTCCACGTCCTGGAGTTCTGAAAGAGGGTGCCCCCATCCTCTCCATTCTATCCATTCCATCCACCATCCTATTTGATAGAATAGAGCAATGGAGTCACCCTCCTTCAGAACCCCTGGATGTGGACCCCGTGGTCCAATTGTTTTGAAATTCGGAGGGGGTCATGGAAAAGCCTCCCGGAGCTACGCTGAATGTTTGGAGACTGCAACTGGAACCTCCACCCCCCAGGCCCCAGGAATGGGCGCCATAGCTGAATCGTTCCATCCTCGTGCACAAGCCTAATCTAGATGGTTCATGCATACCTGAGTGGGCTTTTTCCTGCTGCTGAGGCGGAGAAGTATGGATGTTTCTCTCCTCCCCAAGACAATAATTCCTTTTGTGAGCCAAACACCTTGCACACTTTGGCCCCTTCCAAAGAAGAAAGAGGGGAGGCGATTTCGGTGTAGTGGAAAGCAGGACAGGAAAGCTCCAGGAGAGCATTAGTCTGTCTAGAACAGAATTTGAAACTAGCAGCACCTTAAGCACCAGCTGCGTTTCCCAAGCTTTTGTGAGTCAAAGCCCATGTGACATGACTCACCTTGTTATTTGACAAAGCGAGCTTTGACTCAAGAAAGCTTGCGTGTGTCATATGCTATCGAGTCGCTTCTGATTTATGGGAACCGGCGTGGCGTAGTGGTCAGGAGCAGCGAACCAGATTGGATTCTCATCTTTCTCCCCATGCAGCCAGCTGGGTGACCTTGGGCCAGTCACAGTCCTCTTAGAGCTGTTCTCGCAGGATAATCCTCTTAGAACACTCTCACCCCACCTACCTCACAAGGAAGGTGTTTGTAAGCCACTTTGGGACTCCTTTGGGTAGTGAAAAGCAGGGTATAAAACAGCTCTTCTTATACTGGCCTTATGAATTAAAAAAAGGCAAAGGTAAAGGTATCCCCTGTGCAAGCATCGAGTCATGTCTGACCCTTGGGGTGACGCCCTCCAGCGTTTTCGGGGTTCTGATCTCACAATGCCTGCTAAGTCACTCAGTTTTTGCTTATACCCAGAATTAAACTATGTTGTTCTCTAAAGGTGCCACTGGATTCAATCTTAGTTCTCACATCTGTTAACCATCATTATCTGTATATGCCAATTTGCTGCTATTCACAGGCCGTGCTGACTGCTTTAATCCCGTCTTGGCACAGAGAAAAGCCCATTTTGCCTGGTCCTCCTCTGAAGACGCCAGTCACAGTTCCTGGCTAAAACTGCCAAGCCACGGCCACGCAGCCCAGAAAACCCAGTTGACTCCTGCCATGAAAGCCTTCAACAATGAGTTTGCTCTGTTGCTTCTGATGAATATGGCGACCCACCTGTAATCTATCTCCATGGACTGATTCCGGGCATCCAAGGGCAACACTCAGCTCTTGAGTGGTGTCAGCTGCATGGTGGGAGGGGAGGATGGCTGCTTGGTCCCAGCCTAGGTGTGAATGGGTGGGAAGGCTCAGTCTTGACTTCAGAGCAGCAACCATCAGGGTCCTCCCTGTTCTGTGAAGCGGATCTCTCCCCACGTTGTTCTGTGCTTTCATTGTCTTATTTATAGCTCACTCCAGCCAACTTTGGCACCGGCGGGGAAGCACTTCCTGAGAGACGGAAGGACTGCCGTGAAAACGCCCACCTTCTAAAACCCCAAAAGGCTTTCTCGTGGACATGGAGACAAAGATCCAAGCCGGAGGCAGAATGTCAGATGCTGTTTGTTTTGTGGCGCTCCCTTGCAAATGTGAGGAACACGGTCCCAAATCGCGGTTTATAAAAGAAAAGAGGCAAAAAAAAAATGTCAAAAGTTTCTGAGTGGGGGGGGCACTGCTTTGTGGGTTCAGTGCTGCCCACGTGCCGTGTTATTCCAACTCCCCATTGTTTATGCAACCGTATGGAAGAACACACAGGGAGCTATTTGTTATCCTCCTCCTCGCGAATATCCCTGGGGTGGTGTAAAAAAAAAAAAGCCCCTACCACCAGTGATAGAGGCAGGGGGAACAAGCAGAAATGAAGTAACTTCATTTTAAGTGTGTATCCCTTGTGAGATGAGGTTACAATTAATCTCATTCTGTGGCGAAGAGCTGCATTCTTTAATTCCGAGGAAAAGCAATCTTTAAAATGCTTAAGAGCCAGCTTGGTGCAGTGGTTAAGAGCAGCTCTCCAATATGGAGAGCTGGATTTGATTCCCGCTCCTCCTCCGTCACGTGCAGCCAACTGGTTGACCTTAGGCCAGTCACAGGTCCTTTCAGACCTCTCAGCCCCATCTACCTCCAGGGTGTCTGTTAGGAGGAGAGGAAGGGTAGGCAATTGTAAGCCACTTTAGGTAGTAAAAAGCGGGATACAAAATAAACAGCTCGTAGCAGTTGGGTTTCTGCACTGGACGGCTGCAAAGCTGTTGTTTTGCAACCAAAGGTATCCTTTGGGGCGTGCCATTGCTGTAGGGGACTGCATGTCTCTGACCAAAGTGATACTTTTTGAGGTTGAGGTTGGAGCTCTCTGCTCAGATGCCCCAGATGCAGAGCCTCCTGGATGCTCAAATACAGAAAATGAGGAAGTAGAAGGGAATTTCCTTAGTCTATGTGACGTCTAATGCTGATTTTTTTGCATTTCCCCCCTTATTTCTTGCAACGCCTCCCCTCAAACCAGTTCAAACTTTATTACAGTCGTTCAGACCAAGTTGTATGAAGTTAATACATAAAAGGGGAACTGAACTGAACTCCCCTCAAACCATGTTCAAGGCATCTGACGAGCTACCAAAAAGAACAAAAATGCAAGCAATAGCCAAAGCAGACTATAATACTTTATTTACGCCCAACAAACCCATACAAAACAGGGGCTACAGCTAGAGATCTGAGGTGCCAGGTATTACCAAAGCGCCTCTGTCCTGCTGCTCAGAAGAGATTTATTTCATTTTTTAAGTGTTTCTGTGGACAAGCTGATGCACATTTCAGACAGTGATACAAACCGTGCCAAGAAAACCCAAGCAAGTCCAGCAGAGATGCCTCCCAGGCCACCTCATTGCTGAAGTCTGGCACGGGGTAGACAGATGTTTCCGGGGTCATCATATCCATTGTCTTCATAGAAAATTCAGACTACAAACCCCACTTGTGAGAGTCCACTTGATTGTTCCCAATAAGTAGACTTTGTTGAAGAAAAATCTCTTTCAACCAAGCAAGCATCTCTAGGCCTTTGCTAAGACTGACACCTCTGGGAACACCAAACAGCTCAGAGGCCAGAATCCCTGGGCACTAAACTAGGCACTTTCACAGAATCATAGAGTTGGAAGGGGCCATACAGGCCATCTAGTCCAACCCCCTGCTCAACGCAGGATCAGCCTTAAGCATCCTAAAGCATCCAAGAAAAGTGTGTATCCAACCTTTGCTTGAAGACTGCCAGTGAGGGGCAGTTCACCACCTCCTTAGGCAGCCTATTCCACTGCTGAACTATTCTGACAGTGAAAAACTTTTTCCTGATATCTAGCCTATATCGTTGTACTTGTAGTTTAAACCCATTACTGCGTGTCCTTTCCTCTGCAGCCAGCAGGAACAGCATCCTGCCCTCCTCCAAGTGACAACCTTTCAAATACTTAAAGAGGGCTATCATGTCCCCTCTCAACCTCCTTTTCTCCAGGCTGAACATTCCCAAGTCCCTCAACCTATCTTCATAGGGCTTGGTCCCTTGGCCCCAGATCATCCTCGTCACTCTCCTCTGTACCCTTTCAATTTTATCTACGTCCTGTAAGTTTCATACCTGTGACAGTGAATAACAAGAGATCATATGGTGCTATTGGCAGATTCATTACACAAGACAGGCATATGCAAAAGGTGACAGGTAAAAATTTGTGATAACATGGTTTTGATTCCACTTATCTCAGTGAATAGTTGTCACTGTTAATCCCATAAGATACAGAATACCTCTAGGTATAAGAAGAGTCCTGCTGGATGAGACCAGTGGTCCAGCATCCTGTCTCACACAGGGACTCCTCTGGAGGTCTGACAACTGGCTATAAAGGCTGAGGCCTTCCCCTAATGTTGACTCCTGGCACTGGTATTCACTGGTCAGATGACTCTAAACATAAAGCTTCCCTTTAGTCATCATAGCTAGTAGCATGGAGAGCCAGCGTGGAGCAGTGGTTAACAGTGACAACTTCTAATCTGGTAAGCCAGATTTGATTCCACTCCCCTCCACATGCAGCCTGCTGGGCAACCATGGACTCGTCCTTATAGTGCTGTTCTCACAGAGCAGTTCTGTCAGAGCTCTCTCAGCCCCATCTACCTCACAAGGAGCCTGTTTGGGGAGAGGAAGAGAAGGCGATTGTAAGCTGTGTTTAGACTCCTTCTGGTAGAGAAAAGTGGAGTATACAAACAAACTTCTTCCTCTAGCCCCCAATAGACCTATCCTCCACGAATCTATCTTCAGGGACTAAAATTCATTTCAAAGACTTCAGCATTTATTTCTTTACTTCATTTGTATATCCACTGCCTTTATCCCCAGCGGTAACCCCTGAAGGCTGGGGTTTTAAATGGCATTTAAACACAGACAACATGCTGTATGGCTCAAGCATTAGTGGTGGTCTCTACCCCAACCCAAGCAGCCTTCTAAATACAGTTGTGGCATCCAAGATCTCAGCGAGATATTTTCAGATAACCCAACGGTTCATTTGTATCCCTGCGGTAAAGATTGGCCTTCCCTCCCCCTGAGGATTCTTGCAGAGTAAATGTGTGCTCCTTCCGAAAACTATTGTTTCACAGTCCCCCTCAGAAACTGAAGAGCGGCAGCCCAGGTGTGAGGCCATGTGCACGGAGGGACCCAGGCCAAGCAAAGCCCAATTAAATGGAGGTGCCTGAGAGGCAGCTGTGGCCTCTGGCCAAAGCCACTAGATTGGGGGGGGCAAACTGCGGCTCTCCAGATGTTTGTGGACTGATTTTTCAAGACGATCCATGATGGGGTAATGCTGGGGGTTCAAGCCAGAGATCGCCAGCAAGCTATTCCCACGTGGTGCCAACCGGTGGCACAGGATCATTTGATAGAAGAGCAGACACCATGCCTCCAGGGAGGGTGGTGAATGAATGAATGAATGAATGAATGAATGAGTGAATGAATGAGTGAATGAGTGAATGAATGAATGAATGAATGAACGAATGAACGAGTGAATGAGTGAATGAGTGAATGAGTGAATGAATGAATGAATGAACAGGTAGATAAATAGATAGATAAATAAATAGATAAAGAAATAAATGCATAGTCCAGTCCTGGACCCCAGGCCTTGTGTTAGACACCCCTGCATTAGACTGTCTCACGATACGATACGATAACATTTATTGTATGTAGCCAAAGGCCATTACATAACACAATTAAAACAATATGGCACAAATATAAATAAATAAAACAATATTGTGTACCTAAAAATATTGTGTACCTAAAAATGTAAACATGGACAACTAAGTTACAATAAAAGGGATGAAATGGTGTATCAAGGTGGAGTCTCCTGTAAAAATGCATTAGCTCGAATCTTCCTGGCAGCCAGAGCAAAAAGTGCCACCCAATATGAGATATAGGGGTCGACATCTGATAACAGATAGGTGACTGTTAAAATCAGAAACAGGGTGAGAGTTTGGTAATAACTTGGCAAGGAATTTGCCCCTGGGTTCGGAGTACAGGGGACAAGCCAAAACATAGTGGGGCAGGTCCTCCACAGATGGATTTCCACATATGCACAGGCTGTTGGTATTCGGAGATATCGCCCAGAGAGCATGGCTGATGGCATCATTTCAAACCGCAAAGATGTTAGGGCCATTCTAAGATTACGTGTTGTTATATTTACTAAATATGATGCTCTAGAATGGTCTTTTTTAATTGTTTTATACCATGGGGCTGCTTGTGATAGCTGTATTGAAGAGTGGTCAGACTGTCTCACTTACAAATGCCCAGTTACTACTTTGTAAGTGAGTTTATCTGTATTCAGCTTCTGCTCTGACCTGGATGGCCCAGCCTAACCTCATATTATCACCTCTCAGAAGCCAAGCCAGGCTGGCAGAGGCAGACAATGGGGAACCAGCTTTCTTTGTCTCTTGTCTTGAAAACGCTGCATCGTAAGTCAGCTGTGACTTCGTGGCCCCTGACACACATATCCCGCTGTCTGCCCTTAGGAAGAGCCACCATGCTTGTGCTTTTGCACGCAAAAAGGGCCAGTGTTTTCACGCGATCCTTACGAGAGCTCTGTAAAACAGACCAGTGATATTGCCCCTCTATTACAGAGAGCTGAGCGGCTGAAGAAGCATAAGAAAAGGTTGTTTTTATACCCGGCTTTTCTCTACTGGAAGGAGTCTGAAAGCCACTTACGCCTTCCACTCCTGTCCCCACCCTGTGAAGTAGGCAAGGCTGAGAGAGCCCTGACAGTACTGTTACTGCTCGGTTAGAACAGTACTCTCAGGGCTGTGACAAGCCCAAGGTTACCCAGCTGATTGCATGCGGAGGAGCGGGGAATCAAACCCGGCTCGTCAAATTGGAAGCTGCCACTGTTAACCATTACACCAGGCTGGATCTCCACCTAATGGCAGAGGCAGGGGTGAGATCTGATGCCCGGCATCCTGAACCCCAATTTATTCTGCTAACAACCGCTATGGTATGTTGTCCATTTTTAGAAGTCTGAAGGGGACTGGAGGCACACTCTCCCCTATGGACGGCCACCACGGTTGTCTCCTTTGCCTTGGTGAGGAGCGAGCAAGCAAGCAATGTTGCACCCTCTCAAAGTAAAATAAAACCACTAAGCAGGATACTAAGAGCCTCTTGTGGCGCAGGGTGGTAAGACAGCAGAAATGCTGTCTGAAGCTGTCTGCCCATGAGGCTGGGGGTTTGATCCCAGCAGCCGGCTCAAGGTTGACTCAGCCTTCCATCCTTCTGAGGTCGGCAAAATGAGTACCCAGCTTGCTGGGGGGTAAACGGTCATGACTGGGGAAGGCACTGGCAAACCACCCCGTATTGAGTCTGCCAAGAAAACGCTGGAGGGCGTCACCCCAAGTGTCAGACATGACCTGGTGCTTGCACAGGGGATACCTTTACCTAAGCAGGATACACTATTAAGTACAATCAAGGTCACAGAAGAGTACCTCAAACATTAGCCGTAGGGAGATACCTACAAACTTGCAAATGTACAATCCTTGCTGTCCTGTGCTGACAAAACATGAAGGGTCTCCCAGCTGAGACCTGGGACAATGTGAGAGATGAAAAGGGAAGGTGGGATGCGCCTCACCCGCAGGCGGTGATGAAATGGACACAACCAGGCCAAGCACTTTGAAAAGAAGATTTAATGCCACAACACTCAGCAGACTTTGTTAACGTCTTAGTGGTGCTGGTGTGTGGGGAGGGAACAGCTTAAATCAAAGTGACTTCTCATGGAAATCCCTGTACGTGCTTGAGAAATATGAAACATTACAATGATTAAAGGAATGAGGGATGAGCCACATTTTTGGCCACTAAGTTTTTCACAAGTTGAGCTGAACAATAAAAATAATGTAAAACTTGTTAAATGTTTATTATGGTGCACAATTAAAAACAGAATAAAAACTTCTCAAAAACTATATTGAACTAACAGCACATAGAACCAAGGGCCAAACGCGTTTCGACCCTTCCGGGTCTTCCTCAGTGGTCAAGATTATAATAATAAGGCAGGTTAAAAAAAAAAAGCGGCATATAAGAACCAACTCTTCTTCTTCCTCAGTAATAGTAGGGCTCTCTCAGCCTCACCTCCCGCACACAGCGTCTGTGGTGGGGAAAGGGAAGGCGATTGTAAGCCACTTTGAGACCCCTTTGGGTAGAGAACAGGGGCATATGAGAAACAACTCTTCTTCTTTTTCTAAGGCCACTTGGTGAATTCCTGGGAGTTTCCAGGCTTGTACTTCTAGCCACTGCCTATGGTATATCCTTTGCCAGGTACGAAACAAAGGGCTCCCCTAGCGGTTAATGACCTCCCTTCACCAATAAACCTGCCATATTGCTGTCACAGGGGATAGATGAACTAATTAATCCACAGACGGAAGCGCTGCGTCTTTCTCGGGTTCCTCACAGGATATTTCTGCTGCGGGAGGCCTATTCGACTTGGCACGTGCGTTTAAGTTGCTAATTTGAATTGTCTGCTGAGCGCTGACTTCTCTCGATACAAAGACTGCCCCGGGTCTCATCCCGGCGAGCTCTTTCGAAGGCTTGACTGCAAATGTCAACTGTTCCTTGGGGTGAGGAGGAGGGTGCTGTGACCGACCGGCAGGAGCGAGACATTAAACAGTTCAGAACGCAGCCATTCAGTGACCTTCTCTAAGAAAAGTGTTTTCAATATTTTTAAAAATGTTTCCCTCTACACTTGATCCCCATTGTCTCCTATTGTTTAAATATTCAGCTAAAAATGCCTGCAGTTTAATGCTTTTACCTCAGAAGGGGAAAGCTGGGGCTATCATGTCCTATAAGCCAGTGGTCCCTAACCCCTGGTTCGGGGACCGGGACCGGTTCGTAGACCAGTCGGTACTGGGCCACGGCTCCTCCTCGTCCTTGGGGGCTGCCCTGCCACTCTGCCGCCGGCTCACCTTTGGTGCTCTCTGGCGGCTGCCATGGCTGGGGCTCCCCCTCAGCGTGGCACTGCACAGCTGCTGCTGGCAGCGCCCCCCAGTGGGCGGCGAGAAGTCAGGTGCACCGGCAGGAAAGCAAGTGGAGCAGGGGCTAAGCCAGCGGAGGTGACGCCCCTCGGAAAAAGACTACCCCCCCCCCCCAGGCCTCAGTAAAATTGTCACGCGTTGACCGGTCCCCGGTGATAAAAAGGTTGGGGACCACTGCTATAAGCAACCTCAGTGCAGTATTAACTTAAAAAAAAAACAGTGCAGGAACGACCTTGAGACCTTTGCGATGCTCATGAATTGGCACCTCCTGGGGTTTATGTTGATTTCCTCAGGGTCCTTAAGGAAGCCGCTTAATTTCTGTGCTTCTGTTTTCTCCGATATGAAAAACACTTTCAAGGACTTTTGGGAGGATTAGCAAATATTAAAATATTAATTCAAACATAAACAGATATGGTCGACATGGGAGGTATCTTTGAACATTTTCTTGGGGGAGGTTGGTCAAATTCATTGAACTAGTATTTGTGTTAGGTTTTCCATTACTGAGGTATGGTATGTTGAACAATTTATGCGAGAACCATTCATTCAGATCCGAGGGTCAGAGTAGATATGGCACATGCGACTCCTAGCAACAATACAATGTTGTGTTATTGTCCCCCCATTTCACTCTGTAGAATCTACTAATGTGTATGTCATTGTATTGTTGCTAGCAGTCACATGTGCCATATCTACTCTGAGCCAATTTGGTGTAGTGGTTAGGAGTGCGGACTTCTAATCTGGCAAGCTGGGTTCGATTCTGCACTCCCCCACATGCAGCCAGCTGGGTGACCTTGGGCTCGCCATGGCACTGATAAAGCTGTTCTGACCGAGCAGTGATATCAGCGCTCTCTCAGCCTCACCCACCTCACAGGGTGTCTGTTGCGGGGAGAGGAAAGGAAGGCGACTGTAAGCCGCTTTGAGCCTCCTTCGGGTAGAGAAAAGCGGCATATAAGAACCAACTCTTCTTCTTCTTCTTCTCCTCCTCCTCCTCCTTGATGGGTAGGCTGTGGGTGTAAAAATCAAAGGGGGGGGGAGAATTGGTTGAAGAGGGTCCAAGCTGGAGGGTCCAGGCTGTCTTTTCAGCTCCTGCCCTTCTTTTCAGCCTACATGAAGCAAGGCCGCTGTAGTAGCAATAGTAGTAAAGGTAGGGGGGGGGTGAAAGAAGAGCAAAAGGTGCAGGTGGTCATGGCACTTCCAGGGGGTGTGGCAGGAAAGCGTGACCAACTGACATCATTTCCTGGAAATTTATTTCAGGGGCTTCTCCACAGTCAGATTTTGCTTTAGGTTTTTTCTTTGTTTGGTTTTGCTGCCAGTTCAGGGGAATTTGCTGGAATTCTTCTTGGAGTAAATGACACTGGAACTGAGAGAACAGATCATCGACGCTGATCTCAGTTGGTGCTCAGAATTGCTTGATGACTTCAGTATTTCCACAGTATTTCCGCAATAGGACAGCTTGTAGTCTAGCTGTCCTGTCACTTTGTGTCTTTGGGCTAAAACTGTTGGCACATTCTGCAAGCAGGCACATTATGACCTTCCCCAAGGCACATGTCCGTCTGGGTCATTTTGGTGCCATGTTTGGCACACTTCCTGAAGAGCACTCACAGACATAGTCCATGTGAAAAAGAATGAACAGGGGAATGAAAGGAGGAAAGAACGCATGCCAGAGAATGGTGAGCAGGCCTTGAGAATCCAAGTGACTTCACCTCACTCACTTATCTTCTTACAATTTTTTAATATATTAGAACAAACCGTTAGTTGTTGAAGAGCCTAAGAGAAGACTGGTTCCTCTTCAGCCACAGAAAAATACCCGTGAAATATTTCTCTAGCACCACAGAGCACAAGAGAAGTGCTAGAGTGCTCCTTTCTGCCGCCTCAAAGAATCTAGAAGAACAAAGTAAGAATCAACAAAATGACATGTAAATAAAGTAGATTTATTCTCATATGTCTTGTTTTCATCTCAAAGGTTCCTGACAGAGTGGTTTCTCAGTGGCACAGGCTTCCTCGGGGGGTGGTGGGTTCTCCATCTCCGGAGATTTTTAAGCAGAGGCTGAACAGCCATCTGACAGAGAGACTGATTCTGTGGAAGTTCAAGGGGATGGCAGGTTCCAGGGGATGAGCGATAGGGATCTGACTGTCCTGCATAGTGCAGGGGGTTGGGCTAGATGACCCAAGAGGTCCCTTCCAACTCTATGATTCTCTTTTCTAAGTTCTTTGAACTGCCATGCACTGCTGATTCTCCCTTGCAATTTCCATGCCAGGTCTGTTTTCCGTCTATCTTAATTCAAAGCCTACTTGGTAAAAATGTTTTTAATGTCTGCTGCAGTGTGTGTTTGCAGAGAGAACTCAGAAAATGCTAAAGTTATTGGGGAAACGTGAGACTGGGAAGGCTGTTTCCTTCATGACACTGTTAGGCATGGGGAAAACTTATTTTTCCAAACTACATCATGGGAATCACAGCATTCTCACTTTCCAATGTGAAGAAAGGCAATCCGGCCTAACTGCAGATCACTAGGGCTTATTTTAAATTGTATAAAAAGTTTACTTTTTTCATATTTAATACACTCAGATAGCTTTGAACTCACTAAACTCCTAAATCTTTGTCGCTCAGTATGGATTCCCTCCGCCCCACCCCACCCCGTGTCCTTAGGGCCCTTTACCACAACATTTCTTCCCGCAGGTCTCAACCCCTTCTCTTTTTGCAGAAATCCCCTGAGGCACCCTGTCACATCCTTCTCTCGCTTTCTTCTCCACCCCATTCCTCTCTGCTTTCTTCAGCTTTCTTCACTTTTGTGTCTGGAAACCACAGAATTGAAATCTAAGCAATTTTCTTAAAAAGGAACTTGACTGGGTCAAGACTCCTTACACAGCTGAGCAGTGACCCTTCGGTCACTACGCTAGTGAAGGCCTGGACAAATAGGGGGCTCAGGGAGGGAGGAGAGAGTTTCAACTGCGGATGACTCTCCTCTTCCCCTGCCCCACCCTCCTGTAGTTTATAAGCCAGCTGAAACAACACAGCCCAAAGGGACCTCTCTCAACCCTATGTTTACCTCCGTGCCAATCAAAAATTACACCAAACACATTCAGTCCTCACTCACAGATGTTTCAGACAATGTGCGGTATAACAACATAGGACATTGCGGCGAGAACCTTAGACAAGTCGCTGTTTGTTTTTCACAAATCTGGCAGTGGGTCTTCAGAATCTTCTGAATATGAACATGGAGTAGCAGAAGCACAATGGGTAGATGATGAATACGGGGAAGGCAGGGGTGACAGTCCTCATCTGGCCACTGGAAGAGGATGAGGGTGAGGGTTGCCAGATCCAGGTTGATAAATTACTGGAGATTTGGGAATGGAGCCTTGGGAGGACAGGGACTTCCGTGAAGTACAATACTCTATATCCACCCTCCAAAGTGTACATTTTCTCCAGGGGGACTGATTTATGGTAAGATTCAAGTGGGTAGCCGTGTTGGTCTGAAGTAGCACAACAAAAAGAGAGTCCAGTAGCACCTTTAGAAGATGAAGATGAAACTCACATACTTTGGCCACCTCATGAGAAGGAAGGACTCCCTGGAGAAGAGCCTAATGCTGGGAGTGATCGAGGGCAAAAGAAGAAGGGGACGACAGAGAATGAGGTGGCTGGATGGAGTCACTGAAGCAGTAGGTGCAAACTTAAATGGACTCCGGGGAATGGTAGAGGACAGGAAGGCCTGGAGGATCATTGTCCATGGGGTCGCGATGGGTCAGACACGACTTCACACCTAACAACAACAAGAAGCACCTTTAAGACTAACAAAGATTTATTCAAGGCGTGAGCTTTTGAGTGCAGCCATGGAGGTAAACACAGGGTTGAGAGAAGTCCCTTTTGTCTGTGGACCACATTGACTCACCCTGTGTAATCTGCCTTGTGACCCTGCTAGAAAGGCAGACTATAAATAATGTAGGTTAAAAATATAGAAATATATTGATTTTTACTAAAAAAAAGTGTGGCTTGACCCACAAACCAAGGGTCTTCATGGTCCCTGCTTCCCCTTTTTGGGAGGAGGAATCTGGTGAATTTGGCCCTCACACTTCAGACGCCATTTCCCTCAGAAACAGGGGAAGCTTCACTGAATATATCTTCTCATTAGGAGCTTTGTACACCATCATGCAACGGCTCTTTCCCCCCATAACTCCTGGCCTAAAGGCAGCAGAGCCTTGAAAGCTGCCGCTTCCCGGCTATACACCAATGCGCTAATCATTTCCATGGTGACCACGCTCTTTTGTGTCTCATAGACTTACTCGTTTTATGCGCTGAAACAGCTTCCTGCTGTCAGAAATGAAGCTTTTGACAGCCTCTCCCCCTCTCCCCTCCGTAATCCCTTCTGTTTCAGGCATCAGTCCTCAGCCAAGAACCCTTTTGGCTCCAGAACAAGTTTCTGTGTCAGGAGGAAAGAAGTTGACAAGCTGAGCCTTCGTTCGCTTTTGTGGCCCACCCTGCAGGCCTGAGCACAGGTGCATTTCCTTCCACTAAGAAGCTGAATCATCATGATACGGAGGCGGGAAAGCCTGAACGAGACCAGGAGGTCTCAAGTGCGCAAGGGAGATGGTCAAACGCCAGAGGCTCAATCGTGGCAGATACTTGCGACCTTTGGACAAGCAAATCTTCACCGTCCTGCTTCCTGGTTTGTATTTGGGTGTCGGTCTTCAGATACCCTTCAGAAGGTGAGGGGGTGTTTGCCTCCATCATCTTCTGAAAGGATCACATGAAACACGACGAGGGGGAACCACTGGTCTTTAGTCACACGTTCTCCCATTCACAGCTAAAGCAAGAAGTAGGAGGGTTTTTTGTTTTTTATAAGACAGCCAAAAACAGAGCTATGATTTTAACCCATTGCTACAATTGGGAGAAATTTATCGACATACTCCTCCAATCCCTACTGCCTCATTGCTGATTTACACTGTGCCTCAATGGCTGGCAGCTGATCAGTTGCTGAATTCTGTAGGACCAACACAGAGCCTGTGTTCTGACAGGCTCCTCTATTGCAAAACGATTTAAAGGAGAGTAGACCGGAAGGCCTCTTGCTTCCTGCTTCTTCTGCAATACTGTCTGGGCCAGAATGTGTCTGCCGCACCCACGAGATAAGTAACCGGCTCCAGCACTGGGAGCTTCCACATGACCTGCACAGGGAAGATGCGAAATTGTCTTTCCACACATCCATGTGGTACATGAACAGGAAGCCCAAGGCATGAGTGCTTGTCATTCACTGGACAACATCACAAGACAGTCTGGACAGTGATTTGTAGTTCAGGGATGGAAGTAACACCACGGTTACTCCCCTAGAAGAAGGGGGTGTCTTAATAGACCCCCACATATTTCACAGTCAGAAGTCCCAGGTCAGTTCCTGGCATTTCGAACTAGACAATGTCATGTAGCCGGTCCTTGGGATATGCTGCTGATGCCTGAGAGTCAACAGCCAGTCAAAATGGATGGATATGCTAGTATCATTTTTTCTACAGACATGGAGCATCTTTTTCTTTCATTCTCTACATCAGGCTTTCTCAACCAGGGTATGGTGAAACCCTGTGGTTTTTTGACTGCCCTTGATGGGTTTCCCAAACTGGTGGGAGTTAATTTTTAATATATTTTTAAAATTTGTTAAACATTTATTGGGTGATATGACCATATATGGTCATGTCAACCATCCCCCACCCCCCAAATGCCCAATGATGGGCGTGGAGTGGGTGTGGAGGGGCCCTGGGTGGGCATGTACACAGCTATGCTTCCCAGCCATATTCTGCACAATGTACGCATGAGGTAGCTGCCATTGGTCTGGCAAATAGGTGGAATGAAGGGCCTCTGTGACATATTTGCACACTTCCCATGTCTATGGCCCACAAGGAATGATTTGTCAGAGTCTGACTATCCTTGCAGATGCAAACAGGGTCAGGTGGAAAGGCCAAACAATTACTTATGTAGAATCAGGGGATTTCGTGAGAGAATGACATTTTGAAATGACAGGGGGGGTTGAAACCCACGAGTGTGGCCTGGTGGGCAACAACTGAAGGAACGACTAGTGCCTGAATCTCACTTACCTGCAGGCCAAGGGTCAACGAGAGCAAACATCTGAGAGAGGCCCCAACTGCATGATAAGAGCTTTGTATATAGAAGGTTTGCCAAGGTACTGTGGCCTGCTGGCACCTACAGCTGCAAGACCCGAAGAGCAGGTCAGGAAAGGGCACTTTATAAAGGATAGGAATTGTAGTTGGAATTTATGGAGAGCATTTTTCAAAGAGGACTGGCTGGGAGACTGTATACTGTATTGCATTTGCCCCCTGAGTCCTGACCTGGATGGACTAGGCTAGCCAGATCTTGGAAGCTAAGCAGGATCAGTTCTGGTTAATACTTGGATGGGAGACCAAGAAGAAAGCCCAGGGTCACTATGCAGAGGAAGGCAACGGCAAACCACCTCTGAATGGCTTGTGCCTTGAAAATGCTACAGGATCACTAAAAGTTGGTTATGATTAAGTTAACTCCAATGAATAGCCATATTTTAATGTATTGGGGATTTTATGGGTTGGGCCCTTTTATTCTTTTATTGTAAACCTCCACGAGTCTTTGAGAGCGGTGGCATATAAATTAAAATATATAAATAAATAAATGCATTGATGCTGCTTTCCACCACCATTCTACCTTGGTCACCCACTCTCAGCACTATGGTAGGTCGTGTTTTAGGCATTTTTGTTTCTTTGCTTGCTTCCCAGCTCAGAGACCCTAGTCCTGTGGCTTTGTTCGCTTGGATGTTTTCACTGGCAGTCTTCAAGCAAAGGTTGGATACACACTTTTCTTGGATGCTTTAGGATGCTTTGGGCTGATCCTGTGTTGAGCAGGGGGTTGGACTAGATGGCCTGTATGGCCCCTTCCAACTCTAGGATTCTATGATTCTATGATTCTGTTTTACCCCACCTGATTGATTTTGTAATCATCCTGGAGCCTCAGTGAGTATGGTGGAATATAACCAAATAAATAAATCTTGGAAACCCATGGTTAGACAGACAACCTGAAGTCATCGGACATCTCTGTAAAACAATTTTGTTTTGTTTTTTTTAATGTATGTAAGAAGCCAAATCCAAAGAAAGGCACGAAGAGAGAACAAAATGAGAGCAAGAATAACCCGCAAACCAGTCTTCCCAGTGTTGCCCCCTGCTCAGAAACGTCCTACCAGTAAAACTGACCATGGCACTAAATCAATGCACCTCCCCTTGACTAGAGAGAATGTTTAATGGTAGGATTGAAGGGTGGATTCTGAGGCTGTCATCATTCAAGCACTGAGCTATAAGAAGGAACTGATACCTACTGCAGAATGGGAATGAGGAAGTGTTTCACACCGAAGAAAACATTGTGAGTAGAACACTGCATACTTGTCTTATTTGGCCGTTCATTTGGGTAAGCAGCAGGGGGGGAAATGCGGAACGAAAGATGCTTCTGTTGCAGATGAGGCCTCTGAATCAGGACCTGCAGGGGGACATTCTTACATCTCGCCTGAAACAGGGTTTCAAAACACATACAAGCTTGCCAGACACGAAGCTCTGAAGTCAAGCTAAGTCAAGCTAGATCAGCGCATGATCTTCTTGGCCCGCAGCCACCTCCCTTTGCACCCACAGAGGCTTGCAGCAGCGATCTTGGACTCCTCGGCGAGAATTATTAGAAGGAAATGTCAGCTTGTCCCAAATCGATCCAATTTATTCTGCAATCCTCAGCCACTTCCCATCTCGCACTGGAAATCAGTTGCTGGATGGGAAATCAGCCGGGTGGAAACGACGGAGCTTCCTTGCCTGAAGCTAACTAGAAAACTGAACTGTGATACCTTCAATCTGTCTTCACGCTAGGCTAGCAGCCACATTTGTCCAGAGTGGCTGAAAGATGCAGGGAGGGCTGCATCACCCCTCTACAGATTAGTCCAGGGCCCATTCTGCACACAATAGATAACGCACTTTCAATGTGCTTAGGCAGCTGGATTGTCCTGTGCAGAACAGGAAAATCTGCTTCTAAAGTGCATTGAAAGTGCATTATCTATTGTGTGCAGAATAGGCCCAGGACTTCCAGGGTCAAATGGCAGCAGGGGAACATTGGCATTTGAGAGCAGATTTGAAGTTTCCACATTTGAGGACCCAGGATGGGTTGCCTTGCCCTGAAACCCAGGTCCCCTGGTTGCTTGCTTTCTGACAGTGGCTCTCCACCATCCGAGGCAGAGAAAGAGGTATTTCCCAACAGCTTCTTCTTGAGAACCTTTAACTGGAGAGGCCTGGGACATTATGCATGTAAAACATGTGCTCTGTTACTAAATCATGACCTCCTCCTATATTGGTTAGTACAAGACTCTGCTTCCTTAAAGGTTTGTGGTCTTATTCATCCATGCACCTTTGCTGAGGAATGCTTCTGGCACACTCAGCCAACCAAAGTTCTTCAACCTGCGTGGTGTAGTGGTTAAGAGCGGCAAACTTCTAATCTGGCGAGCCGGGTTTGATTTCCTGCTCCTGCACATGCAGCCAGCTGGGTGACCTTGGGCCAGTCACAGTCCTGTTAGATCTGCTCTCACAGACCAGTTCTTTCAGAGCTCTCTCAGCCCCACCTACCTCATAGAGTGTTTGTTGTGGGGAGCGGAAGGGAAAGCAATTGTAAGCTGCTTTGGGACTCCTTCGGGCAGTGAAAAGCAGGGTATAAAACCCAATGCTTCTTCTTTTAAATAGCAACCCACATTCTCTCTTGCCTTGGAACTCCTGCAAACAGCTGGAAACATAACAAGCTATGATGTACAAAGCTGCCCTTACTCAAACTTAGAGAGATACAAAAAACTGTTGAACGGAAGAACACCTACTCTTTGGAAATTTTTAAACAGAAGCTGGATAGCCATCTGACAGAGAGGCTGATTCTGTGAATGTTAAAGGGGGTGGCAGGTTACAGGGGATGAGTGTTGGGGTTGTGAGTGTCATGGATAGTGCAGGGGGTTGGACTAGATGACCATGGAGGTTCCCTCCAACTCTATGATTCTACTATTCCGTGCTTCTTCTTTGGAGGATTTGTCCAATACAGATATTCTTGAGAATGAGTTGAGGAATCCCAAAACATGCCAGGCCAATTCCAAGACGCCCCCCCCCCATAAAAACCTGCACCCACAACTTCTTCCTCCATAGGCAACCCAATCCAGGAGGTGAATGATCAGGAGAGCACAGTGAAAGGGCAATAGCTAACAAGGTGTGGATACAGCAGTAACAATCTGTTTTCTCCTCTGGATTTTCTTTTTTGAGGGGAAATGGGCAAAGCCCAAAATCGTGGAGCAGGGTTGAGAAAACTCTCAAATCCCTAAGCCACAACTGAGGAAGAAGTCTCAGTACTGCAAGATCTTTGATAAGTTTCTTCAAGCTGGGGCCAATTAGATTTCAAGAGAGAAGGCAGATTTCCTCATCTGCTCCTAGGATCAGAGGACTCTACCTAAAGTCCCATAAGCTCCTCTTGGGCTGTCCTCCCAGACAGAAACAAATCTCTCCTTCACTCTACAGGACAGAGTCTAGAAACAGCACAGAGAAAATGACTGTATCATGAGGACAAAGGATAACTTCTATTCATCCACTCAGCCATAATAGTAGAACAGTTATAATCTTCAAGATCTTAAATTTGCGAGACCAAAGCCAGGGCATTATTTTTAAACATAGCTAGTTTGCAAAAGACAAAAAAATCATTTATTTCTTTTAAAGCTCACCCTGCCAAAAAAATAAAAAAGACAGAAAAAAGAAGGAAAGCTTAAATACTATTAGCAGTCACTAAGAAACGAGCTTTAATAATAGCACGCGGTCATGCTTATTACATGGTTTGCGGCAAATGTTTGGGTTTATCAATAAGCACTATAATTGAATTCTCTGTCCTGTTTAAAGATATGTTCACATCAGTGCTTCTATTTAAAGCAATTTTCCTAGCATGAAGAGCCTTTATTGCTGACATTGGGGATTGCAGTCTAGCAGTTTATTGGTGAGGCTCCTCTTTAAAAGATTAGACAATGGCTGAAGTTAGTGGAGGTTTTAGCAACAGACTGGCACCTTCTGTTGTCTCGATCTGTGCGTGTCTTTTGTCTCACACAGCCCCATGCATTTCAGATCTTGCCAGGCATGTCCTATAAGCATGATAGATCTGTGTACTGGTGATGGCAGAGGCAGGTAATGGCAAACTGCTGCGGTCCATCTCTTGCCTTAAAAACCATGCAGGGTTGCCGAGATGTTGGCTGCCGTCTTATGGTGTTTCCCACCAACACTGTTGACGCAGAGCCCAGACAAAGTGTGCGTGGGTTAGTTCCTCTTCAACGCTTTGGAGAGCCAGCTTGGTGTAGTGGTTAGGAGCAGGACTTCTAATCTGGTGAGCCGGGTTTGGTTCTGCACTCCCCCACATGCAGCCAGCTGGGTGACCTTGGGCTCGCCACGGCACTGATAAAGCTGTTCTGACCGAGCAGTGATATCAGGGCTCTCTCAGCCTCCCCTGCCTCACAGGGTGTCTGTTGTGGGGAGAGGAAACAGAAGGCAAATGTAAGCGGATTTGAGACTCCTTTGGGTAGAGAAAAGCAGCATATAAGAACCAACTCTCTCCTTCTCCTTCTCCTTCTCCTTCTCCTTCTCCTTCTCCTTCTCCTTCTCCTCCTCCTCCTCCTCCTCCTCCTCCTCCTCCTTCTCCTCCTCCTCCTCCTCCTCCTTCTCCTCCTCCTCCTCCTCCTTCTTCTTCTTCCTCTTCCTCAAGTGTTCTCAATTGTGTAGGCAGAGTAGGCTCCCCACTAGGGTTCCCAGCCTTGGGTTGGGAAACACCTTGAGATTTGGTGGGGTGGGGCTTGGGGAAGGGGGGAGAGGGTCCTCAGCAGGGTACAAGGCCGTGGAGTCCACCCTCCAAAGCAGCCATTTTCTCCAGGGGATCTGATCTTTTACTGTCTGGAGGCCAGATTGTGGGAGATCTCCAAGCCCGAACTGGCCGCCCTACTTCCTGCCAATAGTGGGCAGAATATGTGTAGGCAGAGACAACCCAGCTACCTGCTGCCTGTGTCTTCACAAAATGCATTATGTGGACAAGCCCAAGGGAGTATGGTGAACTCACAAGAGTACTGAGGAAATCCACTGAGGCAGCAACTCATAAGAATGATTTGGCCTTGGCTGCCAACGGCCAAATTGTACTTTATTAGGAAACACAACGCCCTCTGCTATCAGTTCCTGAAGACCATAAACCAGACTCGATCCTAATGGAATTTCTTCTAAGGCCAGCCAATCCTGACTCGGGCTCCCACCCCTCCAGGAGTTGTACATGATGACCTCTGGCAGGAGCCTGCGTGTAGAAAACCTGATGGATGATGTAGCCGTCCAGGATCCACAATGCAGCCAGGGTGTGCAAAGCAGCCAGCCGTTTCTTCTTCTTCCTCTCTGACCTTCTACCTCATACTGGTAAAACTATCGATGATGGAAAATGTTTTAAGCACTGATCTGGGCTCACGGGTCTATTACTATTTTGGTTTCTTTTTAATTCTCTTTGCTTGAGACCCAGAGCTGATAAAAGAAAACAAGAAGCACAGCCAAGAGTCCAGGAATGCCTGTATTTACAGCTCTATTAAAGCCAGATTCACCGAGCTGCTACACATGACCCAATGATACTCTTTGCCAAGGTTTCACAACTATTTTAGCAAGGACTGGATGAAAAAAAATAAACCCTTGCATAAAGAAGCAAGAGCCTCTTGTGGCGCAGAGTGGTAAGGCAGCTGTCTGAAAGCTTTGCCCATGAGGCTGGGAGTTCAATCCCAGCAGCCGGCTCAAGGTTGACTCAGCCTTCCATCCTTCCGAGGTCGGTAAAATGAGTCCCCAGCTTGCTGGGGGGTAAATGGTAATGACTGGGGAAGGCACTGGCAAACCACCCTGTATTGAGTCTGCCATGAAAACGCTAGAGGGCGTCACCCCAAGGGTCAGACATGACTCGGTGCTTGCACAGGGGATACCTTTACCTTTACCTTTATAAAGAAGCAAGGAGTTCTATGAAGACATCTCTGGGGTCAGTTTATATTTTGTGCCTTACTGAGTTTTCCGGAATTTTGGGGCACTGCCAGTCAACATGGCTGCAGTGATGACAGGGTGCGAAAATGCGCCCCTGCAATGGGAGCGAAGGTCAGGAGTGGCATCAACACCCACCCAGTTCCTGCACTGTCCACAGCTGGCATAGCCTACCTCCCCCCCACTCTTCTCTCTTTCTCTCCATCAAGTCTATGCAAAAGCACAGTTGCAATGGCAATTTTGTTGTCCCCTCTTCCCTTTTGAGGTGTCCTGTAGCAGTAGAGTGTAATTAGCAGAACAAGTGAGGTGGAGGCCCCTTGAACGGCTAAAGTGTGTGTGTGTGTGGGGGGGATGGCATGAGGCAATGAGCTGCCCCACGCCATTTCAAAAACACATAGCTCTCTCCTCTCCCCATCGTGGCAGCAGAGGAGTATCCACATACACAACCCTCCAAAGAAGGTGCCCCCATCCCCCGTCATTTCCAAAGGATTGAAGTAGAAACTGAAGGGGCGACATTTTTGCAAGCCCAGCAGAACCAGTGCAATGTGGCAATGCCAACTGATGTGAAGCTCAGAATCACAATCCAAGCCAGGGTGGACTGGAAGTCCAGCAGAACCTGATGCCTTCTGTTCCTAACATTAGCAAAGGTTTGCTACTGCACTACTGGTCATACATTCTGTCACCATGCAGGACGGGGATGAGAAGGTCTTGAGACTAAGGAACACGGAAAAGCTAGGCGAAAGGAGGCAGAAATGAATGACAAACAGATGAAAAAGAGGGAGAAAAATTAAGAAAGGATAAGGTTGTTTTATCTTGCTGCAACATCCTCACTATTGCTTTGCGATATCTGGCTGAGTTGGGTGCAAGGGAAGGGAGGGAGGAAAGCTGGATTATTGTAGAACAGGACCTGCAGGCTGGCCATCAGTGGCTGTTGAGCAACTTTGCTTCAGTCTTGGAGATAGCTGGGAATTGGCTAGCCATCCTAGCATGTCCTTTGCTATACTCCGGCTTCTTGGTGCCCCTAGTGGCTAAAGCCAGAAGTACACTTTAGAAGGCAAGGCATTCAGCAGGACTCAGAAGGATGCTGGTTTCAAGGGCCCCCCTCCAGGACCTTTCTCAAGCTGCACCTGGGTCAGCTGCACCCCACCCCGCGCACCCAGGTACGTCTCTCCTTATTTGTCATTTTGGTGGTCCCTGTATTCATAAAACTCTTCTCCAACTCCACATTTCAAGTGATTCGCTTTTCTTTCTGTCATCTTTTGTTACTTTCCAACTTTTGCGTCCATACACAGTATTGGAGAAGACCATTGAATTAATTACCTGGGATTCCAGCAACACGTCCTTAAATTAAGGATGTTTTCTAGTTCCTTCATGGCTGCTTTTCCCGGTCTCAATCTATGTCACAATTACTGCAAGTATATGCATGCAAATTGGGCCAGTAAAAAGTGTGTGTGAGTGTGTGTGTGTGTGTGTGTGTGGGGTGGGGGGACATGCTGATAACATTTGTGGCCTTCTCAGGAAAAGAAACTCTACTTTTTGATAGTGTGCTCAGGGCCCCCCTCCAAAGGAGCCCCTGAGATTCAGGAACATTCTCAGTGCAGAAGAATACTGTATTTTACGATTTATTAAACACAGTGGAAAGAAATTAACAAGGTGCAAAGCATTTGTTGAAAAATGCAAAGTAAATATTCTCTGTAGGAAAATCCAGCCAACCAAAAAGACTCAATGCTTGTCAAATAGGGACTGTGCTGCATTCTGCATTTCTGGCCTGACAAAAAGAACAGCTGAGTGACTTCAGGAAGCGGACTCTGAATACCAATTTGAAATTCTTACATATTACCTTGTCTTTTCCATCAAAGCTTGAATTTAAGTCTGGCAATTTCTACAAACAAAAACTGCAGATAACTTGTTGGGAGGAAATCTCTCGTAGTACACTCCGTTTCCAAGCTTAAGACCCCATTAGTAATAATGTGAGTTAATCAGATGGAATACCCACAGGTTGGGTGCCTGTCACAACATCACTTTATGCATATAAGTAAACCATTGAGAACTGCATATAAGTAAGCCATACAGAACTGGTATGTGGGGTTAATGTCCACAAACACCCCAAACGATCATGGCTTGGATTCCAAGTACCAGGACCAGAAAAAATTTGCAAAAATTGCCTTTGCTGTTTTTCCTTCCTTCCTTCCTTCCTTCCTTCCTTCCTTCCTTCCTTCCTTCCTTCCTTCCTTCCTTCCTTCCTTCCTTCCTTCCTTCCTTCCTTCCTTCCTTCCTTCCTTCCTTCCTTCCTTCCTTCCTTCCTTCCTTCCTTCCCTCTCACTGATTCCTTAACCTTACCCATTGGCTGGACCAGATTAAAAAGGCCATTCTCCCCCTTGCTCTAGATACCTTCCCCCCATCTCTTTCCTCAAGGTCCTCCAGCCCCTCTAGAGTAGGAGTGCATGGAGGTCAGTCGGTTGCAGTAGGAGGGGAAGGAAAGTTCCATTTGCCTACTGGAAAATTTACTCTGGATTCAACCTCATCTTTCCTGCTCATGGAAAGCACTCCAGTCAGTACAAGAGGGGTCCTTGCCTCTTGCTAATCTCTCCTCCCATTGTGGACTCTCCATGTTGCTCCCAGGGCCCAGTGACAGCCCCCCCCCCCAGCACGATAAGGCCACACGGACCTGATGGAAATTGCAGGGCTCAGTTTCATAAGCATTGCTCTGCTCTCGTTAATTAGGATGCAAGTCGCTAAAAACTCTTTTGTTAATATAGCTTTCTAACTGGAACTAGCACGCTATTTTTCTTCTCATTTGGAACGAAATGCCGTTCTGTAAAAAACTCCGCAATCATTCCTCATTGTCAATCTTCTATGGCATTTATTAATTGCCTGCTTTGTATTAAATATTGTACTTTTGCCTTAAAGCCACACTTTCGTTCTTTCTTGTTCCACGATTTAGACTCTTGGTATTTTAAAACATTGGGGTTAACAGATAAGCTGAATGTTGAATCACGATTTAAATAACATTTTCTTTTAGATTTACTGATTCCTAACAAATTGTCACTCCCCCCCCTGCCAAATGAAAACCCCACACTCAAATATTAGGCATTGCTTGTAAGTCCCGTTCAAAATGGACATCACACAGAGAGGGGCTATGCTCATCATCATCAACCAGAGTTTCCTCTTCCCACCCTCTTGATAGCTATTTCTGCATCCATTCCTTTCAGGAATGCAGCTTTAATTTTATACCTGTTGAAAATATTGGGTGGGATTCTATTGAGCTGCGGATGGGAAGTTTGTGGGATGGATTTCCCCCGTCCCTCTTACGAAAAACTGCTTGAGGATGAGGGGATAGATATTTGTTGGCAACTGAGTGGAATATGGTAGGGGGCTGAACAAAAAGGGGGAACGGGCAGAAATGTTCCTCCCCTCTTTCTATCTTGCATGATCTTTTGCCACAGGTAAAGTGCAGGTAAAGTCTCCATCATTCCCTCCACTTATATTACTTCAAAGGTGGGAGCATCAAATGTTTGTTGTGAGTTCTGCAGACAGGCATACAGAGGGTGAATAAAATGTGGAATTGGCTGCCAGGGCAGGTAGTGATGAGCACGGGAACAAACAGCTTTAAAGGGGGATTAGATTCATGGAGGATAGATTTCTCAGTGAATGCTAGCCAGTGTGTCTGAGGGAAACCTCTGAATCCCAGAACCAGGAGGCGAAACCAGGGAAGGGTTTTGGCCTCTATGCTGTTGTTGGCTCTCCTGAGCAACTGGTTGGCTTTGGCCACTGTGGGAGAGATGATAGACTAGATCAGGGATGGGCATGGGCAAACGTTGGTTCATGGTAATTGTAGTCTATGGACATCTGGAGAGCCACGGTTGGACCACCCCTGGACAAGATAAACCTCTGGTCTGACCCTGCAAGGCTCTTCTTATTTTCTTACAGTAGTAGAAGCACCTCAGAGCAGTGCAAATTAATATTATAAGTTCATCGTAGGAGCCTAGATGTTAACATTGGAGTGTCAGTCCAAAACAATAGGAACCTGTTCCCTCCACTTCCTATTTATTCCCCTGGTTCAAAGTTTCACAATGAATCATCTGATAAACCCAAAGAGGAAGGTTGCTTTCTTCCTCGACTGTACCGAAGGCTCACAAGTATGAATCTTCTGGGACTCTCCTGAGTAAACTGTCCTTCTTTCCCAGAAGATGTTCTTTCGAGCAACTACTCACAGCACAATGACCGATTCAAGTCAAAAACAGAAGACAAGTCCTGCTCTTAGAAAATATAAAAGGATTTATTGGCTGATTTGTTTTAACACGGAGAAATACATACATCTGTGTGGACTTCCGTAATCTGATGAATCACCATTGTTTACAGGACAGCTACTGAACTTTGAAAGCTCTTTATGGACCTGGTTTACATAAAGTTTATTCCTTCTGTGGCCAAATTTAAAAATGGAAGCCCCAGACAACTTTGCCACAAGGAACCCATGCTCAAATGCCCATCATTAAACCAAAACTTGCTAGGTCTGTCGTTTTGCAACTGAGTTGGCTTAACGGGACGTTGATTGGACTGTGGTTCAAAAAGAAAGCAGAAAGTGAAACAGCATGCAGTGGACTTCTGCACACTGCTTTGACTTGCATGGGGAGGACTAAAGACAAGTATCTTATTATGTATGTAAGAAAAAAAGGGAGAGGAGAAAGAGGGTAAATCAGTGGTTTGCTTTTGTTGTATGATCACACAGTCCTCACAAAACAGAGGAGAGGCTTGGCAGTGGACCCCTGGGGGCTGTTTCTTAACAAACTTCCCTTCGCTTGTTAAATTCTCAATGCCCTGGGGCACAGCAAACTAGCCAATTGCTGTGTTTTTGCACACAGGACACTATCCAATAAAAGCAAATATCCTGCCCAGGATTAAGGGCAAAAGTCCTTAACAGAACAATCAAGTGTTGCATAAGAGGACAGCTGGGAGGCAAAGCCCTCAACGAGCACCCGAAAGATCAGTCCTGGAAGCCCAGATTTCATGACAGTGTCACGGGAAACCCAGTCGTTATGTGAAACAAACTGAGTGACCAAAAAGTCGAGGGGGGGGGGGAAATAACTGGGTGAATGCCAATATTGAACGTAACGTTGAGCAAAGAGGAGATGAAGTTCTGGAAGGAATCACAGGGAAGAGAGAAGAAAATAATGGGCAATTCAGGACACTTACGCAAGAAACAAGAAAGTGTAAAACCGTTTCGCCCTGGGGATAGACAAGAAGATTCCTGCTCACCTAACCCCTATGTTAGCAATAGGGTCGAATGCAGGGATTCAGGTGCCAAACAGCAAGAAGTGGTTTGTCTTGCCCCGAAAGCAACAAGTACAGTGGGGAGAAGAGGATACTGCTAAATCTATGACGCTTTTAACAACCCACCCTTTCTCCAAGGAGCTTGGAGTAGCATATACGGTTCTTGTCTTGTTTTACCTTCATGGCTACTCTGCACGGTAGGTTATGCTGAGAGTTTGCAATTGGCCCGGGGCGCTTGGTGAGTCTCATAGCAGAGTGGGAATTATGAAATCAGGTCTCCTCTAGTCTGACCACCTAACTGCTGCTTAGATTGGTGCTTTCTCTCCCCTGCCTCTCCCTCCCTGCGAGGCATGACAGAGCCAGGAAGGGGATGAGCATCTCACCAGGGTATCATCAGAGGCCAGAAGGTGCCCATTTCCATTCCTCCCCACTTCCAGGTTTTCTCCAACAGATCTGCAACTGCTCCAGAAGGGAAAAGAGCATCTTCTGCCTCCAACAGGCTATCTGAAGTATATGTCTTTTTAAAAAATCTATATAGGGGAGTTCCATAAGTACAAAGAAATCCTGGCCTGGCCTTCGATACTCCCTTTTCTCTGCCTTATTGACAGGCCATTGATCGTTGAACTTGCTGTCTCAGATGGATAGCATTCAATGCTGCTCTGGTTTTACTGCAGTTAGTTTATTGGAGTTGTGCACATATGTTTGTATGTAATATTTTTAACAACCCCATCCCCCATCGTGCAGATGGCGGATGCCTGAAGTCAGAAGGCACACCCAAAGCAAATGCAGCCAACTGCCAGCATTTGGGAAGGGAGGGCAACGGAACTGCTGCAGGTAGCAAAGCGTTTTGTGAAAAACAAAGCCCAAACTGACGGGCTAGTACGAGATGTGCAAAGGCATTTTAAATTCGGCACACGGCTTCATTTGTGACACCTGGAAATTATTATGGAAATAAAAACCTTGACCGAGGGGCTGTAGCACAGCACGTGGCTATGGCTAGGCATACCTCCGCATCCCTGAGAGCGACAGAATCCCAAGGGCACGCAGCACGTAATACGGCCACGTGCGGAACTGTTGCTTTTGAAAGGGCTGCTGTTTTAGAGGGACTGATGGGTGGGAAGACTTGCTTGTATCCTGACATACTGGAGGCTGAGAGAGAACCACCTACTGAAGGCACAGACATCTATGTTTTCAGTATCAGAACATGGCGATGTTCTGGCAATAGTAAACTGGAGAAGGGGAGTTCGACCGTGACATTACAGGAACGACTGCAAACCCTCTGGCTCCATCAGTCCGGCTGAGATTCACCACCTTTCAGTGCCTTGTTTGTACTAAATTTTAATTTGAGAAAGACGACGCCCACCTCCAATCAACTCAAAGTCAGTATGAAGAATACGACACTGAATTTGTAGCCCCTGGATCTTGAAAAAAAGCACACCCTGTTTTAAAAAAAGATTAATTGCTTCAGCGGTAAGAAAACATCTGATACTCAAAAAAGGAGGATGAAAAGAGGTATTCCTTTAGGAGAAAAGCCACTGCAGTATGCACAACAGTTTCTAGGTATTTGGTTATTTCAGAATCATGAGAACGTACGGCTGACTTTGATAAAGAAAATTAAACACGACCATCTCATACCGACAGTCCTAACGTTACAGCATAGTTGCGTATGTTTTTACTTATCATCAAACATACAGAAATAAGTTATCAAAATAACTCGGTTTCGCAAAGAGACATCCTAAAGGTTTAGGGGTTCTTGCCAATGTCAACGGATGGCCTGGCGTCGGCGACGGCTTCTGGCACCCGGACAACCAGATTGTCCATAGATGGCTGCAAGTAGATCTGGCAACCCAGTCGGGACCTGGAGGAGCGAAAAGTAGAAAGGGAAACAAAAGAATCTTGAGAGGAAGTGGAGCTTTTTGTGCAACTTTTACAAATACAAAAGATGTGGCTGTGATTGCTGTCAGGTTGGGAGAGAAAGAGCTTAGCTTGCCACAGTTAATAGCTTAAAGGACAAAAAGCTGAACCTGGGGGGAAAAGGCAAGAAACTAAGGGATAAAAGTTGACAATGCTTGCTCATGGAAATATCAGATAAACAGCTAGCATTCTCAACACTGATCTGAATCCAGACTTACAAGAACGACTTGGAAACTTGGAGGGGTTGTAGACCACTTTACCCAACAGCAAGGGGAGGGGATTTTGCCCAGTTTCCTCTCCTTGCTACTGCCCACTGGGACATTTTATCTGAGGGTAGAACTGGCACATTCTATCTTAGGCTGATCCTGCATAGAGCAGGGGGTTGGATTAGATGGTCTGTATGGCCCCTTCCAACTCTATGATTCTATGAATCCAACTCTCACAGAAGGCTCTTTGGGTCAGGGTACGCAAGGCGATGCTGTGGGAGGGTGAGAAGATCCTTCTGTTTGCAGAATCCTGGATCCAATTCATTACCTTGTACTCCCTGAAACACTAACCAGCGTTACAGACAGGCATTCTCAACCAGGGTTTTGTGAAACCCTGGGGTTTCTTGACAGCCCTGGAAGGGTTACCTGAACAGGTGGGAGTTAATTAGTTTTTAATATATTTTTAAAATTTGTTAAACATTTATTGAGTGAAATGACCATATATGGTCATGTCGACCCACCCCTTCCAAATTGGCCAATGATGGGCCTGGAGGGGGTGGGAAAGGGAGGGCCCCAGGTGGGCATGTATACAGCTATGCTTCCCAACCAAATTCTGGACCATCGCCCCACTTTTGGGGTTTCTCGAAGACTGAAGAACATTTCAGGTGTTTCTCAATGGTAAAAAAGGTTGAGAAAGTCTGGCTACAGGATTACTCCTCCACATTGTAAAGCTGGCTTACTTTTGACTGCTGAGTGAGCTCAAGGGAGGTTGGAACCAGGTACTTCCCCAATTAATGCTTAAATACTTCAGCCACTGTATCATAACTGGAAATTCAGTAAGGAAGCCCAGGGAAACCGCTGGCATAACCTCACTCATTTCTACTGTTTCTCTACAGGGAATGATCAATAAATGTGCAAAGAAATCAAAGACTCTGCTCAAGCTTTGTTTTAAAGGTTGCATGAAGGCAAGACCACAGGAAAGGGTGACAAGCTGCCAAAAAACGCTTCCTTGGCAATTCACACTCAGAACATGACAAGACCTGGAGATAATCTTTTTTTTTTTTTTTTGCTATGATCTGTTGTCAGCTGTGGAGGACAATTCATCCAGGTTTTAAAAGAAGTCAAACAAGTTTGAAAGAGAAGACTGACAAATCAAACACTTTGAACATAAAAACATAAAAGTTGGTTCTTATATGCCACTTTTCTCTACCCGAAGGAGTCTCAAAGCGGCTTCCCTTTCCTCTCCCCACAACAGACGCCCTGTGAGGTGGGTGAGGCTGAGAGAGCCCTGATATTCCTGCTCAGTCAGAACAGTTTTATCAGTGCTATGGCGAGCCCAAAGCCACCCAGCTGGCTGCATGTGGAGGAGCGGGGAATCAAACCCAGCTCGCCAGATTAGAAGTTCGCGCTCCCAACCACTACACGAAGCTGGCTTTTAAGTAAAGGCAATCTAAAAAATCTGAAAAATTGGATTTATGGGGGAGGGGATTGTTGCTTATGAAGCAAACATCCGAATGTCACAACTTGCATAAAATTAATTCCACACATTTAGCGGAGCCTAAACAGTGTGTAGCTTCTAGAAGGAAACTGCATTTTCCTTTTGGTAGAGATGTTTCTGCCTTACGTTTCTGTCAGTCCATAGGCAAGGTCCAGCATATCCAACTCCTCATCCGTAATTGCATCTAGTTTTTTAAATACGTGATCTTCAAAGATTAAGTGACACGTAGAGCAAGCAAGGGTTCCTTCACATGCACCTAAAAATCAACATAAGAATTAGGTCCAACTTTCGAGTTCTCCATTAAATTCCACTGGTTTTTCACAGTTACCTACATGTGGCTGTACCACAAAACTGGAAGAACAAAGACACTACTTTATACTGTCAGATCATTATTTTCCCTAGCTCAGCCTTGCTGTTTTAAGAGACACTAGTTCTTCACAATTTCACAGAAATGTTTTTTCTTCACCATCTCCTATAGTTTGCATGCGGCAGGCCTCAACTTAGTCCTTGGCATCCCCAGTTAAAAAGAACCAGGCAGTATATGATGTGAAAGAAGACCCTGCAGACCTACAGCCAGTCAAAGTGGATATTTCAGGAGTGCGCATTCGGGTGTATCCCAGCTGAAAAAATATCCGGTCCAATATACCCATACCCAAAAGAAATCAATTCCCCCCCCCCCGCACACTCCTAGCGGATATTACTGACCTTAACAGACCAACAGTCAGCTTTAATCTACGGCAGTTCTGTGTAAGGTAAAGGTAAAGGTTTCCCCTGTGCAAGCACAGAGTCATGTCTGACCCTTGGGGTGACGCCCTCTAGCGTTTTCATGGCAGACTCAATACGGGGTGGTTTGCCACTGCCTTCCCCAGTCATTACCGTTTACCCCCCAGCAAGCTGGGTATTCGTTTTACCGACCTCAGAAGGATGGAAGGCTGAGTCAACCTTGAGCCGGCTGCTGGGATTGAACTCCCAGCCTCATGGGCAAAGCTTTCAGACGGCTGCCTTACCACTCTGCGCCACAAGAGGCTCTAGTGTGCTCATCCTTTAACCGGAGATGCCAGAAACCAAACCCAGTACCTATTGCATGCAAAGCATGTGACTTAGGTTTGAGCCACTGCTTCTCTCATTTCACACACATAAAATGAGCAGGCTGTCAGGATACAAGCAGTTACTCCCACACATTTCCCACCACCCGTGCATGTTCAGAAAACCTTTATGAAAAACACTGCATGCATATTTAACTCCTAAAATAAGAAGAAATTGTGTAATCCGTATATAATTTTGTTTGAAGTGAATGCATAGCGTTCCTGAATCTTATGCAGATTAGCCTGCTAACGAGGAATGCCTCCCTTCTTATAGGTTATAAAGGCTAAGGGTATCTAGACAAGCTAGATTTATGCATCAGGTGAAAACTTATGAAATGGGACAGTCAAATAACTGAATCTGGAGATAGGTCTAACAGGGCAGTGAAACAAAAAGTAGATTAAGGACCAGAAAAATTAGGAAGAGCCAGTAAATGTACCCAGAAGTTATCTGTATCTGCAGTGCCCCCTAGTGACAAAATCAGAGATAAGATCATTGGCTAGCATTTAAACACACAACCCACAACTACTTGCTAGGGTTAGAGGTGAATTTCCAGAAGGGCATTTCAGCTTTTTTGCTTCACTCATCTGGCTAGCATGAGTTGGAAAGCTGAGGAGTACAAGAGCTGAGAAATATAAGAAGGAGAAGAATTAGTTTTTATGCCCCGCTTTTCACTGCCCAAGGGAGTCTCAACACAGCTTATAACCACCTTCCCTTCCTCTCCCCACAAGACACCCTGTGAGGGAGGTGAGGCTGAGAGAGCTCTGACAGGACTGCTCAGTCAGAACAGAACTACCAGGACTGTGACTAGCCCAAGGCCACCTAGCTGGCTGCATGTGGAAGAGCGGGGAAACAAGCACAGCTTGCCAGATTAGAAGCTGTCGCTCTTAACCACTACACCATGCTGTCTCCAGCACTCCTGAACGATTCCTGAGCCAGGCAGGTTTAAGGTGCTGAGAGTGGACTTTAAAGCCTCAACCAGACTCACAGAGTATTCCATACAGGCCTCCCCCACTCTGATAACGCATCGGCATAATCTGAAGCGGCCCTGCTTAAGGTCCCACCTCAAGGGAGGCCCCCGCGTGTACCAGGGCCTCCTCTAGAGTAGCCCCAGAGGCTTAGAATACCTCGCTGTGACAGGACCGTTTGAACGGAGCTGCCAACTAAACTTTTCCCGCCTGCTTATGTTGAGGGCATACTGACTGAACACGTCGACTGAACACTTGAATCCACCTTTTCCGTTTAACTATTGTGACTTTTAATTTACATATATACTTAGTTGACTGCCTTTCCTCCTGGCTTGAGTTTCTTTCAATAGTTCTATATGGCAATTGCATTTGCTGAACTATACTTGGGGTTTCTGAAAAGTGGCAAATAAATCCTGTAAATTACAAACAGTAAACAGCCTATCAGTGTTCGTTTATTTTTATTTATTTCTTGTATTTATAGGCCGCTGCTCTCGGCACAGTGAGCTCGTGGCAGCTTACAACCAGTTTAAACAATACAGATTAAAATATATACAAATAAGTTAAGAGGAGGATGTAGCCAGAGAGGATCAGCGGAGGGACCTGAGACCTTCCCTTGACGTGGCCTCAACCAAAAGCCTGGCGGAAGAGCTGTGTCTGCATTAGTTCCGGTAGGGCCTGTAGCTCCAGCCACCTGGACTAATAGTTAAAAATCAGGCAGTGTTCTGGTTGGCCAGAGAGAGGGATGACAGCTATAAAGAAATGACAGCTAGAGCGAAGGTGGAACATGGAGCTGGGGAAGCAGAAGTAGGAAGGTCAGGAGCCTGGACCCACTGGCTCTCCTGAAGCTAAAAACACCCCGAATTTTGTTCCCTGATGAAAAAATGTTCTGTAGATACTGGAAAGTAAGCACCTGCCACTTACCGAATCCATCAATGTCTAGATTGTTATCAACCACAACGTCTAGAAGTGTGTCTCCAACTTTTCCCTGGGCTGTTAGTTTATCTCCGTCGCGAGTTATAAAGTGCACAGTAATTTTATCTTCTGAGCTGGGAGGGGGAGAGAAAAAGAAATCCACGGCATTTTTATTTGTCTACAGCAACGTAAAGGTGAAACTTTGGGGGAAATAAGATGACAACAACAATTCTCAATACTGTGGACAGTGCTGTTGAACACCAGACAGCCCTGAAAACTTGACTAATAAATATGGATCTTCACCCTATGTTGTAGCAGTAAACACCTGTAGCAGTTTAGTTTTAGCCAAGACAAGAAGACTTTTTCTTTTCGGAGAGTCGTGGTTAAGAGTGCTGGACGAGTATCTGGAAGACCCGCGTTCAAATCCCCATTGGTACCATGGAATCTTGCTGGGTGCCCTTGGGCCAGTTTACCCTCTCCGCCTAATCTACCTCACAGGGTTGTTGTACAGATAAACTGGAGGAAAGGAGAAATATATGAGCCACTTTGGATTCACACTGGGGAGAAAAGGGGGCGTGTAAAGATAGTATAAATTGAAATAAATAATGTACAATTTCAGAGATTTCTTGTGCACAGCTCACATAATTTCGACAGAAGTCATGAACGCAGAATGTGATCAGCCGCCCTGCATGCCTCTGATAGGGCCCAGTCCTATGGAATCTCAGAGTATGGCCAAGGGGATTACTCCCGGTTTAATGTGCATAGGAACACAGCTGTAGTACCAGAACTATACAGAAATAAGCAGGATAAACCAAATCTACACCATCTCCAGCATTGTGTGGAATTAGTTTCACTGGACTGTACTACAACAACACAAAGGCAGGCAAATCACCGCAGAACCTACCTTGTGGCAGTGTACCTTTGCTACCCTAAGAACTTCTTAGAACTGCGGGGAAGGTTCACAGTTCAAAACAAACTTGGTTCCCCAAAATCATAAGAGCAGGGGTAGTCAAACTGCGGCCCTCCAGATGTCTATGGACTACAATTCCCAGGAGCCCCTGCCAGCGTTCGTAAGAGGTTATGTGGGTCCACTCAGTTGACAGTAACGACCTACCACATTAAGGGTTCTACTAAAGGTGGTTTCAGGGGTGGTTGGCCATTGGTTGCTTCCATCAGGGCTGTCCTGGCTTAGCTTCTGAGACCTGACGGGGTTGGGCTAGTCCGGGCTAGCCAGTTTAGGCTTCACAGCAATCCAGATAGATAGATACATGTATTTACAATCTGATGGTACACATGATAACAAACCAAAGATGATACATAAGTATACCAAAGGAGGCATCTGGAAGACAGTGGCAGATACCTTCTTGGGCCATATGAAACCAAAATCCAGGTGGTGATTTTAATAGAAATATAAGAGCCATTTTTTTGTATCCTGCTTTTTACTACCTGAAGGGATTTCAAAGCAGCTTACATCCGCCTTCCCTTCCTCTACCCCAGTGAGGCAGGTGAGGCTGAGAGAGCTCAGAGAGGACTGTGGATGGCCCAACTGTGATTGATCCAAGGATGGCTAGAGGCAGTCAGGCACCAGGTATGGCACATTTGCAGCACCCTCCCCAGCACATAGGCAGTCATCACTCCCATGCCCTGGTGTGGTTTGCTCCCACTGCTAAGGCTGGGGAGCAGGCGGCAGCAATGCAATGCAGGAAGGGTCTCTCTGGTACCTGTGCCGCAAACTGGCCGTCCACGAAACAGGAGAACAGATACAAAAACACGCTGCCACTTGTTAAGGTTAGGTCCATTTCTTTTCCTCAAGCACATCTTCCTCCTTGCTATTGTACTGCCCCTCGCAAAGGAGGCTATTAAAACTACACGCTGCATCATCGCCCCAACCCGGCCACAGTATGTTGGTTGGATGCTTTAGGCTGATCCTGCACTGAGCAGGTGGTTGGACTAGATGGCCTGCGTGGCCCCTTCCAACTCTATGATTCTAGGCTGCACAAAACCCCCAGCTTCCTGCATTCAGAGCAACATGTGCAGAGTTTTCTTGCTGCTTGTTTGCTTCTATTATCCCTATCATGGACATTCAAATATACTTAGTGCCAACCAAGTGCTGTACTGGGTGTAGTCCTGAAAGCTTTAGGCTGACTAAAGTGGGTGGAGAGACAGGGCAGAATCCAATAAACACAGAAGCAGAAAGGCAAAATAGGGGAAAAGACTAAACACCAGGCAGGAAAAATAGAAAACGGTTCACTGAATTAGAATCATAGAGTTAGGAGGGACCTCCAGAGTCATCTAGTCCAACCCCCTGCACAATGCAGGAAATTCACAATTTAATTATTCACAAATTCACAATTAATTATATCAAAATGCCCCTTCTTCATTAATAATATCTTTTCTTCTACATTTATCTTCTTATTTGGGGCGCTTTTTTTCTTCTTCCTCCTAATGTCTGAAAAAATTTAACACCAATTGAGGCCAATGAGGCATCACTCTTTATTTGAAGAACTTGTGAACCCTTTACTCTGAAAGGGCTCTGCAAAATATCCAGTATCAATTTGGCCTCAAACGGTCCGAGAACTGCGAAAGAGTCCTTTTGTTCACAGAATTACTCCATTTAAGGCATTTAATAATAAGACCCAAACTATTTCCTGTAAAACCAACCCAGTCACAATCTTTGTAACACCTGGGCCAGAAGCTCAAATTATATGCACATGAGAGAGTCACATCTGAAATGGCTCTTAGGAAGGAGTGGATTCCAGAGCTGTTGAAGCCAAACTGCCAGAAAATGCATAAAACGCCAGACCAGCGGCAAGATGGTGCTATTGTCACAGAAATCGCAAGAATTCCGACAATAAATACTGGCTGCCTTCCAACATCGGGAACAAGCTACTGATTGAAGTTTTAGTCCAGTGGCACCTTTTAGACAAGCAGGTTTAAATTCTGGGTATAAGCTTTCGTGGGCATGCCCATTTCATCAGCTATCTGAGACAGACAGATCTATAGCTCAGCTATCTGACCAAGTGTGCATATATATACAGTACAAAGTCTGAGTCCGGTGGCACCTTTAAAACCAACAAAGGTTAATTCAGGTTAATTTCATGTGCATGCGCATGAAAGCTTATATCCAGAAGTGTTCCATGTAAAGTTAGATAACGTTTCAATGTAAACCGCCCAAAGCTGGAAAGAATGGGTGGTATAAAAATCTAAACAAACAAACTAACTTATTGGCCTTAAGGTGCCGCTGGACTCAAAACTTTGCTCTTCTGCTTGAAGCAAGCCAAAGACAAGCTCTAGCAGGCTCCCTCATTGCTCTCAGCAAGAGCCGAGCCTGGGCTTGTAAAGGTAAAGGTATCTCCTGTGCAAGCACTGGCTCATGTCTGACCCTTGGGGTGACGCCCTCCAGCGTTTTCATGGCAGACTCAATACGGGGTGGTTTGCCAGTGCCTTCCCCAGTCATTACCGTTTACCCCCCAACAAGCTGGGTACTCATTTTACCGACCTCGGAAGGATGGAAGGCTGAGTCAACCTTGAGCCGGCTGCTGGGATCGAACTCCCAGCCTCATGGTGAGAGATTCAGACAGCATGTCAGCTGCTTTACCACTCTGCGCCACAAGAGGCTCTGGCCCAGGCTTGACGACTGGTCAAAATGTGTTGCAGTGTCCAAACTGGGCACTGATAGATGGGCTTTTATTTCACAGGGTTTTTTTTTGGGGGGGGGGGATTGTAAAACCAGATCAAACTGTTGTCTAGAACTTACACAATATGTAAGTGTTTGGCTGGTTGGGCCTTTTTAAAGTAGCTCCCGGTTTACCTGCGTAACTGGTATTACAACAAAGATGTAAAGCAATACATCCACTGTTGCTCCAGAGCGAAATACCAGTCTGTACCTGCCAGGGGTTATTTGCAAAAGCGACTGTGCTGCCCTTCTCTCCAACAAGAGGGCTAACAAGGAGGTGTGTGTTGCTTGAATTGTGTATCCGATGAAAGACAAGCAATCCAGGGAGAGCCACATCCTTAATGGATTAGTTGCAGCCATGCAGAGATGCGATCAAGATGCGAGACCCCTGCAGAGCATCCAGGGCTGTTCAGATGAGTCTCAAAATCCCACCATGGGCCTCGCTTCCCCTTTTCTCTATATTCCCATCCCTTGGTACACTCAAGGCTTGGGACAAAGTATTTCTGCGGCCGGATTGGCAGCTTTTGCTGGACAAGTCATGTGCTTGGAACCTGAACAAGCATGTGGACAACGTGGGTCCTTGCCAAAGATCCTTCAGGCTGCGCCAAAAAGCAATTCAAGCACAGAGGTGATTGGTCGCCCTCCTATTCTTCAAGACAAAACCACTTGTTTCCTGGAGACGCTGCCATATATATTCAGGCCAAGTTTCTGTTTAAGGCCAATGCTCTGCCTCTGATAGGGGGTCTTCGCCGCCGCCTCTCTCCGGCTGCAGCCACCACCTAACTCACTTTTAGACAAACAAAGCGACAGCAAAATAAAAACAGGAGTCCAACAAGAGACCTAAGTTCTGACTCATGAACAGTTACACTGGATGTGTGTGTGTATTTATCCATATATCTCCACTAAATACGGTTGCCAAGCCGTCACCTCCCCTCCCCCCAATCACAGGTGTGTGTGAAGGTTTGCCAGGTCCAGGTTGGGAAACTCCTGGAGATTTGGGAACGGACCCTAGGCAGGGACCTCTGGGGAGGACAGTGTCAGAGAGCCCCCCCCCTCCAAGGGATGCATTTTCTCCAAGGGATCAGATCTCTCATAGTCTGGAGATGAGCTACAATTCCGGGGGATCTCCAGGTCCCGCCTGGAGGCTGGCATCCCTAACAGTAGCCCTGGCACCAGAAGAAGCGCAGTCAAAGGGAAGAAGACCCAGAATCGGGGCGCCACCGCAGAAAAGGCCCCGTCCCTGAGACTTCCCCATTTGCTGGGTCTCCCCTTACCTGAGCCGAACCGGGGCGGAAGCGTGGAAGAAGCGGCCCGCACGACCTCGTCCGGCAACGCCGCGGCAAGCGGGGAGAAGCCGGGGGCCGGAGGCGGCGGCCCGCAGGAGAAGGCTAAGGGCGCTGGAGGTGGCCATGGCGCGAGTCCCGGACGGAGATGGCGGCGCCCCGGCCGACGGCGGCCCAAAGTCCGCCGGCTTACACAACCGGTACACACCACGGCGATTCTCGAAGCTTCATTACGGGAGCGCAGCCCGCACGCTTGCCGGGGAAGAAGAACGCAGAGTGCGTAAAGAGAGGCGCTCACGCTAGCTCGAGGACGTAGGGAGAAAACAGCACGGCAGGCAGCGTCGACTTCCGGTTAAACATCGACTGTACTGGACTGGACACAGTACTGCAGATGAGAACTTGATGCTGTCTCTCTCGAATCAATTGCATTTTATACCGGAAATGTTATGCAAGTTTGCGCTTTCCGTATCTCTATGTCTGATTACTCATGCAAACGGCGTAGAAGAAAACTGAAACCAGGGTTGACCAAACGGTAGCTCTCCGGGCGTCCATACACTACAGTTCCCATGAGCCTCTACGTGCTGGTATGTGCAGACAGAGGCTTATGGGAATTGTTGTCCACACACATTCGGAGCACCACAGGTTGGGCGCACCTGCCTGTATACTATGATTGTTCCTGGATGAACAGGCTCACCTCACTTGGCTGCCTCTCTTCTCTGGCCGGTAGATTTGGCGCTAGAAGGATAGTAGTCTCTCGTTTTCTCCCATAATTCTATTCCAAAAAATTTCAGGTTTCCATATCTATGTGATATTAGATTGTTCTGAGGAGTCATTACAAATTTTGCTGTGTAGCGCAGGCATTAAAGGACATTAAGGACACAAATCAGAATTTGTGACAAGGGCCAGATCTATCATAGGTAAAGGTAAAGGTATCCCCTGTGCAAGCACCGAGTCATGTCTGACCCTTGGGGTGACGCCCTCTAGCGTTTTCATGGCAGACTCAATACGGGGTGGTTTGCCAGTGCCTTCCCCAGTTATGACCGTTTACCCCCCCAGCAAGCTGGGTACTCATTTTACCGACCTCGGAAGGATGGAAGGTTGAGTCAACCTTGAGCCGGCTGCTGGGATTGAACTCCCAGCCTCATGGGCAAAGCTTTCAGACGGCTGCCTTACCACTCTGCGCCACAAGAGGCTCTTAGATCTATCATAAGCGTCACTTTTTCAGTCTGGTCCATGTGTGCCATAAAAGATAATGGCAGGTACTGGATATATAAACTTTATAATGGACACAGGCAAACCAGCTTAAGGGTATGTTTAAAATTCAAAATATGAAGATGCTTAAAACACACTTATTGGGAGGGAGCAGAGCAGAGATGCAGTCCCAGAGAGTCCCTCTTTGGCCGCTGATCTCTATAGACAGGAGACTATTTGAAAGAAAAATCAGGAAGTTCCTAATCTAACTATGCTAAATATGCATCTTCCCTGATGCCCCCTATATGGTTTTCTTCATATGCTGCTGAATCATGCATACTACAGATCTTGCATATTTGGGGCTGCCAGGTCCAGGAAATACCTGAGCTAGGGGTGGAGCCGGTATTGGGCAGTATTTGGAGCAAGACCTAAATAGAATATAATGCTATGGAGTCTACCTCCAAAGCATTCTTTTTATCCAGAGGACCTGATCTCTTTAGGCTGGAGATGAGCTATAAAACTGGGTCATCCCCAGTTCCCACCTGGGAACTGTCATCACTATGGAATCTTTAAACCAAACACACACAAACATATAAAAAGGTAAAGGTATCCCCTGTGCAAGCACTGGGTCATGTCTGACCCTTGGGGTGACACCCTCTAGCGTTTTCATGGCAGACTCAATACGGGGTGGTTTGCCAGTGCCTTCCCCAGTCATTACCCTTTACCCCACAGCAAGCTGGGTACTCATTTTACCGACCTTGGAAGGATGGAAGGCTGAGTCAACCTTGAGCCGGCATATACTTGCAAAAAAGCAACTTGTAAAAAAAGCGATATTCTAGCAATTAAGAATTTTCCCCTTCTAGGACATATTTCTGCATCTTTGAAATATTAAATATTAAAACCGGGGATTGGCACATCTTGAACAATCATGGCAATGTGCAATCAACAGATGAGACTTTTTGGCCTCTTAGGTCATTTAGACTTTTCACCCCGAGTTAAGTCAATACTATTTTTAGGTGGTGTAAGTAAATCAGCTGACCTGCAACTCATTGACTGGTTGGGTTGTTTTTAAAATCCTTTCCCCCCCCTCCTTTCAGAGATAAGAGCTGCTGTGGTGCAGTTTCCAGTGGAAGGGGGAAGATAGAGGCTGTGTGTCCTTTTCCACATATTGCCCCCATTCCCGCCTTTGAAAATCCCCCCCCCCCAAAAAAAGCTACTTTCACAACCACTGGGAGAAAAAGACATGAAATCCTATTTCTCCTAGCAGGGATAACATAAATCAAAAGCATGCATTGAATTTTTGGGGAGGGGAGAACAATGTGGAGAGAAAGTTTGAAAGCCCCCTGCCTCCTTGCTGGTTCACCCCTGCAGCCAGAAATTGCAGTCACTGGGTGGCCAACTGTAAAACAAATTCTTTTAAAATGATTGCAGAATGACATGCCCAGTGTATTTCTGTCCTATATCTTAAAGCCCTAACAAGAGTAGGATTTATTTCAAGCTCTTCTCTTGCACGTCTTCCGTAGTAAAGGTTCTTGGGTCTGCCTAGATACAAGAACCAGCATGTTGGCTCCTAACAAATTAGTCTTGTTAACTGCAAGGGTTAGGTCTCTTTCCCTTCGGGATGTGTTCCTTTCATATTTTCACCTCCCTCGCTACAAAAGGCTTTCTTTGGTGCTTAATTACCACTCGTGCTCTATGCCTTTCACTGCCCCTTTCGTGTCTCTGGCAAAACATGTGTTTACCTATAAAGGACCTTGCTGCAATGACTGTAGGAGTCTTTGAAATGCCGCAAGGTTATTTTTGTTTTCTCCTACAATAGACACAGCCAATAAAAAGCCATGCGCCTCCCCGCATTCACCTCCAGGCTATTCCTGCTGCTGAACCGAATACGAAGAAACTGTGCAGAAAGTGGTCGAGGGATTGATAAATAGATAAGAAGCGGAGCAGGATATGGGTTTATTATGGCTTCAGTTGTGGTTTTATGGCGTTATGTGTGGAAATATGTTGTGAACCATCCCTAGCCTGCTTGCAGGGAGGGGCGGTCTAGAAGACTAATAAATAAATCATTGGGCGGGGGGATTTCCTATGTGTAGTCTCTGGATGGATTTTATTAATCTTCAAAACCCATTATTTTACCATTGTCAATTAACTATTTGCTGAAACACCAATGAATCCGAAGGAATATTGGCTTAGCAGAGTGACCAAGGCACAGATCACAGTGCAATGGACCAGATTTGTGTGTGCAGCAGGCAAACAAATCCAAATAAATAAAAAAACACATGGAGGCTTTCTGCCTTTGACATCCAACCGGAGTCCTTCATTGTAATGAACTTCATTGTAGAGTATAACAACAAGAAGAACAACAAGCCTTTAATAGCATATAAAAGTACAATATAAGGAGGGAAAGTGCAAAAGGATCCACTGCTAGAGAAAACAAAGGTAAAGATCATGCTTTAGAGGAAGACATAATACATTCACAATTTCTCATGGCAAGATATAAAAACTTTGCAACTGGTTCAATTATATCAGGGTTCTGGGATGTCAAAAGAAACTGAATCTTACGTTCATCCGAATGCAGTTCTCTTTTACACAGCAGTGAGTTAAAAAATTTAGCTCGGATCGAGGAATAAAATACGTTGTAAAGGCAGGATTCTGATCTAGTCTAACTAGCTGGATGGAGAGCTACAGGAGGAATGTCATGGTGCCAAGATGGGAAAGAGTGGGGTGGAGAGGAAGAATCAGTCAGAAGGAAGGAAGACTGCCTTACAGTAGCAATCTCCGTATCCAAGGCCTTAGCCTCCTTACCAGAGCTGCCTGTCTGACTGCCTCCAGGACTGCTGAGAGCTACCATGGGCCCTCAGGGCCCTCAGTTCCACCTGCCCTTGCCCCATAGGATCTGAACCAAATATAACAGCAAAAGAAAACACTTTACTAGCTGTCACCACACCTTTGCCGTAATGAAAGGATACACAGCGGTCCATCCGTCTGTCCATTGGTGGCAGGCATAACTCATCAATCAAACTAGGAAACTCCAGAATTGGCCATGAGCTTCAGGATGATCATGGGAGTTTCAGTGTTCAAAATGAAAGGCACAGGAATATCTTGACCCAGGTTATCTCCAGACACTCCCCACCCCCCAGTGCAATGGAAGATGAACATGTGTAGAAGTGCCATGGAAGCTTGCTGGGTGAGCGTGGGCCAATCTCACACTCTTAGTCTAATTCATCTTACAAGGTTTTGTGAGGATAAAATGGAGGAGGTCTCCCTAACCACTGGAGAGGGAGGGGGCAGGGTTGCCAGATCCTGGAGATTTGGGGACAAAGGAGAGGGAGGAGAGGGACCTCAGTGGAGTACAATGCCATAGAATACACTGGCCTAAGCATCAATCTTCTCCAGTATTGCTGGTGTCTGTAGTCTGGAGACAAGCTGTAATTCCATGGGATCCCAAGGTCCCACTTGGGGGCTAGCATTCCCAGAGGAGAATGGTGTAAGTTGGGTGGGGGGAGGAATGAGAAGAGTTGGTAGACAAATGGTGGATTGTGAAAGGAAGAGAACAGAATGACAGAGGAGAAAAATGTGGGAAACAGAGAGGTGTAAAAAGAAAAAAAAAGATAACAAAAGGGTTTAAAAATTTTCTTAAGCTACCAGACACAAACAGCTTTGCAAAATCTGGCTGTGCAGTAGTTGGGGGGGGGGGAACGAAAGGAAAAAGCAAAGGGGAAGAATGCTGGCTTGACTGAGGGATTCAATAGGCCCTGATCATGGTTTCTCCTAGCCATCTAGCAAACTTTGCTAAAGGCCCAGCCAGCAGATTCTGGGTGTTCAGTGGCTGCAGCCAGAACTGCATTAGATTTTTAAAAATACATCCTGTGAATGCAGCATGACAGTGGTGGCAGGGTCCCTCCAGCTAGCTTGGGCCTCCTGAATTGTGTCCCCTCCGTCTCCCGTCCCCCCAGCAACTCTTAACTCTCTCTAGTCTCCCTCTGAAGTCCCCGGCTGAGAGGCAGTTCAAAATCCCTCCCCTTCCAATGAATGTCTCCTAGGGTGTAATAAGACCTGTAGCCAACAGGGGGCACAGCACCCCAAGAAAGGAACACATTTGAATAAAAGGATGCCTATTTCGTTTGTGGGCAATATAGACCCTCCAGGGTCTCCAACTTGAAAATATTACTTGGAGAGCGATGCCCCTTAAGGCCTGATCAAATGACTTGCCCATTTCCACATGTTGAGCAACTCTGAAAGGGACAATACACTTTTCCCGGTGACCCTGCAGGGGGCTCTAAGGCCTCAGGAGACGCCACCTGTGGCAGCTCAGTGGGCTAGGAGTGGATGTAGTAACAGAGGGGATGCTGGGAAAGCCGCTCGAGTCTGTTTAGGGATTCAGAGAAGGGGGTTAACCATGCCATATACATCCTCGCTTTCCTGTTAAGACAATAACTTTCAAAGCTGAGGGCTAAACTGAGAGCCAGCTTGGTGTGGTGGTGAAGACTGGCAGCCTCTAATCTGGAGAACCAGTTTTGACTCCCTCCCCCTCCACATGCAGCCAGTTGGGTGACCCTGAGCCAGTCACAGTTCTCTCAGAGCTCTCTCGGCCCCACCTACCTCACAGGGCGTCCTGTTGTGGGGAGCGGAAGCTTAGGCAATTGTCAGCTGCTCTGTGTCTCCTTTGAGTAGTAAAATGAGGGGTACCCTAAACCAGCTCCTCCTCTTCTAAAACACCACAAAGTGTCCTTGTGCCAGTTTCAATTAGGAAACCTATACTAGGCAGGAAGGGATTGTGGTCTCCCTGCCCGCCACCCCCAGGCTCCGATCCCAATCCGCACCGAGTTTGGTGTAGTGGTTAAGAGCGGCGGCTTCTAGTCTGGCAAGCCAAGCTTGATTTCCCACTCCTCCACATGCAGCCAGCTGGGTGACCCTGAGCTAGTCACAGTCCTGTCAGAGATGTTCTCACAGAGCAATCCTATCAGAGCTCTCTCAGCCCCACCTATCTCAGAGGGTGTCTGTTGGGGGGAGAGGGAGGGAAGGCGATCGCTGCTTTGGGATTCCTTCGGGTAGTGAAAAACGGGGCGTTAAAAAATCAGCTCTTCTTCCAACGCACCTGCGATGGGTTTTTAAACGGGCAAGCATTCCAGCATGGAAAAATCCTCAGTGACGTTCTGGAAGGGATGTAGTCCAAGGACAGCTGCCAGTGCATGCTTTTCTGCCATGTTTGCATTGGCTGTTTGCCCCTTCGTATGAATAGAAATGGATTGCCGTTTCAGGATGCTCCGGATTAACCAGTTTGTGGGCTGAGCCACTTGGCTACCTTCATGAATCTACTTAAGATACCAATTAGATGGATGCATCCTACAACCTGATGCGCCCAGTCTGAATAATTCCCCGCCATGCTCTTCTCAACTGACCGCAGCTGGTGCCTATGGCGTACTGTGGAGCCAGGCTGCCAAAATTGCAGTGGTTGAGTAATAGGGGTTTATAATGAGAATAACAGTCAAGGCATGATGCTCCATGCTTGGGCAGAGCAGCACTTAATACATTTATTCCTCGTCTTGTATTTTCTACAGTGGAACTAGCAAGCACTGACCTGACCCAGACCTGATTAGCTTTCTGCACAGATCCTGCACCAGTACCACAAACAGCAAATACCGTAATGGTCTTGTATAGCTGTGGTGCTCCGTTCAGTGGGAACACTACACGCAGTTTGGGGCACTGTGCCCCAAAGCGGATTATTGCACAGCTGGAAAAAGTATAAAAGAGGGCAACCAAGATGATAAAAGGGGTTGGAGCATTTCCCCTATTGATGATGATGTTATCCGTTCAGTCGTGTCCGACCCTCAGCAATTCTATAGGAAAGTTTTCGCCATACGTTTCTGTCAATTAGGCCAGGCTTTTTCAGCCAGGGTCTCATGAAACCCTGGGGTTTCTTGATGGCCCTCGAAGGGTTTCCCGAATGGGTAGGAGTTAATTAATTTTTATATATTTTTTTAAAAAATTGTTAGGAACTTAAAAGGCTGAGCAGCAGCAGAATATGCATTAAATATTAAAATGCAAATATTTATTTCTATACATGTGCACATGTAACACTTAAAAACATCAACATATATCAGGCACTATTGCACGAATCCCAAACATTTGGACACATGGATAAATGACAAGAAACCAGATAGCCAAACGCATTTCAACCCTGCCTCCCGGGGTCTTCTTCAGTGATCTAATATTATATGCACTCGTGTGATGTAATAATGAGGATTATGAGGTGGAAAACAACATGAATGGAGAGGCCCCCACACTAATGAAAATTATCCAGATATATCTTTTGGAGCCCCCTAATCAGAATATTTATTCTTCAAAGTACCACCCTTATAGAAGTCCCCTCTGAGCCTGAGTGCATTCTCAGGGGTCTCATGCAATATGCCTGATATATGTTGATGTTTTTTATATGTGCACATGTATTGAAATAAATATTTGCACTTTAATATTTAATACAAATCTAACTAACAAACAAACATATTCTGCTGCTGCTCAACCGTTTAGATTCCTAACTTGTGCACACAGGTTGAGTTAATTTGTTCCCTCTTTTGTTGTTTCATTAAAAATATTGTTAAACATTTATGGTCATGCTCCCCCTTCCCAGGATAGCCAATCTCAGGCACAGTTTCGGGGAACCCTGGGGTTTCTTGATGGCCCTTGAAGTGGTTCCTGAATGGGTGGGGGTTAATTAATTTTTAATATATATTTTTAATCAGTTAAACATTTATCATGATTTGACCACATATGGTCATGTCAACCCCTCACCTCTCCTAAAATCTCTGAGGCAAAGGTCCCCCACAGACAGGCCCTGCAATCCTAACACAGTAAACAGATGGGGAGCCCAACCCTAGTGAGCCAAGAGACCAGGAACCACCTGGCAAGCCCTGCATCCCATTGGCACCTTCTGATTACCTGGGGCTGCTATAGGAGCTCTTCTGAAATCCTACACCCACAAAAGTCCACCCAGAATCTCAGGAACCGAGATGAGGGAGGACCTGGGCAGATGCAGGAAATACATGCTGAGCAGTCTGGAGTCTTCCTCCCTTCAGTCTCTCCCAAGAAGGAGATGAGGTAGCTTTTGCTACAGAAGCCTGGAAGCTCTGCTGGTTGAACAGGCTTTCTGTTGTTGCCTTAGCTTCTACCTGTTTCCATGCCTTGCCTTGTTTCTATTCAGCCTTACTCTCACTTCCCTTGTACCTGCCTGAAATCTTTGCTTGCCTGCCTTGTCACCTGCCTTTCGCTTCGACACCGTCTCCTGCCACTTTCCTGACTGCCCTGACTCCCGTCTACCTGCTAGCTTCAGGAAGACTGCTGCCGATTGGCTGCAAACGAGAACAATAAGAAAACAACAAATATACATATTATAAAACAATAAAATAAACCAAGCCATAGGAGAAACCAAGAATGCCAGGGGCATAAAAACAGCACAAAACAATATTGAGCTGCAGATATAACAAATTCTGCCTGTAATTAACTCTGTCTAATTCCTACTGGGACTTAGTTATAGCCCTCTCAAACTGGCTCATCAAAATCCATCAATTTATAAGAGAATTAATCCATTTTCACAATCTGGAAAACCATAAATGCACAAAAGAGACACCCAATGATACTATTTTTATTTTTTTGCCATTGTCATATCTGACTTATGGTGACCTCACATGGTTTTCAAGGCAAGAGATGTTCAGAGATAGTTTGCCATTGCCTACATCTGGATCACAACCTTGGACTTCTTTGTGCGGTCTCCATCGAAATGACTGACCCTGCTTAGGTTCTGAGATCAGATGAGATTGGCCTAACCTACTATCCAGATCAGGACAATCTTTATACATAAAATCCTTTATGTGCTTCCTGACAATGTACACCTCTGATTGGTCATCACTGGGGAAGTATTCCCCCAATAGGGTGAGAGTTCTACCCCACTGAGGGCCAATCACAGTCTCTTCCCTGCCCTCGTCCTCCTCTTCCTCCCAGGACTTCCCACGACAACAAAGCACTGGCAAGAAGGTAAGCTGCAGCCGCCCGGCTCTCCTGGGTGCCAGTAGAGGAGGGAAAAGGCCAACTGGGCACATTGTGTGCCTGCCACACTGCTCTCGCCAGCCTCCTGCCCGCTGGGAGACCAGGAGGGGGATCCCTATGACCCCCTGCCTGTTTTTAAAAAGGGCTTCTCCATTAGTGATACTATATGGCTGTGTGGGGACGACAGAGAATGAGGTGGCTGGATGGAGTCACTGAAGCAGTCGGTGCAAACTTAAATGGACTCTGGGGAATGGTAGAGGACAGGGAGGCCTGGAGGATCATTGTCCATGGGGTTGCGATGGGTCGGACACGACTTTGCACCTAACAACAACAAATGGCTGTGTTAAGCCCAGCATGGGCCATTTTGTAATTTGACCCATACAGCTGAGACTCAAAATACTGGAAATGAAAACCCCAGTTGAAATCTTCGTAGAAAAAAGATGCTTGCAGGGCTGTTGAGAAAAATATGTCTGTGCTCCACACTTTGGATTACTGATTTTGACTATCTTAATGCATTGATGGGCAAGATCATGAGAGCTTGAACAGACACATTCAAACACATCAGCCACCTCTTGGCTGACTGTTTATTACGCAAATCTACTTTGTATTTCTCCTGTTCGTGTAAATGATGGTTGCATAGGAGAATTTTCTTTTCATGAACAAGCCTTTAGATTTGCCACCAAAGGCCTCGCAAATATTTTGAGCTATCCGTTAGTTGGAAGAGTAATGTGATAATAACGTATATGATGCTTTGCTGACGTCTGTTACTATTTGTCAAACATTCGGATCATCTCAGACTAAGAAAAATCCTGCTGTTTCCCCCTCCCCTGTGGGATTTCCACTGAGAACACGGCTTCCGCTAGCTGTAGCCCCAAAGGCCTTTAAACTGCCTGGCAGTTTCTTCTGAAACCCAACTGCAGCAGTGGCTCTATGGGCAAAGTCATATTTCAAAGTACTTAAAAGCAGCCTCTTTCCAGGGAGCAGAATACAAAAGGCAAAGTAGTGTGTAAAGCTTGGGCTCCTTCCAGCAACGTGTTCCTTTCCTTGGCAACGGAGGTAAAGGCCTCGGTTCAATACACTCCTTTGCAAGCCGTCCCACTGGCTTCCACAGAACTGTACGATAAAACACTTTCTCTTCTCCTCAGTATCCCTTACTGGACGCCAGGAATGCCTTCTCGCTAAGACGGCTCAAATAACAGGGCAGCCTAATGCACAGCAGAGAATGTCTTGTGCAAAGCACCATCCGTGGGGTTTCTGAGTCCAGATGCTAGTGGGATTTATGGTTCAGGTTGGGCAGTGTTAAACCCGTGGGTTCAGAGGTAGATGCGGACACTGGAAGTGATTCAAGCTCTTTATTAGGACCCCGGCACAGTACAAGAAAAACGGAACTGAACCCAAACCCCCTGAGAAACCTCAAGTTATACACATGCATAGGAAATAGGATCTTCCTGCTAGTGCGTGCTATTGGTCAGCTTCACTTTAAACTGACCAGATTGCGTCCGGTCAGTATTATGCATGGAACTGTAGTCCATGGTCATCTGGAGGGCCGCAGTTTGACTACCCCTGAATCTCAGAAGCTAAGCAGGGTTGGTGCTTGGATGGGAGACCCCCAAGGAAGACTCCAGAAGAAGGTAACGGCAAACCACCTCACTTGCCTTGAAAGCCTCTTGCAAGGGTCACTGTGAGCTGGTTGCAACTTAGCGATATTCCTGTATGTTAACTGTTTGAGAGCGGTTTTAATGACAGAAAGGTGGAGTATAATTCATCTAAAGCAAAAATTAAACAAAAGCCATAATAGTATGTGGAGAAGAACATATATAATTATAATATATACATGATGAAGGGTTTCCATAAACTCAGTGGTGTTTTAACTTCCTCCGAGGTTGAAACTATTTATAAACTAGATGTGGCAAACCAAACCGAAGGAGAAGGCAGAGAATATTAAGATGTCTGCATTCTGGTGCTGGATTTTCTGCAGTGATTCTCTTGTACCCATATGCACCTGTAAGCCCTTAGCCCTGCCTCAGCATTCCTAGCTCCAGCTTCAAAAATAGTCTGCCTCATATGTATTGCCATCAAAGGAATGAAAGCAGAGAAGAACAGGATACTGAGCCCTCAGGGAAGGGCGGCATAGAAACTTAAAAATAAATAAATATCTTCTATAGTGGAAACATTTTTTTCCTCTTTAAAAGATGCTTTTCTGAAGCCAACAACTGGAACAGTTGCTCATAGCCAAAGGCTGCTCTTGAAGCACAGACCGGCAGCTACAACTGCACTGGTTCTTTCTCTGGCACCATTCCTAAACATTTATTGACTCTAGATTATTTTATGTTTTTACAGCTGTAATTTTACAATCGTCGTAAAGAGGGAGAAAAATCCAAAGCAAATAAAGCAAGTTTGTCCTTTATTTGCATGATCTACTTTTAACACAGCTCTAAACAGTATTTTTATTGATTCAGATTAGATGATCCTGACAAAGAAGGTTTTTTTTTTTTTTAACAGTAGCCCAGCCAAAATGATACTTAAAATGAATGACAATCAGTTTCTCAAGGATTTCTCAACAAGGTTAAAAGCTTCAGCTTTGGAAATCAAGTTGTGAAGTTAAAACATGAATATTATCCCTTCCCCCAATTCCCTTTCAATGTTTGCATGAGCATTAAACCACAAGCGGAGGAAATTTCCTTTGAGGCAGATGGTTACAAAGCCCTTTGAATGAATCCCAGGGTATGAATCCCAGTAATTTCTCTTGACCTTTCTAAAATGATGTAAGAACTTTAATCTGATTGATGACACTTTATGAAGATCTTTGTGTGGCTCTTTTTGTACTTCTAATATTCTCTTTTGCCATTCAGTGTCAAGATAATTATTTCCAGAAGAACTGACAGGAAATTTTAACTGTCTTGCCTTAATCATAGGCGAGGAGAAAGGATGGATGAGGGGACTAGTAGAGGGATGGGGTTTGTGGGGTTCCACATTCATAATATTCAAAGATGTCTGTCTATATGTCTAATCTAATCTATCTAAACTCCAGAAGAGCCAGTTTTCTGCTAGTCTAGACCGATGCTTGAAGGACTCAATCTGTTGGTTGCTTGATGAGGCCCTAGATCAGATTTGTCGTTGGGGCAGTGGGCTTATTTGTATCATGGCCTGCCCTTGCTATAACCCACACAACTCTCTTGGCTTTATAATGGTGAAAACCATGTGAGTCCACTCACTCCTCCAAACATCCTTCTGGTCCTAGCTGCTTGCTTGCTTATTTATTTACTTTATTCCTATAGCACCCTTCCATATGGCTCAGGGTGGTTTACATACAGCATCACAGGGGAATACATGGAACAAATCAACATACAACACGGTCAAATACAACAACAATCCAACAGGGGTTCTATACAACACAACTTCAGTGATCCTAACGACAACACAATAAAATCAGAGTCTAGTAGCACCTTTAAGACCAACAAAGGTTTATTCAAGGTGTGAGCTTTCGAGTGCAAGCACTCTTCGTCAGACTAAGAACTGACCATCATAACAGTAGGAATATATAAGCGGAAGTTAATCCTGTTGCATTAGTAAACTGTGTCACAGCATCCACACACAGCCACATGATAGTTCCCTGCCAAAGTAGCCAATCAGACCCCTCGAACCCATTGGCTGGTTTGGCAGAGAGTTATCATATGATTGTTGATATATATATTTGTTTTTTAAAAAATTAAAAATTCGAGAAAGCCTGAAACAAGTGGGCTTAAACCATTTACCGCCATTTAATATGACAATGAAAGAGTCTCATTAAGATCTCTAACGGACAATCGTTCTCGAACCTTTTTAAGCACGCTGGCACTCATGGCATTATAGCTATCAGTGACTTGCCATTATGAAGCCTCGGGGATATTATCACAATGTGTTCCCTCATAATACATTTTTTTATAAAACACTCAAATCTTTCTCTTCTTGCGATTTCTTTTAATTGAAAATTCCTTTCCCTCAGCGTTTTAGAAGACAGCCAGCGGCTGATTGTATTAAAAATGCTGCCGGCATGACTCAGAATTGGTTAACTCAAAGGACTTGCTGCTCTTTTCATACTGAACGCCATTCTCTTGTGCTAGACTGTGGCTTTAACTGTGCTATCTCAACAAAACAAAACAGAAGCAACCCAAAAAGAAAACCGAAGAAAAACTTGACCCCCCCCCTCCATATGCTGCATCTCTGTCGTTGCTACCCTGGGGGAGGAAAGGCAATACTCAAAGGATAACATCCAACACCAGCGGTATAAAGAGATGGAAATGTCTTTGGTTCATGGGAAGTTTAGGTTGCAAGGGGAAGAAAGGACACAGCCCAGGGGATCCTTGCTTTATTTCTGGTATATGTGTGTCGAGGGACAAAGAAAGAGGAGAAATGAAAGAGAGAACCTCAGCCAGCTTGTTGCATGGTGTATGCCTTTAATTGCCAGAGACCAGTCGATAGAAGGGCTTGTTCTAGATGCTGGCATCTTTGCCCTCAAACTGTCACTGAGTGCACCTTTCCTTGGAAGGAACAGTCTAGAACCTCGAATTCAACACCTGTAGTCTGAAGAGCTGTGATCCATTGCCACCTAATTCTCTTGCATGTGTGAACCAGAATTCATTCTGGGCCTATTTATTCCTGTGTGTATGTGTGTGTGTGTGTGTGTGTGTGTGTACACATACACACATACCAATTCGAAATAAACAGCCTGAGAAACTAACTAATGAAGCATTGCTAGGACTCAGATTGGCTATAAAATGCTATCTTGAATGCTCACAAACGCTCACATTTCTGAGGCAGATAACAAAGGCAGGAGAAAGACACAAAACATCAGGCAAATTAGGCAGATCTAGAAGGAAACAAACTGACTCATCTGAGGACAGGCGGCCCTTTGGACATCCAGTTATCCAAGGTTTTAAAGATAAAAACCAATGCTGGAATTAGGTTTTTCAGTCTCCAGGTGGTAGATGGAGAACTTCTGATACTACAGCTGGTCTCCAGGTTCCGGAGATCAGTTTGCCTGGAGAAAATGGTTGCTTTGGAAGGTAGGTTTTCAAACCTCACCCTCCCGAGGTTCCACCTCCCCAAATTTCTGGCCACTCTAAAGGAACTGAAACCAAAAGCAACTCAATCAGGAGTATACTTGTCTTAGAGGCCTTGTATACTTCTACCTACTCGCATTCTTCCTCATGTGTGTCTGAGCTTCTTCAGGGAAGAGCAACCTGGCTGCTGTTTGTGATTTTTGAGAAAATGGTTTGCTGTCTCAGAGACAATTCTTGGATGATTGTGTAGCCAGTTCCTCCCACTTTGTCCTGTTGCATGCAAGTACGACACTATGGGAATAGGTAAATAAAAAGTATCACTGTGGCCCATTATGCACGGCCATCAAAATGGCGATTTCGGGTCACATGGGAAACGCAGAGGGGGAAGAAGCAAAGCAAACTGCTTATGCACGGGACGGGACGCAACGGCGGCAAAACCCAGAGTAACCGATTATGCACACGGCGACCCCGGTGCCGCTTCTGGTTGCGCCCTGGTCACCCGGAAGCTGCGCTTTCTTCCTCGTTTCGCTAATGCGGCTTTTTCAGTGGCATGCACCGAATCTGCGGCCGGTTGCAGCCGGCACCGTGCATTATCGGTGATTTTAGTCGCCGTCATTCCACCCTGAATATGTGCTATTCCCCCTGTGCATAATGGGCCTTCGTTGGTTTAATTCCTCAAATATTGCTCTCAAGTGTCTTTTCCACAATTTGTTTTGGGGGGTTTTTTGGTAACAAAATTTCACTTGCAGCATTGCTTGCTTTAATATGTGCCTAGGGATTTAAATTGTATTTGGTCTGTTACTGCAGGTCCAATGTACACAGAGTTCTGCTGGTTGACTGACCTCATGCTTCCGACCTGCCCTTTGCTGTTGAGCGAAGAGCTGTATCTTCCTGTGGCTTTACCCAAGATAACCTTGCCCTGTGCATTAAATCCAGGATAGCAGTTCTCTCAGGCATGCCAGAAGTCATTGTTTTGATTGGGATTACTTACTGAGTGGCTGGGAAAGAGTTATGGGTATCTCCTAGCATGTTTACAGTCACATGGGGTCACAGTGCATGCAAATCATGGCCTTCCCAAGAATCTTCAAATTCATCCTCATGATTTGGATTGGAGGGATCAGAAGAACGACTGTTCTCATATGCACATATTTGCAGGATTAAAGTTTGCATTTTGTTTACATACATGTTAATGAGAATCACATTTCTACATTCGTTTTACGGCACTTTACAGACAAAGCGTAAATAACCAAAATGAAAATGGGAGGGCCAAAATGGCAGCAAAATACCAAGTCTGTTGAAGGCTTAGAAGGATCATAGAATCATAGAGTTGGAAGGGGCCATACAGACCATCTACCATAATCCCCTGTTCAATGCGGGATCAGCCTAAAGCATCCACGATAAGTCATTAGTCTTTGGGTTTGGTAGACATAGATTCCAGAGTTCTTCTAAAACACAGTTCTCTTCTTGAAGTAAACACAAACCAATACCAACAAGACCAAACAAGGAACAAGGGAATACCCACAAACGTATCTATACTAGTTGGCCTGCCAAGAGCCCTGATTGGCCCTTAACAAGCCCTTTGATTGCTCCATAGAGTCCAAGGTTAGAGTCAATGATTGGTTAACTTTGAAACCTTGATTTACATATTGGTTCACATTAGCACTACTGTCCACATGCATAACAATAAGTATCTGTCCAGCTGCTGCTTAAAGACTGCCAATGAGGGGGAGTTCCCCACCCCCTGAGGCAGCTGATTCTACTGTTGGACTACTCTGACGCTGAATCCCCCCTCCATATCCAGCCAGTACACATGAAGTTTAAACCTTTACTAAGGGTCCTATCCTCTGCTGCCTGCCCTCCTCCAAATGTCAACCTTTCAAATACTTAAAGGCAGCAATCATGTCCTCTCTCGACCTCCTCTTCTCCAGGCTGAACATTACCAAGACTCTCAGCCTTTCTTCAAAGGACTTGGTCCCCTAAACTCTGTTTAGAGTAGCCAGCTTTCAGTCCAGGAGCACCTTAGAGCCCAACAAGATTTTTAGGGCATGAGCTTTTTCATATACCCCAAATCTCTTAGGTCTCTAAGCAGTGACCGGAGTCAAATCCTGTTCTACTGCAGGCCAGCAGGGCGACCCTCTGAAATGATCTGTTGAGGATTGTCCTGGAAATCTGATAAAGTATCATGAGCACAAAAGAAAAGCACTTATAAACCATGATAGGATTCTGTAATTTGTGTAATATGGTTGCTCAGAAGCCTGCAACAAGGCACTTCACTGTGAACAACAGGGAAAGGGTGTTTTTTTTTTAATTGCTGCAAGAAAACAAAAACACCCTAGGGAACTACAAAGGAAGCCATTGTGTTACCAAGGAAGGGGTGGGAGGGAGGTCTTTACTCCCACTGGAGTTAATAAAGAGTGCCATTTGCCGTTAATGGGATGAAGATTTCACCCACTGAGGAACAGCAGTGGACAGAAGAAGGACAAGCATTGTAAAGCTGGGAGGAGGCAAGGCAAGGCCGCACGCTAGGCAGGTGGCATCCGGAAGAGCCAGGCAAACAGTCTGGTGGGCAAAGGACAGGAGGGCCAGCCCAGCTGCTGGAACTGTCTGAAGAAATCCTTGCTAAGGACTGGCAAGCCATTGTCATTATATAGCAGCAAAGATCAGCACCGGGAGCTTATGTTGGGGGAGGAGAAGGGATCACAAAGAGAATATGGGCTTCCAGGTATGGCATTTTATTTTAGTCCTTTTCTGTGAGTACCCTTGCATTGCTCTTTCCAGTGGCTCTTTCAAGCCTAATTAGCGGATGCAAGGGAATCTGTTGGTCAGGTACAACACAACATATCCTGGGGTTACCAAAGATCCCCCCCTCCACTGTACACCGGGGGGGTGTGATACTCTGGTTTTTGGGCAAAACTCTATGATTAGAAACTAATTCTACCATACAGTTTTTGCCCAAAAGCCAGTGCTGTCCCCTGACATCCCCTCTGACACACCCGGGTAACATAAACACTTTGTGTTATTTCTGGCATACCTCCCTGCTCCCAGTAAGTGCTCACACACTGTTTCCCCTGTCAGCAGCTCCGAAAGACCTGGGAACCCTAATTGCACCACAGGCAGATTTTGAAATATTAATATGTGTTAAATGGGAGAGACCTGGTGTGCTGTTTTGCTGGTTAGATTCAGGGCTGGTGTCAACATACCCTGAGGTAAGGAGCTGCCAGGGCCCTGATCATCTGATGGGCTCATTGCCCCTGCCTAGGTGCCCTTTCCCCCAGAGACTACCATATCATTCTATGGCTCTGCACCAGAGCTTTATCAGTCTCTTCACCATTCTACCACCGGGTTCTACTGTATTTGGAAGCAGGCCTGACATGAAGGGTCCACCATAGTCCTTCAAATCCTCAATGCAAAGCCAATGCAAGGAGATCACAGTTTTGTTTCTTAAGTACACCTATATGCTTTGCTCCTCAAATAAGTCCTATTGATTTAAGGTAAAGGTATCCCCTGTGCAAGCACCAGGTCATGTCTGAACCTTGGGGTGACGCCCTCTAGCATTTTCATGGCAGACTCAATACGGGGTGGTTTGCCAGTGCCTTCCCCAGTCATTACCGTTTACCCCCAGCAAGGTGGGTACTCATTTTACCGACCTTGGAAGGATGGATGGCTGAGTCAACCTTGAGTCGGCTGCTGGGATTGAACTCCCAGACTCATGTGCAGAGCTTTCAGACTGCATGTCTGCTGCCTTACCACTCTGAGCCACAAGAGGCTCAACATGGTCCAATTTACAGCAAACATTGCAGCTCTAGAAAAGTGAAAATACAGAAAAGAATGCAACAGAATTTGAGTCCAGTAGCAATGAAGTCCATGAAGACCCATGAAATGTAACTTTTGTGTGCATACATAGTTCTTCAGATAGAATGTGCATGCATGGGAAAGCTTATACCCAGAATTAAACTTTGTTGATCTTAAAGGTGCCGCTGGATCACTTCAGACCAACACAGCTACCTTCCAGAAAATAGTACAACTCACATCCAAAAGGCTGTATTATGGACTTTGTTAAAATAACTGTACCTAAACTCCCGATCCTACGCACGCTCGGTCGGACACATGGCGTTCAACGGGGCTCTCTTATCAGATCAGTGCAATCCTAAAGGGGTCCCTTTCTAGACTCGTTGACTTAGCAAAGACGTAACTTTTATGGCTGCAGCACCAGAGCCCCATTAGCCACTTTTAATAGGGCGTCAAGTGCCATTTAACTCAGTGGGCTGCAACTGCAGAAGACGAGCTCAACCGGCATACCCAACTTGACTCTTTGCCCGGGGACGCATCCTACTGATCCAGGGGCGCTAATTCCCAAACCGGCGCACAGATCAAGATACGGCGGAAGCTTCCCCTGCGAGGGTCTTTCCGCCCACTGTCGCCTCTTCCTCCTTATGCGGTCTTCCTCCCCATCCCGAAGCCCACTCCCCCACGTGACTCCAAGCCTCGTTTCCCCCCCCACCCTCCTTGCCCAAAACAAAGCGAAGGGCAAGCCGCTTCATCCCTCCGAAGTGCGCATGCCCGGCCCCCCAGCGCGCATGCCTGGTGAGAAAACGGAGGCGCCAACCACCCTGATAGGGAGGAAAATCGAAGCGGCCGCCGCCATATTGCTGACCTGTCAGCCGACGCGGCGCGGCCGCCTTTGCGCGTCTCCTGCGGCGGGATCCCCGGCGAGCCCTCAGGGGAGGAGGAAGAGGAAGAGGAGGAGGAGAAGGAGGACTGGAGCGGCCCCGCAGCGCCTCCTGGCCGGCTGCGGGCGGGGGGCTGCCTCCCCCTTGGCGGAGCGAACTCGGCCGTCGAGTGGGAAACGAGCGAGGAGAGTCGCCAGCCAGGTGAGGGGGGAGAAGGAAGGGAGGGAGGGAAGGCGGCGGCGGTTGGTCCCTCCCCCCCTGCCCCCCACCCCCACCCCCACCCCCACCCGGGCGCCTACCTGGACGGGCTCCCACGCGAGGCGGGCAGGGCGAGCGGCATCGCGGTTCGGCCGAGGCAGTTAGCGGGTCTCTCTCCCTCCCCCTCCGCTTCCCGCGCAGGGGCCGCTCTCTTTCCGCGGGGGCGACGCCGGCTGGGCGCGCGGTTGGCTTGCCGGAGGCCGGCGAGCCCCTTATTCCGCGCGCCTGAAGGAGGGAGCTCGGCCGGGGGTGTTTGGAATGGCCGGGGCTCTTTCTTCGACTTTCCCCTTCCCCGCCGCTGGCTCTCTGTCCGCCCCCCGCGTTTGCTCCGGGTCTCGGCGGCGGAATGGTCCGGCGTGGCATGGCAGTGGACGGTCCTCGGAGAATGTGCGGTCAGGCGCCCTGGCTTGCTCGCCCCCGACGGAGCGTGGGAAGGAGTGGGGGCGACGCCGGGTCCTGTTGGGCTCCTAGGGGCTAGGAGACAAGGGTTCGAGTCCCGCTCTGCTCTGTTTTGGGTTCACTTGACCGGCCCCTGCTCGCTTTAGTCTCCTGCGCAGAGTGGTTAGGGTAAAAATTTGGGGGTGGGTGGGGTTTGTTGCTGTGAGTTCTTTTGGAGGGAAAGGGTTTGTTTGTTTTTTTTGGGGGGTCTAGGTAGACTTTTTCTGTTGGAGGGAATAGAAGAGTGGCGGAGATTGAACTACAGGATGTCAAGCCCTTGGTGTTCAAATTATGTTCTGCCACAGACACCCCCCTTCCCCCAGGTTTAGGAAAACCACCCTGAGCGTCCTGCCTCCCCCAGTCTGGAGTGAGATGCTTTTGTGGGAGTTATTGAATAAATGGCTTGTATTCTGCCATTCCACTGCAGAAAGCTTGAAGCCGTCCTCCAATTTAAGGGACTCTTTCTCCAATGGATTTAATGTTGAAAGAAGGCTGCGTAGGGGAAGTGCTCTAGACTCAACATACTGGATAAATGATATAATTTGTTTTAAAATGGCACCACCCTCTGCTATCCATTCATTACTACATTTCCTTGATGCTTAAGGGCTGTTCTCCTGTGCACATTTTTGTAGTTTTCGGTCCTAGCCAGTGCTGTGTGAATTCCTGCCTGGGAAGTGTGCATATTGATTTGAAAGTAAATTCCAGTGTGTAACATAGTTAGGGAAAGGATATAGGACTGTTATCCTAAACGCACATGCTGGGATTGAGGTCTGCCAAACTCTGCAAAAGCTGCTTTTTAAGTCAACATGTAAAAGAGAAATTCTAAGCAGATTTAGTTGGAAGAATACCCTGCTGGAATTATGCGAGGACTACCTTCAAAGTTAATCCCATCCAGCATCTTCCTGGACAGAAAATAAAATAGTTACATTCGCTCTCTTTGAAGCCTAATTCATGGAGGCTAATGCTGTAAGGTTGGGGCCAGGGCAGATGGAGTGAAGTGCTGAACCAAAATTCTGCCCTTGGCACAACAGCTTCTTGCTAATGGGGACAACTACATTGTTAATACATTCCTAGTCTCAGCAGCTGCCAGAAATCTACTAGCCTTGTATTCTTCACAGCCCCTGCAGTAAGAGGGAGGGAGATAGGCTTGACCAGAGAAGCTGCCAGCAATGGATAAAACCATCAATTGCCAGCATAGTGGGGTCTGCAGTTGCTTTCTAGGCTCTCTGTGACTGACTTTTGTTACTCTAGTCAATGGGTAGCCAAACTGTGCCTCTCCAGATGTCCATGCACTACAGTTCCCATGAGCCCCAGTTGGCAGGGGATCATGGGAATTGTAGTCCATGGACATCTAGAGAGCCATAGTTTGACCACATCTGCTCTAGTCCTTCTGTTCTCTATCTGTGTGTTGTGTGTGGAGGGGGTGAAGTTTGGGTGTGGAAGAAGGTCCTTAAGGTTGAATTCTGCCTCACAACAGCACACATTTTGGAAAAATTCAAATATTACAATAGAAGTTACACACATTCTGTTTGGGTGTGTGTGTTGCTTTTGCAGAATAGTGCACACATAGGATTTTAGCCCCTAATTTGTTTTTGCGCTTGTTTGCTAAACATATTTTAAGGGTGAAAACACCCAGAGTGGGCGAATGATAAGAAATGACCTCATACACAGCAGCGCCAAAGAATCTGATGCTGTCCATTGCTGAAACAAATCCACATTTTAGAGTGTGTTTACATTGATTTACATAATGAGCATAATAGCTCTGTTGTAAATTATTTGGATCGATATTGTATGCAAGTCTTCAGAGTGATAAGCTTTTGAGGGCTGCAAATCATACAAAAAATTACGTATGAGTGAATCTGGTTGGGTACAATAAGACTTATTTATTAAACATAAGAATGGGTTGTTAGTAAATTGAAAACAAGGTTTTAAAACCCTGTGCAATATTTCTGTTTAACTCCCATTGGCATCAACAGGATTTGACTATCCTCTCTCTGTGCAGGATTGTAGCATCTAAGGTCTAGAATTATTTATTCTCAATAAGAAAACCCGGCTGGATCAGACCAGGGATCATAGTGTATCCCCTTCCCATCTCTGGTGAGTGAGGTTAAAACAAGAAAGAGGCCCTGCCCATTTCTCCGTGGCTTCCCCTCCCCCAAATGATGTGTAGAGATTTGGAAGTTCCATTTGGCTATCCAGGCTAATAGCTATTGATAGACCTATCCTCCATGCATTTGTCTAATCCCCTTTTAAAGCTAGCACCATATCTTACGGCTATGGATTCTGTCAACTAATTATGCGTAGTGTGAAAAAGTACTTCCTTTGTCCTGAATATACTCCTGATCAATTTCAGTAAGTGGCACTGAATTCTAGCATTATGAAGCCGGGAGAAAAAAATAATCTTTTCTTCTGCAAACCTTTCATAATTTTTATGTATGTTCCTTGTTTATCCCTCCTGGCCCTGTAGTAGCTTCTCTTTGAAGGTAGTACTATCCAAACATTTCAGCCTTTTCTCTCAGGGAAGATGTTTTAGTAGCTTAATTGATTTTTTATATTTGTCTCAGTTTGCTATTCAGTGCACTGTCATTGCCATTGTAGTTGTTCATCCTGAAATGGCTACTTTTACCCCCAGTGCCCTTCCCAATCCTAAAATTTCATTTTATCCCAACTGTAATTTTTTAATGGAGAAAACTGTTTCATGGTACTACAGAATTTCCAGAAAACGCTGCTCCTGGAAGTTTCATCTCTTGGCAGTACTGGGGGGAAAGACATTCAGTTGCCATTAGGGATTTGGATTTGGGGACATCTGATAGCGGAGTTGCTTGTAATTTTTAGCAGTATTAAGTGTTGCAAGAAAATAGAGGGGCCTTTAAGTCACATGGATATAAAAACGTAATCTTTTATAGCTATGTTTGCGGACTGCCTTGAATCTGAAGTATCTGTGGGTTTGTACATCATGGGTTTATTTATTTATTGCATTGCCTGGTTCTTAGATGACCATAGAATCATAGAGTTGGAAGGGGCCATACAGGCCATCTAGTCCAGTCCCCTGTTCAATGCAGGATCAGCCCAAAGCATCCAAGAGAAGTGTGTATCCAACCTTTGCTTGAAGACTGCCAGTGAGGGGGAGCTCACCACCTCCTTAGGCAGCCTATTCCACTGCTGAACTACTCTGACTGTGAAAATCTTTTCCCTAATATCTAGCCTATATCGTTGTACTTGTAGTTTACACCAATTACTGCGTGTCCTTTCCTCTGCAGCCAATGGGAACAGCATCCTGCCGTCCTCCAAATGACAACCTTTCAGATACTTAAAGAGGGCTATCATGTTCCCTCTCAACCTTTTCTCCAGGCTGAACATTCCCAAGTCCCTCAACCTATCTTCATAGGGCTTGGTCCCTTGGCCCCAGATCATCCTCGTCGCTCTCCTCTGTACCCTTTCAATTTTATCTGCGTCCTTCTTGAAGTGAGGCCTCCAGAACTGCACACAGTACTCCAGGTGTGGTCTGACCAGTGCTGTATACAATGGGACTATGACATCTTGTGATTTTGATGTGATGCCCCTGTTGATACAGCCCAAAATGGCATTTTGCCTTTTTTACCGCTGCATCACACTGCCTGCTCATGTTTAGTTTACAATCCACAAGTACCCCAAGGTCTTGTTCACACACAGTGTTACTTAGAAGCGTATTCCCCATCCAGTAGGCATGCTTTTCATTTTTCTGACCCAGATGCAGAACTTTACACTTATGAGAGCCAGTTTGGTGTAGTGGTTAGGAGCGCGGACTTCTAATCTGGCATGCCAGGTTCGATTCTGCGCTCCCTCACATGCAACCAGCTGGGTGACCTTGGGCTCGCCACGGCACTGATAAAGCTGTTCTGACTGAGCAGTGATATCAGCGCTCTCTCAGCCTCACCCACCTCACAGGGTGTCTGTTGTGGGGAGAGGAATGGGAAGGCGACTGTAAGCCGCTTTGAGCCTCCTTCGGGTAGGGAAAAGCGGCATATAAGAACCAACTCTTCTTCTTCTTCTTTATTAAATTGCATCTTGTTCTTATTTGCCCATTTTTCCATTGTGTTCAGATCTCGTTGAACTCTGTCTCTATCTTCTGGAGTATTTGCCAGTCCTCCCAATTTGGTGTCATCTGCAAACTTGATGAGTAGTCCTTCCACCCCCTCATCTAGTCTAGATCATTAATAAATATGTTAAAAAGTACCGGACTGAGCCCTGAGGTACCCTGCTACTCACCTCCCTCCAGTCTGATGAAACACCATTGACCACAACTCTTTGAAGAAGACTCATTCCCGCTGCATGTATGATTGAAGCTTTGGAAAAGCAATGGCTTGAATGGCATATAGGCTTGTAAAATATCAGTTTCCCCCCCCCCCCAAAGGTTGCTGTCCAAGAGTATTAGAAACTTCTGCTGGTGGTCAGCTTCATCCTAAATCTTGCACTGACAAAGCAAACATTGCTTCCTTGCTCAGCTGTAACAATTTGACATGCCTTTAAGACCTGTTCCAGTTTGGGTACTTTGCCATCTTGTATCCCAGCCTACCCCCTTCAAGGATCGCTGCCTTGTTGTGGCAAGGGGGCTTGCGTAGTTCAGTGAAGCTATGAGCTATGCCGTGCAGGGCCACCCAAGACGGACAGGTCATAGCTGAGAGCTCTGACAAAAGGTGATCCACTGGAGAAGGCAATGGCAAACCACTCCAGTATCTTTGCCATGAAAACTCTATGGACAGTTCCAATAGGCATAACGATATGACGCTGGAAGATGAGCCCCTCAGGTCGGAAGGTGTCCAATATGCTACTGGGGATGAGCAGACGGCTAGTACGAGTAGCGCCAGAATGAATGAAGCGGCTGGGCCAAAGCCGAAAGGACGCTCAGTTGTGGAAGTAACTGGTGGCGAAAAGACAGTCCGATGCTGTAAAGATTTTTATTCCATAGGAACCTGGAACGTCAGATCCATGAATCAAGGCAAGCTGGACGTGGTTAAACAAGAAATGAGAAGACTGAACATCGACATTTTAGGAATCAGTGAACTAAAATGGACAGGAATGGGTGAATTTAATTCAGATGACCATCAGGTATACTACTGTGGACAAGAATCTCGCAGAAGAAATGGAGTAGCATTCATAATCAATAAGAGAGTAGGAAAAGCAGTCTTGGGATACAATCCCCAAAATGACAGAATGATCTCAGTTCGAATCCAAGGCAAACCATTCAACATCACAGTGATCCAGGTCTACGCCCCAACCACTGCTGCTGAAGAGGATGAAGTTGATCAGTTCTATGAAGCCCTACAACACCTTCTAGAAGCAACGCCCAAAAATGATGTGCTTATCATCATGGGGGATTGGAATGCTAAAGTAGGAAGCCAAAAGATAACCGGGATAACAGGCAAGTTTGGCCTTGGAGTACAAAATGAAGCAGGGCACAGGCTGGTAGAATTTTGTCAAGAGAATACAATGGTCATAGCAAACACTCTTTTCCAGCAACCCAAGAGACGACTCTACACATGGACATCACCAGACGGTCAACACAGAAATCAGATTGACTATGTGCTCTGCAGCCAAAGATGGAAAAGTTCTATCCAGTCAATAAAAACAAGACCAGGAGCTGATTGTGGTTCAGATCATGAGCTTCTTGTTGCAAAATTTAGGCTTAAATTGAAGAAAGTAGGGAAAAGCACTAGGCCACTCAGGTATGAACTAAATCATATCCCTGACGAATACACAGTGGAGGTGACAAATAGATTTAAGGAATTAGATCTGATAGACAGAGTGCCTGAAGAACTATGGACGGAGGTTCGCAACATTGTACAAGAGGTAGCAACTAAAACCATCCCAAAGAAAAAGAAATGCAAGAAATCAAAATGGCTGTCTGAGGAAGCTTTACAAATAGCTAAGGAGAGAAGGGAAGTGAAAGGCAAGGGAGAAAGAGAAAGATACACCCAATTGAATGCAGAATTCCAGAGAAAAGCTAGAAGAGATAAGAATGCCTTCTTAAATGAACAGTGCAAACAAATAGAAGAAAACAATAGAATGGGGAGGACCAGAGATCTTTTCAAGAAAATTGGAGATATGAAGAGAACGTTTCATGCAAAGATGGGTATGATAAGGGACCAAAATGGTAGGGACCTCACAGAAGCAGAAGAGATCAAACAAAGGTGGCAAAATTATACAGAAGAACTATACAAGAGCGAGCTTAACATCCCTGATGACCACAATGGGGTAGTTACTGACCTGGAGCCAGACATCCTGGAATGTGAAGTCAAATGGGCCTTAGGAAGTCTGAGCAACAATAAAGCTAGTGGTAGTGACAGCATTCCAGTTGAACTATTCAAAATCTTAAAGGACGATGCAGTAAAAGTGCTACACTCAATATGCCAGCAAATTTGGAAAACTCAACAATGGCCACAGGATTGGAAAAGGTCAGTTTACATTCCAATCCCAAAGAAGGGCAATGCCAAAGAATGTTCAAACTACCGCACCATCGCACTAATTTCTCATGCTAGCAAAGTTATGCTCAAAATCCTACAAGCTAGGCTCCAGCAATATGTGGACCGAGAACTTCCAGAAGTACAGGCAGGATTTCGAAGAGGCAGAGGAACTAGAGATCAAATTGCCAACATACGCTGGATCATGGAGAAAGCTAGGGAGTACCAGAAGAACGTCTACTTCTGCTTCATTGACTATGCTAAAGCCTTTGATTGTGTGGAGCACAACAAATTGTGGCAAGTTCTTAAAGAGATGGGAATACCAGAGCATCTTATTTGTCTCTTGAGAAATTTATATGCAGGTCAAGAAGCAACAGTGAGAACTGAACATGGAATCACTGACTGGTTCAAAATTGAGAAAGGAGTTCGGCAAGGCTGTATACTGTCGCCTTGCCTATTTAACTTGTATGCAGAGCACATCATGAGAAATGCGGGATTAGAGGAGTCACAAATTGGGATCAAGATTGCAGGGAGAAATATCAACAACCTCAGATATGCAGATGATACCACTCTAATGGCTGAAAGTGAAGAGGAACTAAAGAGCCTGTTGATGCGGGTGAAGGAGGAGAGTGCCAAAGTTGGCTTGAAACTCAACATCAAGAAAACAAAGATCATGGCATCCGGCCCTCTCAATTCCTGGCAAATAGAAGGGGAAGAAATGGAGATAGTGACAGATTTTATTTTCCTGGGCTCCAAGATCACTGCAGATGGGGACTGCAGCAAAGAAATTAAAAGACGCTTGCTCCTGGGGAGGAAAGCTATGGCAAATCTAGACAGCATCCTAAAAAGCAGAGACATCACCCTGCCAACAAAAGTGCGTTTAGTCAAGGCTATGGTCTTCCCAGTTGCAATGTATGGCTGCGAAAGTTGGACCATAAGGAAGGCCGAGCGTCAAAGAATTGAGGCTTTTGAACTCTGGTGCTGGAGAAGACTCTTGCGAGTCCCTTGGACTGCAAGGCGAACAAACCAGTCAGTCCTAGAGGAGATCAGCCCTGACTGCTCTTTAGAAGGCCAGATCCTGAAGATGAAACTCAAATATTTTGGCCACCTAATGAGAAGGAAGGACTCCCTGGAGAAGAGCCTAATGCTGGGAGAGATCGAGGGCAAAAGAAGAAGGGGACGACAGAGAATGAGGTGGATGGATGGAGTCACTGAAGCAGTAGGTGCAAACTTAAATGGACTCCGGGGAATGGTAGAGGACAGGAAGGCCTGGAGGATCATTGTCCATGGGGTCGCGATGGGTCGGACACGACTTCGCACATAACAACAACAACAAATCCCAGCCTAATGTTAGCCAAAGAAGCAGAGTACTGTGACTCATGACTCACTGTGTTAGGCATCAAAGCACCAATTGTGATTCTTAAATGGCTTCGTAATTACAGATTAAAACGCTTTAAAGTGAATCTGAAAACTGGATTCCGCTATAATTTTGTTTTTTTCTTCCCCACCCCCTCATCTTAGTCTCTGCAAATAATCCGGACTGAAGGATGCGCACAAATTACCTTTCCTTCTGTGAATTCAACTAAAATATTCTAGCAAGCATGTGAAAGCATGTTCATTATAACAGGGCTGGAGAAAAGTATCCTGTGGGGCTATTAATTGAAAATGGAGCATCTTTGGGGAGGAAATCATTCCTTGCTCACAAGGGGGTGTGTGTGTGTGTGGGGGGGTTACCAGTAGCTGAAAAATGTGGATCACCTTTTTCCTACTTGAGTAAATTATTCAGGACTGTCATCTGTACCTACTGTAGATACCTACTTGCTAGCTGTTGGTTGGACCCTATTGTGTAATTTTGCATCATTTAGCTTGTTAAAGGGTCAGTTTAGTGTAGTGGTTAGGAATGCAGATTTCTAATCTGGCGAGTCCGGTTCGATTCTGCACTCCCCCACATGCAGCCAGCTGGGTGACTTTGGGCTCACCAGTGCACTGATAAAACTGTTCTGACCGAGCAGTGATATCAGGGCTCTCTCAGTCTCACCTACCTCACAGGGTGTCTGTTGTGGGGATGGGAAAGGGAAGGCGAATGTAAGCCACTTTGAGACTCCTTCAGGTAGAGAAAAGCAGCATATAAGAACCAACTCTTCTTCTTCTTCTTCTTAACGCTTATGCTCTACTTCAGTTTTGGTTTTAGACTTCTGGTTGGTTCTATACCTCAAATCCTATTTCATAGTTTATTGAATGTCCTATCTTGTCGATTGTATTCAATTAACCTGCAATCCACCTTGAGCCCTAGTGAGAAAGGTGCACTATAAATGGTGTAAATATAGACAGAGTTTGAATTTGTAATTACTGACTATAGCATTTTGTGGTGGCAAGTTCCTGTTACAGATTTTAAAACAAGTTTCAGATTGTTAATAATGATGTTAAATTATATGGATTTGTTTAGCTATAGGATTCTTCATACTTCTCCACAGATGTAGTATACAAGACTTGCTTAGAATACCAAGAAACTTTCTTTTAGGTCCTAGTGGATCAGTTCTGCTTTGTATTCAGTGTGTGTGTGTGTGTTTTTATATATATATATATATATATATATATATAATTTGAAGTAAGGATAAATAGCTCTACTGTTCCTTTAACCATGATGTTGGAATTCTTTAATTGTTTGAAAAGCATTGCGTATATCCTGTTCCTAAATGGCATTTGTTATTAATCTATTCTGGGGTGGAAGAATCACAGCATGAATGGTTGAAAAACTGACATCATTGGCTGTTCCTTTCCCACAGAGTCTCTGATTGGAGAGTTGTAAGTGTAGCTTTGTTTCTCTGATCTTTCAAAATCCTATGAAAGTGCCTGAGGGACATTTAGGAGGCAAATTAATTTCACTTCTAGCTTATATTTGTGCTTATGTAGCTTAACTAGAGATATAAATGTTACTTAATTGCTTGGCTTTAATTCTTGATTCTGTCAATTTATTTAATGTTCTGTCTGTAATTTATGCTATACTGGTCACACAATTGGATTCAGAAGAAAACTACAGAAGGCCTTGTACAAATCCTGATGTGTTTCTCTTCAGTATGCAGAGTTTGCCATTAATGTTTGTTTCAAACGGGTGGGAGATGCTGCATCTGGTTTTTATTCTGATGATAAAATGTTGCCTTACAGTCGCCAAATGATCAGTCATAATCTCTTCAAGAGTTTATTAGAATCTCTGTCTGTCTCTCTCTCCCTCTCTCCCTCTCCTGGAGTGATACTTAACTTGGAAATCCTATACTAATTATTTGGACCTTCCTCTCAAGTAAAGAATGCATATTACTGGAATATGTACGTACTTTCTGTGTTGGTGAAAAACCCAAATGATTTAATGATCTCACAATTACTATGCCAGTGCCTTGCTCTTGAAAGCTGGAGATTCTTGTTGCTTTTATCTTGCCACAGTTGTGGCGTGGCAGAAGACCCATGTCATTGTATGGTTGCCTGCTTTGCTTGACAGTATGCTTCTAGTTGCAGTTCAAGGTGCTGATGAAAATTGTGTGTTTAGGCATAAATTTCCTAGAGCTTGTATATCTCAGTGCTTTGCCCCCCCAAGCTGTGTTTCCTCTGAGAAGCCCCAATATACCTTTCATGTGTTATGCAGACTAGTGACATAATGTTATCATACTTTTAACTTGGCTTGTGATATACTTCCCAAAAGACTGGCTGTCACATTTTCTGTTGGGGTGAGTGACACTTGTGTTTACTACCATGCCAGTGCTGAATTATGAACAAAAGGTGTTTAGTTTGGTTGGGCAAGATCACATCTGTAGCCCTAATAAAACCCAGTTTGCATGCTACTGAGGCAATAGTTAAAACACACCGCGTTTGGCCCTCAGTGGGGGACATGCATCCAATAGGGGGAGGGCAGTCCCTCTCTGTGGGCCAATCATGGGTCTTGCCTGCCCCATACTTCCTCCTCCTCCTTTGTGCCACTTCCAGGCACTTGGGAGGAAGAAGAGCCAGCAGAAGCTAAAGGGGGGGGGGGAGGAAGAGGCCAGATGGCTGTGCTCTGTGGCACTGCACCAACCCTGGCAGCCCAACTCCTATGGCGTGGCTGTTGTGCTCTAGGCCTCTTTCCTGTCAGGAAACAGGCAGGGTAGCCAGCTGTGCTCTGCAGCACCACGGCAGTCCATCTCATCAGCCCATCTGTCCCACCACCCCTTTTAGAGCGTATTTTTAAGACAGGGTTTGCTACTAGTAGAAATGATAAACTTTGGTAAGTTGCCTTTGGAGGGAGAGAGAGAGAGCTCTGCGTTCACCAATGTTTAGTAGTGATTTATATACTTTTAAACCTTGTGGAAATTTAAATGAAAATTCCAGCTTACCGAAAGCAATGTGCATATTGGATTCACTGTCCTCGCTTCACAAAGAAGTGGTAGAACAAACTGCCAGCAGAGATCAGAATTCCAAAGGTCCTGTAAAATGGTGCTCTTCCGCTAGGCGTGTGGTTGAGGCCAATATAAGCCTCCAGTTACATCAGAATTGCCCCCCACCCCCGCCATCCTCAGAACCAGGGACATAGAACGGAAATATGGATTGTTTTAGCTCCTGTCCAGGAATCTATCAGAGCATTTTATTTTAATATTTAATGCTGAAACTAGTTTTTAACCTATTATGTTTTAACTAATGTTCAGGTTTTTATGTTGTCAACTGCCATGAGACCGTGACTAGAAAGGGTCAGTCTGTAAAACAAACAAATATATCCAAAAATATAATCCTGTTTGTGAAGTGAGTACTGGGATAGTAGAACCAAATTTGCAACTCTTTGGCTGTTTTAGGCTGAAATATCTTTTAAATGTCTATGACTGAACTGTACTAATTATTGTTTTGTTGTGAGAAACTTTCCTGTTACTTACGGCAGCCAATATTTTAATCTGAAGGTGACTGACTTTCTATGGATTACTCTTGAAATCTACTGAAACTGCTTTGAAAGATACAAAAATGTGTCTAAACAGTTACCATACGCAGGGGTGGCCAAACTGTGGCTCTCCAGATGTCCATTGACTACGGTTCCCATGAGCCAGCATCATACTGGCAGGGGTTCATGGGAATTGTAGGAACAACTTGGCTACTTCTCCCATACAGAATTGCTGTTAAATGTCAAGGGTTTAAATTATATTTGAACTAAGCTAGTGATTGTTAACTTTAAGAAGTATGTGTTTCTGATAAAGGAAATAGATGCAGTATTTCCATGTGCTTTGTGGGGTCCCCCAAGTTAAGTGAGTGTTGTTTGATTACTCTAATACAGTTGTACACCTAGCTGAAAACTATATTCGGTATAGTAGAAATAGATCAGCATCTCCTTGGAATAAGAAAAGTGTTTCAGGGATCTGTAGTATTTGAATACTTTCATTAATGCTGTGAGGGAAGTAGAAAGTGCAGTTCTGAAGTCTGTATATGCTACATCTTGTGATATCGCGTCTGCCTTAAAGAACAGGTTTTAAATTCAAAATTACATAGTTTGGAAAATTATGTAGAAAATAAACCATTTTTGTGAGTTATAATTTTTAATAATTTTAACATGCAAATTTATGAAGAAACAACTTTTCAGCAGTTTGTTTTTCCTTGCAATAATTCTTTTTGGGGGATCTCATCTCATAGCTTCAACTCCAAAGATTTTTAACTCATTGGCTAGATGTTATCTGTGGTTGCCACCAATTTTCTCACCTCCCCTGCCTCTGCTGGCATGCTCAAGAGGGCTTGGGGGAGAGGTAGTGGTTTCTGTGCTTGATTGTGGAACTGAGAGACAACAGGAATCCCTCCCACATGTGAGAAGGCTCCTGCTGTTTCTTTTCTTGCCTTCTTCAGCCAACAGCGTTCATCAAAAATTCTGGCATCTGTGTTGCAGGCCATCCTTTCTACAACAAGGCTAGTAAACACAGCCATGGGAAGCTGGTGAGTGGGTTTACGGAAGCCCAATCATAACGATTCAGTCTGGCAGTTACGACTATAACTCATAATTTAAATTACCATTCTAGAGTATTTTATATGTACAACCCACAGCCCCTCTTCTGATAGGTTGGATACACTATTACAGCAGCAATTATGTAAATCATCCCTTTCTTTCTTGAGTTTAAAGCTGGCTCCTTCTAGCTCCTGGGCAGTTCTACTAAGACTGTGGGAAATCTTGGACAACATCCGGTGGTTGCCATTAATTTGTTACAGTTATACCATTCATCCCATGGAGGCTCTTCTTCATAGACAAGCTGCCGCACACATGGCACCGAGAGTCTGATGCACTAGCTGTGGCTTAACTTTGGGAACAATTCATCCAGTGGGCCTCCTGAACTTGTATTCAGCAGGCTGTGGGATGTACCCTATAACTGGTTCCTCTATCCTGGTTTACTCAATTTCCTCTATTATGCATGGATCCAAAGAAGGTGGCAGATGCATAGTCCCAAATGTTCTCATGTATGAGAACATTTACAGAATGGCTCTGTAGATGAACCTGTATTTTTTTTGTTCCCTGCAGTCTTGTGCTCTTTTTTTCTCCAGGAATTCTGCCCCCCTCTTCCATCATTTCTCCAGCACTGATATTAACAGTAACTATGGTCAGTGTTAAAAGCTAAAGCTTGTCGAAACAAGCTTCAGATTCTCATTACAAACCCTCAATTAACACTGGCCCTGAATTATTAATATCAGTTGCAGACATTATGCTACATCATGAAGGGTAGAGGAGGTCTGAGCTGTTCCAAGTGCTTGGAAATGTTAGGTCTATATTGTGCCATACAGACTTTCTAGTTAACAAATTTATCTGAAAATATTACTTTCATGTGACCCCATGCAGTTCAATTCAGTTCTCCATAAATAAAAGTTGTTGTTTTTGCATGTATATGTGTGATGGATAACTTCTTGGTCTCTTCTATTGATGGAGTCTAGCAGGGTTTGAAAAAAGTCAGTTGGTGGTTCTGTTGTCTGTTAAAATTGCTTTCTGAATGAAAAGCCCTGATGATCTACTTTACATTTTATTGTGACAAGCGTTCATAACAAAATCTTTTGTCTTGTGATTGATGATATACTTAAAGGTACTTCCTTTTGGACTTGTGTTTTTGTAACTCTGTTTGCTTCTCTCTGTTAAATGTAAGCAAAAGTATCTTTGTACTATGCCGTTATCTGCATCTTGATAATGTCCCCAAAAGTATATCTCCTTGCCTAAATATGTAAGCTCTTGTCTTTGAATAAGGGGTGTAAATATGTTTAGGTGGCATTACAGAAAAATTGTGGAGATAGTAATTGTTGGCATTTAAGTTGGCTAACAATACCACAGTAGGTTGCATTAATAGCTGAGCAAAGTAGAAATACCTCTGAGTGAGGTAAACTATTGGTGAGGCTTTTATTGGAATATTGTGTTGACATTTCGCATAGATATTCATAAGTTGGACAGAATCTGAAGAACAGGAAATCACTGGAGTTCTACAGAAAATGTTACATGATTAAAGAGTGAAAGAATTAGGTTTGGGAAGAGCAGGGACTTGATAATTTATCTTCAAATGACCAAAGAAATAAATTGATCAGTTGTTCTCTATTGTGAAAAAGCTCAAATGGCAACCAAAATGTCACCACAGTCTGGAAAATGCTGCTTAATTTGTAAAGAGTGCTAAAGATTTATCCCAGTGCCTCCCCATTCTTTAAAATTGCCTCAGGGTGTGGTGGCATCTTTTTAACCTATTCTTAACTCACGTTCACTGATAAAACAAGTATAGTTGGATTCCTTCAGTGTAATCAATCCCTAAAGCAGGCAGATAGGCTGAAAGACTGCTGAAGGTCACTTTCCCCTGTATAATCAAGGATTTCTGTTCTGTTAGGGAGCTGGTGTGATGTTGTCATTAGGGTACCATGGGTGAACTTGATCTGTTCATTTGAACTAACCTACCTCACAGGTTGTTCCAAGGAGAAAATGGCGGGAGGGACGCTCCATGGCTTTGAGCTCTTTGGAGGAACAAAGGCAGGATTCCTTCCCCCCTCGGCAGAAAAATAAAAGCAGGAATGTATCAAGAAAACGGATGTCAAACCATGAGGTCACAATGTCCCCTAGTTGTTTGCTTACAGAAACTGGAAAATTTACACTTCTAATACTTTTTGCATGTTTACATATATTATCTTGTAACCTCCAAATCTGTCAGAAGCTAGTCCCCCCCCCCTGGTTTTTCCCCTGGTTAACATAGTTAACCAGGTAATCCAGTTCCTTGTTCAGTCCTTTGCACATACACAAGGTTTTGATATTACACTTGAGTATAACAAGGGCAAGGCTTGCTATACAGTTTGGCTGTAGATGTGTGCACTAATTTCTGTCCAAAGACTGGTTCACATGGCTTGGATTCTGACTCAGACCAGGTAGGAATGAAGGTTGAGAGAAAAGATACTTGTGTCACTTGCTCATAAACCCCGCCGGTGGCAGCGAACTTCAAGCTTTCTTTAGAAGATAAGGGAGATTTCTTGACATTGAGAATTCTTGTGATATTGCACGTAGAATTGCATCCTAAGATTCCAGTGGCCCTTCCAAGGTCGATCTTTTATGCAGTGGTATTTACTTGCAATGTTTTCTTAAGTAAAAAGGTAAAGGTATTCCCTGTGCAAGCACCGAGTCATGTCTGACCCTTGGGGGGGACGCCCTCTAGCGTTTTCATGGCAGACTCTATACGGGGTGGTTTGCCATTCCCTTCCCCAGTCATTACCGTTTACCCCCCAGCAAGCTGGGTACTAATTTTACCGACATCGGAAGGATGGAGGGCTGAGTCAACCATGAGCTGGCTGCTGGGATCGAACTCCCAGCCTCATGGGCAGAGCATTCAGACTGCATGACTGCTGCATTACCACTCTGTGCCACAACAGGCTCTGTTTTCTTAAGTAGCCAGCACTTAATAGAAAACAAAGGAAGCTGTCATCTGTTACACCTGGCCTGTATGGTGCATTCCCAGTGGAGCTTTTCTGCTTTTACCTGCCCTTCAGGAAGCTTAAGGCATCATATTTGATTCCCGTAGGTTTTATCCTTACAGCAACCTCATGAGCAAGGTAGAGGTTAAGAGTGGGTGACTGGCCCAGGACCTCCCAGTGACCATCATGCCGAATGGAATACTGGTTTCCACAGTTTTCATCTCACAAGTCTACTACTACACCAAACTGAGAAGCAGAATGTTGGTATACCGTTCTGTAATTGTTTAGTTAGATCCAACAGCACACGAGCAGTTCCACTTTCACAAGCAGCCATAAAGTGGTGGCAAGGTATCCGTGTTACCTTGTTTTTCAGTGTGCTTGTAGAGCAACTGGCTGCTCACCTGGCCTTCAATTTTGGACATTTCAGAAGAAATACCTTATAGTATGTTGTGTATATGATAGTGGTATATCTCCTTGTGTACATGGAAAAGATCACTGTCACTTGGTGCAAGCAGGTAGCAAGGAACAATTTTAGTGCTTGCCAAAGCCTAACTACTCATTCAGTTATGCTAGTGCTATTCCTTCTTCTATTTAAGAATAATGGTGGTATATGTATTTATATACTAATAGTATGCTGGAAAGTTATCATATATTTGGGTCAGTTAAGTGGTTTGTTAGAGGGCCGTGGGTGGCAGTTAGTCATAAACAACCCAGTGACCTCTAGCTAACCTTGAACAGTTAGATGGAAAGATGGCAGATGACTATCTCAAAAGACTCACTTTTATACTTGTATTTTGACAGAAAGCTACAATAAATGATTTGAAAGAAGCAGCAGCACAGAAGAGAGGGAAAAATGCCGAAGCCAGTAAGTAAACCACTTCTTCCCTTTCTAGAACTTGATAGGCTTTTAGTTCAGTCTGTGATCTCATGGCAAATGGGTCTCCTTTTATTCTCCTGAACAGACATGCTGCCAGAGTAGGAAACTTCAAAAGAAGGGCATGGTCTAGAGGTTTTGCATGTAAGGAAGAGTGCATAGAAGTTTTGCTTGCCAGGTAGGAACTTTAGGAGCAAAACTGTTAGAAGTGGATAGCCCGGTTATCCAGGCCTCTGTATGAAGTTCCTTCCACTTTTAGTGCGGTTTGCCTTCATGGGTGGCAGGGGAACAGTGTTGAGTTTCCATGTCGGCAGCATGTTGTAAAAGTATGAAGGCCGAAATCAGTGTCAGAGACACGCATACTTTTCCTGGACATAAGTTGTGAAAGTGTAAAGGGAAAAAGCACGTATTTTCAAATCTTTCAAGCAAAGAAGAAAGAAAATGCTGAGATGCATTCATTTATTGTGGACATTTATTGATTGATTGAAGAACTATTGTTATCAGTACTGTTTTGGAGCTTTACAGAGTACAAGATGACATTTCCGTGCCGCAGGGAGTTTATGAACTGAAACCAGGTTTGCTAAGCCTTGTGAATTCGTGCAGAAAAAAAAGGTGTGGTGTCCTGTTTCAGTAATTTCTGGAGTCTTTTTTGCAAAGGGCAACACGTTTCATCTCACTATTCATAAAACTCTTTAAATACACAAAATTGGGGGAAGAGTCGGGCAAGGGTTAAAATTGTCCAAATGATTGGCCCTGGGTTGGGATCCTCCTGACTGAAGTGTGAAATTGTCCTTCCTTCAAGCTTAATCAACCATAGATTCTCCTTAACTGTTGAAGGATGGAGACAAATTGTAGTAATTTCTCAAGACTGCGCTTACCCCACTTACGGGAGAGAAAGGGAAGGCGATTGTAAGCCGCTTTGGGTATTGAAAAGCTGGGTATCAAAACAAACACTTGTTTTTCTTATCTGGGTTCTAATTTTATGTTTGTGTACATGCACACATGGAAGGAAGTCTGTCTAAAACCAGAGCCAGTGACCTTGGGTTTCCCGGTCTCACTGCTGCAACTATAAGTTCTATAGATTTAAAAGGCAGCTGAATAATGTTATTGTCTGGAAGTATAAAGACCCTTTGTTCTCAACTATAGAAATAAAGAAGCCCTGCTGTCGAGAAACCAGGACAATCTTGTTTCGTTTCCCTTGTGTAAGGGTATGTTCTGAAGTAATGAGGTACTCTGAGGACCTGGTATTGACTACTGCCACACCATTCCCACAGAAGGATTTAACTGGATTCATGTTTGTGTTTAATGACAAGGGTTTATGGAGCACTGGCACTGAGAGAGGGCAATCGGATCGGCATCCTTTATGGCCATTGGTGGCTGCTGATTCAACATTTAACAGTTCTTCTTTGTTTGCATGCAAGTAGTCCTTAAAAAGGTAAAGGTATCCCCTGTGCAAGCACCGAGTCATGTCTGACCCTTGGGTGACGCTCTCCATCGTTTTCACGGCAGACTCAATACAGGGTGGCCTTGCCAGTGCCTTCCCCAGTCATTACCGTTTTATCCCCCAGCAAGCTGGGTACTTATTTTACCGACCTTGGAAGGATGGAAGGCTGAGTCAACCTTGAGCCAGCTGCTGGGATTGAACTCCCAGCCTCATGGGCAGAGCTTTCAGACAGCCTTTCAGCCACTTATCACTCTGCGCCACTTACCTGCTGCTTAAAGTCAGGAGTACTAATGCATTCATTGTTCAGCATTAGTTTCACCTGTTTTTGTTTCACCATAGAGGATCATGAAACTCTTCAGAAATTCAGGGATTGCACTTCTGCAGAGTTTTGCGTTGATGTATGGTAGAGGAAATATTTTAAGTGGAGCTGATGTCTAACCTTCCTTTTATTAGGAATCTGGATATTTAGAATATTTGCTTAATTATTCATCCAAACAAGAGCAAAAATAACATTCTAGCTGTGTCCTCAGTGCCATAGGAACTTTGTCAACAGATCAGTATAATTTGTAGTATGAACTCTTTGCCTCAAGATAGATGTATCTTGTAGATCAGTATATGCAGTTACTAAACACCATACCTAGTATCTTCAGTTAATATCAGATGTTCAAGCCGATTGAGTTGTCTTTCAGCCAAGACGCTCACTTACATCTTAGAAGAAAATGGAATGCTGATTGGAAGAGCCAATGGCATGGACTAACCTTGATCAAGGTTAACCTTTTTGATACCTCTCTAATATGCAAGGTTAAGAATTGTGGCTCTTGGACGTATCTCTTCCCCCATAGTGTTGGGGTTCTTCTGATTTGTTTGGGTACAGAGAGGATTTGGAGCCATGCCTCTCATGTGATCCCAGAAAGCTGCTTTCATGTCATTCTACTTCTCTTACTCTTCTTTTATTAGATGGACCTCTGTAAACATCATATGCTTTTCTTGAAGTTAACAGGATTTAATGTAGAATGGTTCAGTTAACTGATGCCCTGATGTGCCTTCATGGAATATACGTGTGCTGATTTTTTACATTTGCTATTGAATGTATGAGACTATAATGACATGTGTAACGATCTTCTTGAATTTCGCCTGGGATATTATGTAAAGCAGGCAAAACACAGATCACAACAGAAGATGCCCAAAATTATTTTGTGTACTATTGAAATGTAGATGTACCATCAGCAACCCAGCTATTAACATTAAACCCAAGGTATTCATTTCCAAATATGTTGCTTGTGCGTAGTAGAATATTATCAAAGAAGACTTTCTGTTAGCATTGCAATTAACGTAAGCCAGCAATTAAATACAGATCTTAAGGCACTTTGTTTAATCTTCAAAGCTGGTAATAATGTGGCCACTGTTATTAAAATTAATTTTACTGTACCCTGATTTAACAATGTGATTACACTTCTATTAAAATAAATTGTATAGGGGTTTTTCCAAAAAATACACAAGACTTTATGCTGTGACAAGTCTGAGTGCACAGATGTCCCAGCCTTATGGGGGAGTTTATTTTTATCACTTCAGCATTGTACTGAAAGCCTTTTAAAAAATAAACTCAGCATCCAGCAAACCTGGTATAAAATACTGCTGAGATTCTTGAAGGATATTCCTTTAAAGCATTTCTATTCAACGTTTTCCCCCTTGGACTTGAAGTGGATAGCAGTGTAGCAGCCAAACTGAGATTATACAAATGTTTTTATATTTAAAACACAAGAATGAAAGCAGGCAAGGTTAGCAATCATGTAGCCAAATACACTATGAACAGTTCGCCCTCCTCCAGGTGCTCTATGCAGTGGTCCCCAACCTTTTTATCACCAGGGACCAGTCAACACTTGACAATTTTACTGAGGCGCGGGGGGGGGTAGTCTTTTGCCGAGGGATGTTGCCGGGGCCATCTGAGCCCCTGCTCCACTTGCTTTCCTGCCAGCGCCCCTGACTTACTGCTGCCCGCTGGGGGGCGGCCACACCGAGGGGGAGCCCCAGCCATGGTGGCCGCTGGATAGCACCACAGGTGAGCCGGCAGCAGAGTGGCGGGGCAGCCCCTGAGGCAGCAGCTGCAGAAGGAGGATGAGGAGGAGCTGCGGCCCAGTACTGACTGATCCATGTTAGAATAACCCAGTAGCCGAGGTCAGTGTAGCAAGAGGAAGTTTACAAGCTGGACGTAACTGTAAGAAGGCAATCATAGCAACAGTACTGACCTGCCTCTCCATTAACAGGAATGGTCCAGGAGCAACTCCCCCCCCAAGCCCCCCCCAATCTTCCCTGGGTTTATGATAGAAAGCTTAACCCAACTGAGTTTAAGCAGTATATTGTCTAATCTCTTGCATTTCTTCTGTAATATTTGTGTGCCATCAAGTTGCAACTGACTCATTGTGACTCTAGGACCATGGGGTTTTCAAGGCAAGGGATGAGCAGAGATGGCTTCCCATGGCCTTCCTCTGCACAGCAAATAGCTTCATTAAAACAAAGATCCCCTCCAGATGAAGTAGATGAGGTTAATACAGAATTGGTTGGTTGTGGAAAAAAAACATTCCCACAATCACAATTAGAACGTTGTTGTTGTCTTCAATCGCAAGTAGAACATGGTGTCCGTCCACTGCCTCCTCTGAGTGATTCTGGGGGGGGGGGGGGGAAGGCAGATTGCATACCCAGCCACTGAAATTGCTGCTTTTATTTAGTCAGTAGTTTCTGAGTTTATTAAATTTGTAAATTGACATCAATTTATTTAATTTATTTGCTGTTGGATTTATAGAACTGCCCCTCTTCGCACACCATGCTTGGGGTGGTATGCAGCAATTTAAAACTAGTTATACAATAAAAACAATTAATATAAGTTACTTAAAATCCATCAAGAGCAGCAGTCAGCATCCTTTTACTCCCAGGCCCAGTCAGAGATAGCACCTCTCATCTGGAGTGTTGTGACGGAGAAATTGGTGACAAATGTCTAAAAGAAGCATGTTGCCAGGAACAGATTATGAGTGCGGTCAGCCAGGTACATTGAGTATAGTTAGTGAAGTGAGTCATTCGTGAAAAGAGCCTCTTCCTTGGAGGGGTGGCCAAGCTGTGGCTCTCCAGATGTCTATGGGCTGCAATTACCATGAGTCCCTGCCAGCATAGGGGTTCATGGTAATTGTAGTCCATAGATATCTGGAGAGCCACAATTGGGGCCACCCCTGCAAGGCAAAACCTTCAGCTCCTTCTGCATTGCCCATGGTCTGCTCTAGGCAAGCAGCTCCAAACAAAGCAAATAGTAATTCTACATTCAGTTGTGTTGTGGACTGTGTGACTTGCCTCTGAGCATAATTTTTGTCTTTAAATTAAGTAAAGTGGTTCCATCTTTTTTTTTTTTTTACTGGCAGACGTCTATCTTTGGAATTGTTTGATGGATAGACGTAGAATTTCTATCAGTATTTTCTAAATAAAAGGGGGGGGGGAAAGCACCCATAAACAATTGAAGAATTTGTCCTAATTTGCCATATGGGCTCTCAGAGTAAAGCAGGGGTAGTCAACCTGTGGTTCTCCAGATGTTCGTGGACTACAAATGTTCATGGACTCCAGATGTTCATGGACTACAACCACGAGGGATTGTACTCTACTCCAGGGATTTGTAGTCCATGAACATCTGGAGGACCACAGGCTGACTACCCCTGGAGTAGAGTATGTGAGGGTACATGTCCAGACTTCAGTAATTGTTCCCCACTAATGTTTGAACACTTAATTCAGACAATCTGGTAATCAAAAGCAGCCAGCACCACCAGCACCCCTAACACCCAGCATGACATTGTATATTTATATATTTAAATATGAAAACGGAAACTTAAATCAATTGGCGTATCTTGGTGTCCATGTAAGGCCACACAGCCTGCTGTCCTCTTGTGATGGGAGAGGCAATGCAGAGATGATGAGTCCACTGTTCGTCTTACTGGGAATAAGTGCCATTAAAGCCTGTGGGACTCAGTTCTTAGTTCTGAGGAAATATGTATGTGATGGTGCTGAGTCACTGAAACTCCTTAGGTGGAAAAGCCATCTAGTAGAAATCAGTAGCCAATCAGATTGCAGCTATTAAAGAGAACCCTCTTGTGAAGTAGCTTAAAAGCAGGGGCTAACTGGGCTTTCTTTTTGTATTGATATTATGCTTCTCTCTTGCTCTGAGATCAGGACAGCAAGGAAAGCTGCTGGTGTCTCTCTAGAACTCAGGTACAGGCTTAGGAGTGTGAGCTGCTTCAAAGCACAGTGCATCATATAACTTTGCCTAGTTTAAAAGCGTCCCTGCCACCGGTGGCTTGGTGTCTGCTTGTGTGGAACACACTGTCTTTGCAAGTTCAGCTACTGTCCTAGTCTTGTGGATGCTTAAAGAGTTCTGTGATGCATGCCTGTAGCTGTCTTTGGATTTCTGTCTTTCTGAGCAGGGTGGGTCATAGGTTTTTGTAAGCCCTGGGGCAATAGCATAATACCTGCCCCCATGCCACTTCTCTCTTTTATTTGGCTCTGTCTTTTCCTTTACTTGGCCTGACCTCTTTGTACCAACCCAAGATTTCAGTTGTGTGGAGAGCAAGGTACAAAAATCTCTGAGGATTATTCCCCCAAACAACAATGACTTCCAGATTTTTATATTATCCCCAAATATCATATGACAACGGTCTGTATGTTATCACTTTCAATACAAGACGTTTCCTTCATATCTGTGTCATGCAGAAATTTCAACATATTCTCTTTTTATTACATTTGTATCCCGCTCTCCCCTGATGTCCACTGATTTGCTTATTTCACCAATTTCAGCATCCCTGAACACATTACAGTTGTTTGTGTTTTGAGATACCTGGAGCCTACCATGATGCTAAAGTATTTAGCTTTTTAAAGCTTTTTAGTAATAGCATTTGCTGTAGCACCGATGGAGAAACTCACTCTGCATATCCTCACTGAGAAAATGAATATGGTCCCCACTGTATCACACTACAAGTGTTCAGGCAAAACATATTTGGAGATGGCCTGAAGAATGTGTAGGATTCAGTGAAGACGTTGACCACATTGTTTTTAGCCATGCATGCAATCGAGTCTCCAAGGCCCAGCAATACTTGTTGCCGCTGCTGCCGCCCTAGACGAAACTGCCTTTGCATGTCTTTGTGGATGGTAGTGTTTGGTTTCAGACTGGCTTCCAGCTCTTTCCATGTGGAGCAGTTGTTGAGGTGATGGCTTGAGACCTCATGTGCATGCACAGACTCCTTATCAAACAGGCGCTTCTAGTCTTTGAATCCTCCAGAGCTTGAGTATGGTGATATATTAGCAGACCATTTGCAATAGAAACAGTAGACAGAATCACATAATGGTGAGTAGCCAAGCTAGTCTCTTTCAGCCTTAACAACCATTGGTCAGACTCTGCAGGATCTTGGAGCTTCACCAAGTGGCACTGGGCGATCTAAGGTCTGTGTCAAGTTTCCAGCTGTTAAAGATATAGGAAGCGCCTCTCGCCGTGTCAGGCCGCCATGTCCCGCGTGCCGGCGGCCTGCAGACTCGCCGGCCGCGAGACCATGATCTAGCACCTGCTGTATTGTTAGTACAGCGGGCTTGATTACTAGTTATATTATAATGCTGCAAGGCTCTGATCCAGTGTGGGCCTGTGACACAGTTGTTTTTGGTGGCTGAAACAGTTGCAAGGTGTGTCCACAGACACTCTAAAATGGTAATGAGTAATCTTGTGAAAGGTAGAATGCTGAGGCTGCTGCCATCTCCCATCCTATCTCCAACTACCTTTGAATACTCAGTCCCCAGCTGCTGAAAAGTAGAATTGGTGGCTGGCATACCTAAACTGTGGAATTGGCCAATGTCATGTGTTTTAGAGTGCAGTGAAACAGCTGCTACATGCAAGAAGCAAACCGAATGGAAAGCCAATGAGGGGGGGGGAGACTCCCCTCCCACACTGACAGGAATCACAGTTGGGAGTTGCCCACTGGCAGATGACCAACAAAGCCTAGAAAATACAGAACACAAAGAAGAGAGGGTCAGAAGCCCAGCCAGCCTTCCTGCAAACCCGAGTCCTATAGGAATGGCTGTGCGGCAAGCCCTGCTGCTCCTGGAGGCACGCTCGCCTTGGGGGCAGGGAAGGTTCTGTTGATTGGGTTTAATCCCAATGAGAATGATGAATTATAAAGTAAATATTTGTCATCTGTTATGAATTAAATGGCTTCATTTCCTGTGTGAATATAGTTCATGTATATCAAACATCATATGGAGTAAGGTGAAGTGGTAGTTAACATTGATGGTCTTATATTCTGTGATTGTATGATTGAGAAACCCTACACAGTTTGAACAAGCGCTTCAAAAAGATTTTGTTTAAATACAAGTCATAGATTGTTCTGCTTTTTGCTTATAGGCAAAAAAATGAAAAGTAATGGTAGTAATTTCAGTACTTCAATATTGATCAAGATATTAGAACTTTTGAATATGTTTTTGCTTTATACAGATCAATGTAAGGGTGACCACCATGGATGCAGAGTTGGAGTTTGCCATCCAGCCTAATACAACAGGGAAACAACTATTTGATCAGGTAACCTTTCTCCATGTGTAAACATCTCATGATACATTCATTTGGGACTTGTTTTTCCTGGCGCACTAAAAATCACTAATTTGTCTAGTAAAACTACCATACAGATTGTGAAAATCATATGACTTTGGTATCTTAATGTTATGCACATTTTAAATATTACTTCCTCGTTCAGAGTGTTGCAAGGTTATCCTTTATAAACAAACCGCGCTTTGAGTGCATAGGTTATGTCAAATGGTATCCAACTAATATTTAAATTGTACTGTGTTGATAAAAATCCAGCAACTTGGAGCCTTCCACAAGCGTGTAGTTTCTGCATATATGGGGAAATCTTTAGATATACAGAGTTCTCCCTCCTCCACTTCCCTAATGATGTAATCCTCTAAAATGCAAGGAAAGGAAGCCTCTCCAGGTGGTTGTTGAGGTGAAGAAGACTGTTTGCCGGCATCCTGAGAGTTGATGCTGAACCCAGACCAAAATGAAGAGATTTCAAAATATAATGTGTTGTACATTGGAGAGTAGTATGCTGATTGAGTGCTGCCCAAACCTCAAGAGAGATTCTTCTGACCTCTTCCAGGGTAGGAAGGAAGGGAGAAGAGAAGATTCAGTTTAGCTTCTGAGTGATTTGTAAAAGAGTGAGGCATCTGGTTGCTTTCAGAATACTATAGAAACTTGGCCCAAATTAGAGAATCTTTCTTCACTTCTATTTGTGGAGAAAGTGGGTGGAGACTCTGTCTTCAGCTGAATCTGAGTCCCCATTGGATGGGGGAGGTTTCATGAGGCTTGTTTCTTTTTTCTTAATTTCCTACTTCAAGAAACCCAATCTGTAAAGATAAATGATGGCGTCTCCATCTTTGCAAATTTTTAAACAGAGGCTGGATAGCCATCTGATGAAGAGGCTGATTCTGTGAAGGCAAAGAGGTGGCAGGTTACAGTAGATGAGCGGTTGGGATGTGAGTGTCCTGCATAGTGCGGGGGGTTGGACTAGGTTGACCCATGAGGTCCCTTCCAATTCTAGGATTCTAAGTCCTGGCAGTCATTCCCATGCCTTCCTAGCATGTTGTTAGTTAGGAGGTAAGGGGACAGCCTTAACCCATGCTGTTAGTTAGGAGGTAAGGGGACAGCCTTAACCCATGCTGGAAGCAGCCAGCCTCAGTGCTTTGACATTCTCAGCCTGGAACAAGAATGTCTCTGTGAATTCTTCTGATTCAGGTTGCTGGAAGCCCTGAAGAGAAGCACTTTTGCCAGGGCCTGGAGAGTGTGCATTTTGTTGCAGGTCCCCACTTCAGACTAAGTTCAGGGTTTGCTAACTGTATAAACTCATATGAAGGAGAATTAACCTTTCATCGGTCAGCAGTCAGGCTTAGCATACACAGGTTGGATCCCAACTGAGTCTTTTCCATGAGTGGAATGGAACACTCCCGCCACTCACTGCCGCCCACCAATCTTCATGAAATTATTGTTGTGGGGGCATAGTGGACCCTGAAGAGGTTTCCATCAGGAAGAAGGAAGGGTTGTCTTTGAGAAAATCTTCCAGTTAAATGTTCTTGTGTTAAATTTTAAAAATTGTTGCATAAATGCAAAGAAGCTAGCATATTTAGAGGTATTAGAAAGCCAGAATATCCCAACAAACTTGAAAAATAAGCTGTACGGAGGAATGTGTGCAACAGTAGTTATTTTAGGGCTGCCATCCTTGCTGCTGAAGTGGTCGAACTTCACCCTTGAAGAAGAACATTTCTTCTGTTTCGCAGACCCCAAGTGAATCTTAGGCCACTTGTTCTCTAAATGTTATGCTCCCTGATTTTGAACAGAGACATTAAAAAAAACTTTAAAATTGCATTTGCATCATTCAAAATCTTCAGCAACTGAACTCCATTTATTTTGTTTTGGCATTTCTTGACCCCCCCCCCCCAAGGAATCCTGCTCAGATCAGTTTCCAACATAGTCAATTGCTATTACAGTAATTCATAACAATACAAATACATTCATTCATAGGAATTCATTAAAAAGTTAAGCATTATGGGGCTGAATCCAAGCTGTCATGGGCACAAGGCCAGTGCACAGAAGGGAGCCTTCTGTGTTTCCTCTGCCCTCCTTCCTAAGCACACAGATTTGTTATGCAAGGTCTTTTTGGGCATGGGTGGCTTGTATGTATCTCTGGCGCCTCTGTCCAGCTTCCCCCTGATGGCAGCATGGCTACAGACTAAAAAACTGAAGCTTAATCCAGACAAGACAGAAGTGCTACTGGTGAGCCTGGAATCACCAACAGGGTCATATTTGCTGAGTGTAGTTCTTTCTTGGAGAGGTGGTTCCTCAGATATGCAGGGCCCAGATCACGTAGGGCCTTAAAGGTCAGAATCAGCACCTTGAACTTGATACGAAGCTCCACCAGCAACCAGTGCAGCTGTTGGACGGTCGGTCGAATATGAGCCCTGTGTGGGGTCCTCCTAAGGACCTGGGCAGTCACGTTCTGTACCATTTGTAGAATTTGCTGGGTTTTGTATGTGCATTTTAGCTTGCTTTTAGTTGTTTTAATGATGTGAGTTTTTGGTTATAATAGTTTTTAAGAAATGTTTTTATTATGTATGTTTAAATTTGTTGGCTGCTTTGGTAGCCCATATGTGAATAGAAGGATGAGGCATGGATTTTGTAAATAAAATAAGACTCAAATAAAGACCCCCCTCACATTAGCTTGTGTAAAAACAGACTGTGCCTTAATTATGATGCTTTTATGTGGCACTAATAGTAAAATTATTTTTAAGGTTGTAAAAACAGTTGGCCTTCGTGAAGTCTGGTTTTTTGGACTGCAGTATGTGGACAGCAAAGGATACTCGACTTGGTTAAAGTTGAATAAAAAGGTAGTGTACTTTCAAAAAAAAAAATTCAGTCCAAAATAGTTCATTTGGTCTGTAGGTTTAATGGGACATATGACACATGATCTATGATTATTACTGTAATTCTTCAATATGAAGTGTGGTTTTGTTGTTGCTGCTTTCTCATGGAGGAATATATGCGCTTTTGTGTGTTGTTTCTGGGTGCTTGACACTTCTCCACTGTTTTGCCCGATCCTCACTTTGGAACCATTTTTCAAACATCCTTTACCTTAGAGCAAAAATGTTTAATGGCACAGTTGTTAAACATTTTGAAGGCCAGGATTAAACTATTAGATCAGAGTTGTTAAATAAATGTATAAAGTTAGCCATCTCATTTCTAAATGCTTTTTTTAAAAGGGGGAGGGGGGAACGACAACAGAAGTAGCAGCCTCATTTTTATGAAAAAGAAATTTACATTTTAAGGTTACAGTATTTGTTTTTTATGAAAATCTGCTCTGGTTAATGTTTGTACTGTATACTATGTAATATCTTTGTTAGGGATTGGCACGAATGGGGGAAATGTGGTTTTGTTCATGGTTCGTAGCAAGCCCAGTTCATGCACCATGAACTTTTAGGAGCCAGACCAACTGGTTTGCTTCTTCGTAAAGTTGATGACCCAGTAGAACATCCCCCGGCATGCTAGAGACACCAAAGTTGCAGGGGAGCTCCAGCTGACTGTCCTTTATGGGTCCTCCAAGTTTGGTGCAAACTGGATTCACAGGGTCTGAGTTATGGCCCCCAAACTAGGTGCCCCCAGGAAAAGGCATTTGACCAGGCACATGTTTAGGAGTATATTTATTTATTTGATTTCTTTACCGTCCTTCCATAAGGCTCAGGGCGGTTTACATACAACATGGGGGATACATGGAACGAATTAGTACATAACAAATAAATACAACAGCAATAACAACAGCAATCCAATAACATAATTTCAGTGATCATAAACAATACAACAGGAACTGAACCCAGCCAAGGCCGCCCAGAGGACAGAGTGGTTCAGGCCATGGAAGGATGTCTGACCTGCCACAAACTTCGCTTTGCAAACCATGAACCAGCCAAAATTTGTCACAAACTTTAGATCAGGAGCTGGTTCATGCCCATTCCTAATCTCTTTATGCAGATTATGTGATCTTTCCATAGATCTTGACTGTTCTTTTCCTCCTCACCCTATGCACCACACCAACTCTTGGAGTGTCCTTCAGGACAAACACCATATTGATTTAATGTTGTTGAAGAAGAAGAAGAGTTGGTTCTTATATTCCGCTTTTCCCTACCCAAAGGAGGCTCAAAGCGGCTTACAGTCGCCTTCCCATTCCTCTTGAGTGATTGGAAATTCTGTGATCTAATTTGGGAATCTCCCTGTTGGTTGAATATGTCTTTGCCACGAAAGGAGTAAGGGGTAGAACTCAAAGGTTGTTTCTGATTTCTCGCTGTGGCCAAGGGTGGCCAGTAGTGTCTTAAGAGGTGCTCTGCCCATGTTCCATTGTTTTTTACTGCAACTGTTTCTGTGTTGCATTGTAGAAAACATTTTGATAATGACTGAGTGTTTATATTTTTTATACAATCTTTATTTAACATTTAAGCCCTGTGTCTTCAAAATGGCCTGAAGTAGCTTACCAATATCTTGCTGCTATCTAAATAAGCCAGCTTGATGTAGTAGCTAGGAATGCGGACTTCTAACATGGTGAGTCGGGTTTTATTCCGTGCTCCCCCACTTGCAGCCAGCTGGGTGACCTTGGGCTCAACACAGCACTGATAAAGCTGTTCTGACTGAGCAGTAATATCAGGGCTCTCTCAGCCTCACCCACCTTACGGGGTGTCTTTTGTGGGGAAAGGAAAGGGAAGGTGAATGTAAGTCGCTTTGAGACTCCTTCGGGTAGAGAAAAAGCGGCATATAAGAGCTAACTCTTCTTCATAACTGACCACAGGTTTTCCAGCACTGAGCTCATTCACTTCATTTGGCAATTTCACTGTTTGCTGTGGTCATTAGCTTTTCAGTATTCGGAAAACCCGGTCAACAGTAACCTTTTCTTCCCTGGTGTGGGATAGTTCTTGTGTCCCTGTGCCTGAAAGTCTTGAGTTTTTCCTAAATCATTATCTTTTATATTAGGCAGGATTCAAAAAATGGAATTTGTATATTGAAAATTGGAGTGACACAAGGAATACAATGAGGCCTTTAAATGGTTTTATGTAGCCTCTGAAAGCTGTCATGTTTCCCTAATTTGCAATCAATTATTTAGAGGCCTGTGTGAATCACACACCCTTCAATGTTGTGCTTTGGAGAGTTGAATTACAGTATATAGCAACCAGTGATTAGATGGCTTTTCCTGAAACTCTGCTATTCTGTGCCCCTCTGAAAATTCCATTTTAGGTAACACAGCAAGATGTAAGGAAAGAAAATCCCCTTCAGTTCAAATTCAGGTCAAAGTTTTTTCCTGAGGATGTTTCTGAAGAGTTGATTCAAGAAATAACTCAGAGACTCTTTTTTCTGCAAGTCAAAGAAGCCATCTTAAATGATGAAATCTATTGTCCACCAGAAACTGCAGTTCTGTTAGCGTCTTATGCTGTTCAAGCCAAGTATGGAGATTACAACAAGGAGATACATAAACTAGGATATTTGGCAAATGACAGACTTCTTCCCCAACGGTAAGAAACGTATGTGCCGCATCATAAGCCTGGCAAATTCTGTTCAGGAAAGTGCACTAATTCAACCATTCCTAGTAACCTAACTAGTATAAGCCATGCTTATGGTTAACATGGTTAAGACAAAATAAGGTTGGATCATTTGCAAAATAAGGTTGGATCATTAGGCATAAAAATGAAAATGGTCTGTCTATGGAATTTAGATATACATGCAGCTCTGCTTGCATGATTTGAAAAGAAATCTTTAAAAGTTACAGTTGTCAGAAAGTTATTTGAATAACACAGTCAGATGAGCTACAAATCAAGGCTGACTTCACTTCTGACATTTAACATGTGAAACAAATTTCTCTGCTGCACCAGGTTTTAAATCATTTATGTATGAACTTTTGGAACTCATGTTACAGTGGATGAGCTGTAACATGGGTTGTGAGTGTCCTGCATAGTGCAGGGGGTTGGACTAGATGACCCATGAGGTCCCCTCCAACTCTACTATTCTATGATTCTATGTATTGTTGTTACTAAACGTACTGGGTGAGCCTAGAATATAAGTGCAGGGAAAGCTTTAATTTAAATGTGTCGCCATCAGCTAGGAGACAGTTTAAAAACACCCATGCCTTCCTCACAGCAGAAATGAAGCTTTCATACTAGACTAACATCCCTTTGGATAACCTATTTTCTTTTTAATGAACAGGCTGCTTGAAAAAAATGCCCATGGGTATAGACTGGTGCCGTATGCAAGCCAATGTTAGTGAGCTAAATATACTCTGGAAAGCTATTCAGGGTTCTTGCATGGTATTTTGTTTTTAATCCTAACCCTAAACTGATGGTGCAGTTTTTGCAAACCCTCCTCCCCGAACACTTTAAAGGTGACCTTTTATTTTGACAGTGTCTTGGAACAGCACAAATTAACAAAAGAGCAGTGGGAAGAAAGAATACAGAACTGGCATGAAGAACACAGAGGGATGTTAAGGTAACTACCCCAGCAGAGAGAGAGTCCTCCTTATTTGAAATGGAGTAATGTTTGTCTTTTATTCAGCTTGTTAGCTTGTTAGTCTTTGGTTTATTACACCCCAGTAAAAGCCGTTTTGGTTCATTCCTGAAATACAAGGTTATTTGTAATCAGTTTTTATTGTTTCTTCCTTAATAGCTCTAAGTTCTGTGGGTGCCCATTAATTTTTGGTGCTAACTTGTTGCTGGGCGGGTCTTTACGGTTTCTGTCTTTATTTCGGTAACTATAAAAGACAAGCCTGTATGGTTTAATTCTTTTCATTGATCAGGGAAGATTCTATGATGGAGTATCTCAAGATTGCGCAAGACTTGGAAATGTACGGCGTCAACTATTTTGAAATAAAGAACAAAAAGGGAACTGAATTATGGCTTGGTGTTGACGCTCTGGGCTTGAATATTTATGAACATGATGACAAGTAAGTATTAATATTGCAGTGCTCTGCTGTTCAGAGTTTGTGCTTCTTAATAAGGAGCGTATTAATATAAGAGATGTATATCTGAGCTAGAAAGTGCTTTGAGAGGAGCTGAGCTTTAGGGGAGAGCAGCCAAGTGGGTGGAGGGCTAGACTTTTTCAAGGGAAGTAAACTGGGTTCTGTTCCATCCGTCATCGTTACTGGGCTTTTACTTCCTGGGTTGTTAAGCAAAAACGTTTGTCCTTTTACTAAGGATTGTTTCTTATTAAAGGTTAACTCCCAAGATTGGTTTTCCCTGGAGTGAAATAAGAAATATTTCATTTAACGACAAAAAGTTTGTGATAAAGCCCATTGACAAAAAGGCCCCTGTAAGTAAATCTTTTGATATTTTTGTTTTTGTGTAAGCATCAACTGTTATGATTTTCTCTCTGGCTCTCTTTTCAGTGTTTTATTTTTGAATAAAACATTCTGTCACACAATGAACAGTTCACGTACTGTCAAATTAATGTTGCCCCCATAATTTCAGTCTCCCAGCCTCCAGAGGTAAGGTGGCTGGTGAGACCTCTGTTTTGAAAAGCCCACCTGCGTTAGAAGAGGAAGAAGAGTTGGTTCTTGTATGCCACGTTTCTGTACCCAAAGGGGACTCAAAGTGGCTTACAGTCGCCTTCCCTTTCCTCTCCCCACAACAAACACCGTGTGAGGTGGGTGAGGCTGAGAGAGCCCAAATATTACTGCTTGGTCAGAACAGCTTTTATCAGTGCTGTGGCGAGCCCAAAGTAACACAGCTGGCTGCATGTGGGGAGAAGTGGGGAATCAAACCTGGCTCACCAGATTAGAAGTTTACGCTCCTAACGACTACACCAAGCTGCCTCTCTTACTCTTCTTTAGGCACCAGGCCAAACATTTACCCAGGTTTTTTGACTGGAATATTTGTGTGGTGTTTAAAAGTGGCAGACTGTAATATGGAGAAGCAGGTTTGAGTCCCTACTTCTCCACATTTAGCCAGCTGAGTGACCTTGGACCAGAGAGTGTTAATGCCAGAACTCTCTCAGCCCCACCTACTTCACAAGATGGCTGTTGTGTGTGCGTGTTTGTGTGTGTGTGTGGGGGGGGAAAATGTAAAACTATAAAAACTATTCTTTTTTGTAATAATTTTTATGGTCTGCTGTAGCCTGAGGACTTTTCTATAAATGTTCTAGGCTGCTAAATGTTTTATGGCTGGGCTTTTATATCCATGATGCTGGTTTTAGAAAAAAAAATTGTATTGCTTTTTTATTGTAAGCCATCTTGAGCAAGTCTTTGGAGAGGGGGCAGTCGGAATCTTCTGAATGCATAATAGTATGTTACCTTTCTTTTATGGCATTTACAGTGCAATTTTTCATTTATCCCTTCTGCCACTTTCAGGGTAGGACTGGAAGGGGATTTTAGATAGCAGCCTTGTTTCCATTTATACTGTTGTCTGTTTCCTTTTGAATTAAGCCTTTTGAGTACAAATTGACAATAAAAATATTCACTTTGCACTTGGCTTGTGCACATGCAAATTCCTGGAAAGTTGGATTTAGTCTTGACATATGTTTTTGTTACACCAGGCCGATGCTTTCATTGTTCAAATTTTAAGATGTGAGCATGGCATAGGTTTGAAGGTATCTCCGCTGCTTTTTCCCTTGCCATTGGAACCCCTTGAACACTCCTTCCAAAAATGTTCTCCTGTGGGCTGGGGGAAGCCTCAGATTGAGATGCACTGCAGTGAGCATGGAACACTTGGCCCTCCTTGTTCAAAATCTTCTTTAAGTATGTGTGTTGGGCGGAATTTTTTTTTAGCAATTTCTCATCCCCAGCCATTCCTGAGGAACACCCCCCCCCCCCACACACACACACCTTCAGGATTAGTTTGGTGTAGTGATTAGGAGTGCGGACTTCTAATCTGGCATGCCGGGTTCAATTCTGCGCTCCCCCACATGCAGCCAGCTGGGTGACCTTGGGCTCGCCACAGTACTGATAAAGCTGTTCTGACCGAGCAGTGATATCAGGGCTCTCTCAGCCTCACCCACCTCACAGGGTGTCTGTTGTGGTGAGAGGAAAGGGAAGGCGATTGTAAGCTGCTTTGAGCCTCCTTCAGATAGAGAAATGCGGCATATAAGAACCATTCTTCTTATTATTATTATTATGGGAAGTAAAGAGAGGGAGGCAACAAGGCCTGATTTGAACTCTGCTCCATTCAGTCTGAGCCTCTAATTCCTACAGTAGCCATGAAAATGCCCACAAGCCCTTTAGGCCAGTGGTCCCCAACCCCCAGTCCGGGGACCGGTACCGGTCCGTGGATCAGTCGGTATCGGACCGCGGCTCCTCGTCCTCCTCCCCGGCTGCTGCCTTGGGTGCTGCCCTGCCACTCTGCCGCTGGCTCACCTTTGGGGCTCTCCGGTGGCCGCCATCGCTGGGGTTCCCCCTTTGGTGTGACACTGCGCAACTGCTGCTGGCAGCGCCCCCCAGTGGGCGGCGGGAAGTCAGGGGTGCTGGCGGGAAAGCAAATGGAGCCAGGGGCTCAGCCGGCGGCGGCAACATCCCTCAGCAAAAGACTACCCTGCCCCCGGGCCTCAGTAAAATTGTCAAACGTTGACTGGTCCCCAGTGATAAAAAGGTTTGGGACCACTGCTTTAGGCAATATCCTGTGCTTGCTCCAGACAGCTGGCTTCTCCCTCTGATCATGGAGTATCCATTTGAGAACAAGTGTCTTGTGGTGGTGAATTATGTAAGCTAAGTGTGCCTCCTGAACTGTCTGCCAGCCTAATCCTCTCTGGTTCTTTGGATTATAGACACAGAGAGAAAAAGATACATCTCAGTTAGACAGCAGCAGTATATGTGAAGTAGGGGGTGGGGGTGGGGTCTTTTCCCCTGTAGTGTAGTCACTTCCCAGTACCCTTGACACTCGTCTGCCATTCCATTGCACATTCATGTAATTCACAAAAATGGTTTTTGGAGCTCATCCCAGTCTGCTTTGGATTTCATTGTTGTAAATAATTTGGCATCCCTTGCATACTTTTTCCCTGAGCACTTTTACTTCCAGAAAAATTCTGAATAAGCTTTTTTTAAAAGTCCTTTTAGAGCTCTGCTGTTTTCTTTTACTGTGAGAACTGTCTGTCTGTTCCCATTTTGTGTTCCAACACTAACCTTTTCCAAATGACGTGACTTAAGTCTTACTCGGGAATCCGTGCTGAGAATCTTTCTCTGAAGCATCATCAAAGTGCAAACGTGTATTGCCGAGTAGATGGCTTTTATTGTTTTTGGAACAGCCGATCCTTTCTCTGAGTAGGCCCAAATTCCTTTTCATGTGTGGGTAGTTTGTGAAATAAATGAAAACTTGGACTAAGGAAGACTTGCATCCTATTCTGTCCATATGTTTCTAAAGGATATTTCTAAAGGGGGATTGAAAATATTTTAATCTCTCCAGGATTTTGTGTTTTATGCGCCACGTCTGAGAATAAATAAGCGGATATTGGCATTGTGTATGGGAAATCATGAGCTGTACATGAGAAGGAGAAAGCCAGATACCATCGAAGTTCAGCAAATGAAAGCTCAGGCAAGAGAAGAGAAACACCAAAAACAGCTGGAGAGGTATGACCCAGTTGGAATCCCCCTCGTGGCCTTGGTCAGTGTGATCTTCAAAAACATCCCAGCCATCATATATGTGAGGTCATCTGAATGTCTGTCTCTGCAGGGCTGTGGCCCTCGCTGAGACAAGGATTGCCTTGACCAGTTTGGTATCCTCCTTCAGCCTTCAAATGTGGGTTCCAGGAATGACAAATGGGGATTATACCTGGAAAGAAGGAAACAGTGCTTGTTAAAATCCAGTGGTGCTTGTTAAAAATAAGGTAAAAGGTAAAGGTATCCCCTGTGCAAGCACCGAGTCATGTCTGACCCTTGGGGTGACGCCCTCTAGCGTTTTCATGGCAGACTCAATACGGGGTGGTTTGCCAGTGCCTTCCCCAGTTATGACCGTTTACCCCCCAGCAAGCAAGCTGGGTACTCATTTTACCGACCTCGGAAGGATGGAAGGCTGAGTCAACCTTGAGCCGGCTGTTGGGATCGAACTCCCAACCTCATGGGCAAAGCTTTCAGACGGATGCCTTACCACTCTGCGCCACAAGAGGCTCTTTTGTTAAAAATAGTGCTTGTTAAAATCTATGATACTAATAGAGTCTAAAATCTATTAGAATCAGAGAATCATAGAGTTGGTAGGGGCCATACAGGCCATCTAGTCCAACCCCCTGCTCAACGCAAGATCAGCCCAAAGCATCCTAAAGCATCCAAGAAAACTGTGTATCCAACCTTTGCTTGAAGACTGCCAGTGAAGAGAGAGAGCAAGGTTTGATTCCCCACTTCTCCACATGCAGCCAGCTGGGCAACCTTGGGATACTCACAGTCCTGTTAGAGCTGTTCCTGCAGAGCAGTTTTGTCAGAGTTCTCTCAGTCCCACAGTGATTCCTTGCAGACCCCAACCTTTTATTTCTTAACTTCTGCTTCCACCTTGAAAAATTCTGTCAGTTGCCCATTAAAGACCTAGGTCGGGGGTGGCTATATGTCTGTGGCCTACAATTACTATGAGCCCCTGTCAGCATGCGCTAGCCAGGGGCTCATGGTAATTGTAGTTGATGAACATCTAGAGCAGGGGTAGTCCAACTGCGGCCCTCCAGATGTCCATGGGCTGTAATTCCCATGGACATCTGGAGGGCCGCAGTTTGACTACCCGTGATCTAGAGAGTATAACTTTAATGTTATCGCCTAGAATAAACCTGGTTACAATGTGCATTCAATTGAGATGAGTATCCATTGTTCTCCTGCTGTGCATTTTTATGTCTCTACTTTAGAGCTCAGTTGGAGAATGAGAAAAAGAAAAGGGAAATAGCAGAAAAAGAGAAGGAAAGAATAGAACGTGAAAAGGAGGAACTGATTGAGCGGCTAAGACAAATTGAAGAACAGACAATGAAGGCCCAAAAAGGTGAGCGCTTGCATCATATTTCTTTGTCTTAACTTTCTTTTTTTAAGTTGTATTCCTTTTTGAATACCGTATACATTTGCATATGATATGAGTGGTTGATGGACAGTTGATATGATACATCATCTTGATTCCGGGAGTTGAATTTGAGTACTGCTTAATCACTTTTTTATAGATAACATTCTCCACCTAGAGGGATCATAAACCAAATAAGCAGTTTTTCTCATAATTGAATTATCATTAGTAAAACAACAACAGTGAATATTTCACAGGAGACCATGTAAAGGTATCCCCTGTGCAAGCACCGAGTCATGTCAGACCCTTGGAGTCACGCCCTCTAGCGTTTTCATGGCAGACTCAGTACGGGGTGGTTTGCCAGTGCCTTCCCCAGTCATTGCCGTTTACCCCCCAGCAAGCTGGGTACTCATTTTACCGACCTCGGAAGGATGGAAGGCTGAGTCAACCTTGAGCCGGCTGCTGGGATTGAACTCCCAGCCTCATGGGCAGAATTTTCAGACTGCATTTCTGCTGCCTTACCACTCAGCGCCACAAGAGGCCCCTTAATTGGAAGTCCCTTTTTGTCTTTTTGGTAAGATAGTGATCAGTGTCTTAATTATTACTGAGAGCCTTTAATCTTGTTTGTGTAGGTCAAATAATTCAAATAATAGTAGAGATTGTATGGAGAAATCAACACCCCCAAAGAAAGGGGAGGGGAAACTGCAGCACGAAGAAAGCCAACCAGAAAGGAATGTAGAAATGTAACGGCTATTAGTTCCCCGTCCATAGCAAGTTATTCTCCGCTCCCACAGTCAGGAAGAGTACCGTCAAACTGGATTTGCTTCAGGAAATCTTTTAAATTTAGAAATAAAACTCTTAATACTCTTAAACTCTGCTTCTGGTTTATTAGCAAGATTAAAACGCACCCTTTTCTGCTGCAATCAAATAACGTTTTTGGTACTTTCTGAATCCCAGCACAGCTATCTGATTATATGACTCACAAAAGCCTATCCACTTGCCATGTTCTCTTACCCATTGTGAAAATCCTGCTTTCTTCTTGTAAAGGTTCCTTACCGTCAGCCTGTTCTTTTGAGAACACTGCACTTTCATATGTTGTATTTTAATGGCTTTCAGCCTGCATCTCATATGGCCACTGCTGGTGTCCTTTGAGAAATAAGCTTCCAAAGGATGTGGACAAAATTGAGAGAACGCAGAGGAGAGCAACGAGGGTGATCCTGGGCCTGGAGACCAAACCCTGTGAGAAAAGTCTGAGAGACTTAGGAATGTTCCGCCTAGAGAAGAGATTAAGAGGGGGCAGGATTGCTCTCCTTAAGTATCTGAAAGGTTGTCACTTGAAAGAGGGCTGGGAGGGTTCCTGTTGATAGCAGGGGTAGGATCTGCAGCAATCGCTTTAAACTACATGTAGAACAGTTCTGGTTAGAGACCAGGGAAAGAAAATTCACAGTCAAAATGATTGAGCCGTGCAATGGGCTGCCTAAGGCGGTCATGAGCTCTCCCGCACTGGTGGTCTATAAGCAGTGGCTGGACAGATTCTTATCCTGGATGTTTTAGGCTTATCCTGCATTGATCAGGGGGTTGGACTAGATATGGCCTGTATGGCCCCTTCCAACTCTATGATTCTGTGAAATGGCTTCAGAGTTTGCGGAAGAAGCTGCTTGCTCTATCTGCCCAATTTGCTTGTGCTGGTCAGGCCTCCCTTCAACCAGCTCTTCTGATTTAATCCTGCCGTGTGTCAGCACCAGGTGTGGTTTGTTTGACCAGGCATGCAAAGATGCTGTTCAGCGCCCTGCCAGCAAGAGAGCCTTTTGCATCACAGGGACAGGAATGGAATGGAAATGTGGGTTGGTTCCAGCCACGGTGTATTAGTCTTTAACTTAGGAGGTAAATCTTTATTGATGCAAGGGCCATGCTCATTCTGAGTTTCACTTAGAAATTGTCACTCAGCAAAAGTACCTGTGCACTGCCGAGTTGAACTTAATTTAACTAGAATCCACCAAGAGCTCATAGAGAATAGTGGTTAGAGTATCAGGCCAGAATTTGAGAGACCCAGGTTTGAATCTCCAGCCTGTCATAGAAACTCACAAGACATCTTTGGGCTATTTCCTCTCTTTCTGCTTTAATGTACCTCAGTGGTCCCCAACATTTTTATCACCGGGGACCGGTCATCGCTTGACAATTTTACTGAGGCCCTGGGGGGGGGTAGTCTTTTGCCAAGGGATGTCACCGCCGCCGCCTGAGCCCCTGCTCCACTTGCTTTCCCGCCGGTGCCCCTGACTTCCTGCCGCCCACTGGGGGGCGCTGCCAGCAGCAGCTGCGCAGTGCCATGCTGAGGGGGAGCCCCAGCCATGACAACTGCTGGAGAGCAGCAAAGGTGAGCTGGCGGCAGAGTGGCTGGGCAGCCCCGGAGGCAGCAGTCGAGGAGGAGGATGATGAAGAGGAGACACGGCCCAGTACCAACTGATCTACGGACCAGTACCGGTCCCCAGACCGGTCGTTGGGGACCACTGATGTAACTCACAGGGTGGTGGTCGTGAGAAAAGAATGATGTAAGGAAGGTTGGGTCCCCATTGGGGGAGAGCAGTACAGCTTATATAAATAAAGATGCTGGTTTGCAGAAGCTACATTAAAATTTCTTTGGCTCCAGCTTCTGGGTTGGATCCAGGGAACTAATCAGAAAGAAAATTCATGCAAGCGCTCTTCTCTCCAGTATTTCTGCATGAGTTGCAGGCCTAATAGGACTACAATTCCCATGAGCCCCTGCCAGACCTAATTACTAAAGTGTTACTGATTTAGTTGTCTCTACTGATGGAGCTGTTGTCACCTTCCTTTAGGGCAGGGGTAGTCAACCTGTGGTCCCTCCAGATATTCATGGACTACAATTCCCATGAGCCCCTCATGCTGGCAGGGGCTCATGGGAATTGTAGTCCACGAACATCTGGAGGGACCACAGGTTGAGTACCCCTGCTGTAGAGCCAGCATTTGGGGAGTTCAGGATGAAGGGTATGGATTAAAAACCATTGTAAGTGGAAGAAGTAGAGAAACCCCAAGTTCTGAAACAGTTGCTTTACAATGTTTGAAAGGTTTTTTTCCCAGCAGTGTGTGTCATTAGTGGGAAGTGCGGCGAGGAGGGCGCTGTCTTTGTTTCCTTCTGCTCAGCCGCACTCCATGGTCTGTCTTGGCTCTTTCTTGTTGCTTCTGTACCTGTTGCCTTGTCTGCTGCTTCTAGTCCATGTGATGGATAATGGCTTTGCACCAGGGCAAATTCCCTTTCGAGAGCTGAGCACTGAGGCAGAGAACATTTCTTAAAGATGTCGAAAAACATCTCTGGCGCTCCCCTGTGCAAACAGAGCGCCTGGAGAAGCTACTGTGCTCAGTCAGTACTGTGTATAAGCTCGGTGTTTGATGGCAAATTGACATTGGTTTGAGCTGCAGTGCTGACAGAATTAGTTCTCAGCGGGAAGTGATTAAACCTACAACAGTTCTTGCTTCTTAAGAAGCGATGGAGGACTCTGCCATCTCGGAAGGCTTTAGGGGGCTTTACCATTGAGGGGTGGAATCTGGCCTTGTGTGTGAAGCATCTGATCCTCCTTTGCACAGAACTGGAAGAGCAGACGAGGAAGGCTCTGGAGCTGGACCAGGAGCGCAAGAAAGCGAAAGAGGAAGCAGAGCGCCTGGAAAAGGACCGCAGAGCAGCAGAAGAGGCAAAAGCCACGCTTGCAAAACAGGCTGCTGACCAGATGAAGAATCAGGAGCAGCTGGTAAGGAGGGAACAATCAACTGACTTGTGCAGGAATACGTTTCCTAGGGATCTCTGTTCAAGCTCTGATAATAGCGGAAAAGGAAGCAAGGTACCTATTATAGACTATTTATTTACATCCTGCCTGTCCCTGTGGTTCAAAGGGGGGTTACAATAATAGTTAAAAAACATTTCTGGTTTAAAACCAAAAATAAAACAACAAACTACAAATCTCCCCCTCCACTCCCCTTAAAAGATGCCTGCTAATTCAAACCCCACTCCAAAGTCCTGGCAGGCCTTGCAGAACCTCCAGAAGATCTCCAAGGAGGGCCTCCCCCCCTCATGGAACCCATTCCACAGAGCCAAAGTCATGACGGAAAAGGCCTGGGTTCTAGTCGATGCCAGATGGGGCTACTCTTAAGTGGTGGGATAGCCAGCAGATGCCTGCCTAATGGCTCTAATTGGTTTGCTTTAATGTTCATAACCAGCACCTGCAGTTAAACTCGGAAACAGACTGGATGTAATTGAGTTAAGGAGCAGATCTTCATTCTCACGCCCCCCCCCCAGAAGAACGTGGGACAGAAACCATTGTTTGAAGGGGCAGTGGAGTCATCCCCTCCCTTGTCTACAAACTAGGCAAGAACTTGACTTAGACTTGCACGGATTCTTCCTTCCTGCAGCAGGCCAGAGTATCACTTACCACTCTGTTCCCTAGAGCAGGGGTAGTCAACCTGTGGTCTTCCAGATGTCCATGGACTACAATTCCCATGAGCCCCTGCCAGCAAATGCTGGCCAGGGGCTCATGGGAATTGTAGTCCATGGACATCTGGAGGACCACAGGTTGACTACCCCTGCCCTAGAGCCTTCTCTGGACTTTAGAATACACCATTAATGCTTTCTTGGAGCCCAGTGAAATAATACCGAGCTGTCAGTCCTTCTGTGGTGCCCTTAAATGGATAACTTTTATTTTTCTCCTTCAGGCAGCAGAACTCGCTGAATTCACGGCAAAGATCGCACTTTTGGAAGAGGCCAAGAAGAAGAAGGAAGAAGAGGCTTCCGAATGGCAGCACAAAGTAATTCTTTTAGCACCAGAAAGCTAGGATTTTGTGAACTGAGAGCCGTTCTAAAATGCATGTCAAAGGTTCCAACAAAAACCAAACAGAAGCAGAGTTGTCGCATTTTGGTTTTGTTGGATGAAAATACTTTCTGCCCTCAAGGACTCCTGTCTGTGTTACTTGTTCCGAAAGGGGAGCCAGCCTGGCAGTGCGTTCCTTTTGTGCAGTTAACTTGCATTGTGCGTTGTCCGGCCCCTGCTGGAGCAGTTTGCCATAGTCAGGATCCTCCTGAGTCCACCGGGTGTACTTTCTTTTCTGTTAAGAGATGCCAGGAGTAGATAAACCTGGTTTCCCGGTGAGGCGTGCCATTTCCTAGCTGGCGGAGTTAGGCTGGTGAACATGTGTTAGCCATGGGTTCATTTCCCTGGTTGCCAGTTGCTGTCCAGATCCAGTTCAAGGTTCTGGTTTTAACCCTCAAGGCCCTCCACGGTCTGAGACCCACATATCTGAGGGACCACCTGTCACCGTATGCCCCCTGCAGAGCCTTAAGGTCTGTGGGATCAAATCTTCTGGTCGTTCCCGGCCCCAGGGAAGCATGCCTGGCCTCGACCAGGGCCTTCTTGGTCCTGGCCCCTACCTGGTGGAATAAACTGCCAGGAGAGCTGCGGGCCCTGCGGGAGCTTCCGACATTCTGCATGGCCAGCAAAACTGAGCTCTTCCTCCAGGTTTATGGTTGAGGCCAGGGCAGTGAGGAAGATCAGTCTCCCCCCCACCCCCCAGTGTCAGGCATAAGTTAGGCCATACCATCTTGGCCCCTCTTTCCACCCTCACTAGAGGTGGTTGTGGGTTGGATTATTATGGAATTCTGCCATGTCTGTACCTGTTGTCCTGCGGCTTTTGTCCTGTTTTAATGGGGTTTTTATCAGACATTTTGTAACCCACCACGAGCCGGTTTCGGGAGTGGCGGGAAATAAATCTGACGATGATGATGATGATAATAATAATACCAGGCATAAAACGTTACTGCATGCTGTGCCTCAGTGTGGTGCTGAATTGATTTCTGTGAGTTTGTCTAGGGCAGGGGTAGTCAAACTGCGGCCCTCCAGATGGCCATGGACTACAATTCCGAGGAGCCCCCTGCCAGCAAACGCTGGCAGGGGGCTCCTGGGAATTGTAGTCCATGGACATCTGGAGGGCCGCAGTTTGACTACCCCTGGTCTAGGGGCTTAGAAGGATCTTAATAAATGTATCAGTGCCCAAGGAAGTATTTACTCTAATGCCTCTTCCTACATTTGCGCCTAAACCTGGGCCTTGTTTCTGGAGTAGAGATGGCAAAGGCTGTTGTCTCTTTTAAAAGCATCATTTTTAAAAATCAAATTGTGCAGTAGGGTAGGGGTGACCTATCACTGTTCTTTTGCACTGTATTTTCGTCTGCTGACTACAACCAAGCGGATTTTTAGACAGCAAAACCGGCTTGAGTACAGGGATATGCTTGTAATCTCCCTTCAAGTAACTTCACTTGCGAATCCCGAGATAAAACTGTAACCACCAAACACCTTAAGCTCAGTTTTGTGTCACATCTCCATGGCTGACTGGGGGATGCAGTATCCACTGGTTTGGCCCTGACTCTGACCCATTTGAGGGCACGTATGGCAGCAGTGGGTAGTTTGTGGCCTTTAAGTAACCTTTATCGCTCTTTTAGGCTTTTGCAGCCCAGGAGGATTTGGAAAAGACCAAAGAAGAACTGAAGACGGTGATGTCTGCTCCTCCCCCTCCACCACCCCCACCGGTAGTCCCTCCCACGGAGAATGAGCACAACGACGAACAGGACGAGAATAATGCCGAAGCGAGTGCAGAGCTGGCTTCCGAAGGGGTCGCAAATCACAGGAGCGAGGAAGAACGTGTAACAGAGACACAGAAGAACGAACGTGTTAAGAAACAGCTCCAGGTAACAAAAGGGGCCAGGGCGGGGGCTCGGATCAGAGAGCGTTGTGATGTGCACCGTCAGGCTGGAGTCTGCCCACAGCAGTTCTTCCCTTTCCTTGGGGCTCTGCTTCCTTCCCTCCTGTATCTCAAACTGCTTTTGAAACTAAAAAAAACCCTGCCTTTATATTCAGAACCTTCTACTCCACGGTCAAAAAAATCCCTGGGAAAGGAAATAGCTAAAACGTCAACAGCATACATTTACGGCTGAAAGCCCTAGTCAGACATTTCATGGGCCCCGAGTGGTGGTGGGTGTTCTGCTCTCCACCTTGTGGCCTTGCCTGGCAGGAATCTGTATCTCGTACTTTTCACACATGTAAGCAGCCCGGTAAAATAAAGTAACTTTGTTTTCAGGAAGCATTTGGGTAAACCAAAGGGGTAGTGGGATAGCATTTGTTGAATTTGTTTTCTAACCAGCGCAGTTCCCAAGCTATTTCATTTCTTGAAACAGCATGAGTGGTATCTGGTAAGGGGAGGAGGGCGCCGTGAATATAGCAAAGTCCCTTTGACTGTTTATGCACTGGGAACTTCACTGCCCCAGCTCCTGTGCAGGAGCACAAATCAGGGGCCGATGAGGCACACAAAGCCAAAAGCTCCCCTGTGTGGGTGCAGGAAGAGGTGGGGCAACCTCCCATGACTAAAACTCCAGCCTGCAGCCTGGCATGAAACCTCCAGTGCATAAACGGTCTTTGCGTGGCATTAATGATTTCACATCAGGCAAGGAGCAGGTAATGAGGAAAAACAGTCTGTTAAACATTCCTTTTAAATCCTAGAAAAAACTTGCAGCAGTGGGAAGAGCACAGATTTTGCATACCGAACACCTCTGGTTCCGGCTTTGGCCTCTCCAGGGCCAACCAATGCCGAGCTCGAGAGACCACTGGTCCGAGTGGTATAAAGCAGGGAGGGTGGCAGTGTTCAACCCTCACTTTTGTTCTGCTCGACTGTTCAGCATCAAACTGTGTAACCAAGGCTAAAACAAAATTGACGTTTTAATTGCGGGGCTTGGAGGGGGACTGTTCTGTTAAGTTCCCTTGATCCCTTCGGTCCCTCTTGTGATGCGTAGAATGTCGCCATTCACTTTGGAAGGACGTAAAAAGCGACACACACACACTCCCTGCCAGTATCATCTCATGATTAAGCATTATTTTATAAAAATCTGTGCTACGTTGCGGGAATTTGAAAGGGTCCTTCGGTTAGGTGAATTCGTTTTAAAACAGCCTGACAGGTTTAACGGCAAAACCTCCCCCCCCCCATGTTCCTGCTGTAAAATGAATGCCGCTTGCATGCTTATCTGTATTCCAAGCCCCCACTCCTGCAGTTGTTCCCAAGGATATTGAATGCCATAGGTGATCCTTTGAAAACGACTCCATGCAAGAATGCTGGGTTGAATCCAAGGTCTCATGAATGGGGCGAGCTCCTGTAAGTGGGTCATTCCCTTTCCCCCCGGGCTGAGGGCTGAAGTACCCTCCGGAAGAGGATTCTGCACAGCCCAGGGACTGTGGCAAAACGGAGAGAAAGGTTGGAGTCATCCCCCACTCCCCCTCGCTCTCAGGAGTTAAATAGCTTATGGTTCCGAAAGCATGCCTGGACCCTTCAAGGTTGGTTATTTAGGGGTGGGGGTGGGGGAACATGAGGGGGAAATGGAAAAGATGTGCTTCTATGAATTCCTTCCATTTGTGTCAGCTTGAATCCAAACCATTGTGTGTGTTAAAGCGAGGCCCTTGAACTTCATGCTTGAAATGTTCCCTGCTTTCAAGAGGCCTTTTTGTTGTCAGCAGGCTCTTTGTGTTGGAGGGATTGATAGGAAGCTTACAGGATTTTAGTCTTAAAGGTGCCACCGGACTCTCAATTTGTTCTGCCGCTTCAGACCAGCACGGCTACTCACTTGAATCTATCTTGCAGTTCCTTGGTCCCCCCCCTTTGGAAGATAGAAAATATTCCTATGATGGTGTAGAGATGGTCCTTGCAGGCCTCCTTGGTTTTATATCATTTGGCTTCCGTATTAGTATGCACCAATTTGCAACCCAGGGCCGTTAATTCAAAGGCTGGCCTAGCAAGCTCTGCACATTTAGCTCAGTTTCTGAGCTTCTCTTTCTGTTCCCCTCCCCCCTTCCCCGTAAACTGTGTCCTGATGCTGATGAACCAGTTGCCCTCAAAATGCCACCAGGAGAGAAAACCCTGTTGCATGTGTGCAAGACATGAGCTTTGGATCGCAGCCAGCATGCTTGCTAGAACGGACCCAATCAGAATGAGCTATTTTTGTTAAACAAATTCCATCCTTAGCACCCTGTGTACATGTTCCTGGCTGTTAGGTTGGGGGACCAAGGCCCAGGACAGAGTTAGGCTGAACAAACGTTTCGTACCCAATGAAGTCTGGCTTGAAAACTAGAAAAGGGAATGTCTAACCTCCAGGCTTTTGTTCCACAGGCCCTGAGTTCCGAGTTGGCCCAAGCCAGGGATGAAACCAAGAAAACTCAGAACGACGTCCTTCACGCCGAGAACGTCAAAGCAGGCCGCGATAAATACAAGACTCTCCGACAGATCAGACAAGGCAATACAAAGCAGCGCATTGATGAGTTTGAAGCAATGTGAGAGCTGTTATTTTGCATATATGTTCTTCATTAAGCTTGAACCACCAGCAGAGAAACACAGGCCTTTTCCACTCATGAAAGGAACACACCCACCTTGCCAAAGCACTTATACCAGTTTGCGGTTCAGCAGCATTTCATGAGTCATTCAACATTAAGGCAGCCCCGTCATCTCTGGCTCTTTGCGGGGTTGTGGTAGCAGTTTCCATGATCTCATCTCCTATGTTTTGTTCTTCCTCCTCTAAGAGTAGCCCAGTCTCAGGCTGCTGCCTAGGCATCGATCGTTTGAAAAGACACTGGCTCTCAACTTCTATCTGGCCGTGGTTTTGGCATGGGTGCACTTTGGAACGTTCTCTTCAGCTTAGCGCATTTGCAAGGAGTTTGATGTTGCCGAGTTTATTGCGTATTTTTCAGAGGGTGTTTCTCCCCCCCCCCACCTCTAGAGTGGAATGCTTTGGTGTTTCACGTCCCGTCATCACGGATGGTTTTCTTTGCCTATTTGTTCACAAAGGTCTAGATGGCAGGTAGCCGTTCCACCATTCTCTCTCTCTCTCCCTTTCCTTTCTTTGTTAAAAATAATAATCCTAAAGGAATGGAACGTTATCTGTAGAATATCTCCTGCTTATTGGTCTGTTTTTACTGAAGTCTTCAGTGACCCAGATCAAAGTAGGGAGCAGTTAAGTGCCCGGCCTTGCGTCCTGCTAGCCCAGCAGAATGCAAGGTGACAAACCTGGACCTTTCTGGCAAGGGAGCATATGAAAACATCAGTCCCAAGAAAGGGACAGAATCCTACCTCACTCTCTATATATGATGACTGGTCCTTTAAACACCATACAGAAATGCTGTCTGTGTTAACCAGGGGTCCTCCCTAGTTAAAGGCTACACAAATCTAGGCACCTTTACCTTTTTTTTTCTTTTTTTTTGCTAGAGCTTAGGTTTATAGCTTCCAAACAACGTTCAGCTGCCTTTCTGTTAAGTAAAATCTGTGCATTGTGTATTTTACATTTTTTTAAAAAACGTAACTGGTCACTGGTACCCCATCCAATGAGAGGGTGTGAAAAGGTTGGATCTGACCCTGTTTTCTAGATTTCCTCGTACTAAACTACTGCCGGTTGGAGGCTCATTTTGTTACTGAAGGTGGTGCATGAAACAATGCTGCCTTACACTTGTTTTTTTAGGACCACTTTGCACATGATGTTCGTTCTGTTCCCTTTGCGGTAACTCTGAAGGTGCACAGGAACAATGTGCAGTGCTCTGCCTTTTTGCAAAATCTGGTCACGGGGGAGTGTAGCGGAACGAGCAAAAGAACTGTATGAATAAGCATTGCTGATGCTTGACATGCGCTCAACAAGCATTGAAGGTGCATTGCAGCCAATGAGTCCCCTGTCTCGTCTAGTCCTCCTTTAAATGATTAATAAAGAAAGCTGACACCTTGGTATTTCACATACTTTTTTTTTGTAGAAATCAAATTATGTACTTATTTACCTAATAGATCTTGAACTAGCAGTTGGGAGAAAGAAGCCCTGCTTTCTCTGAGGATGGTTCAGCTGCTTTTTGTTTGGTATTATGCACTCAAAAATTTACACTTACCTATTAAAATTGCCATTTTATTAAAATTTTCATGCACAGGTTTCATATAAACAGTTCTGTTGAGGGTTTTTTTTGGGGGGGGGTCACTGAATTTAAGCAAGATCCGTAGTGGGAGGACATCATGAGACTGGGAATATATATTGACGTACACACACACAAACACACAAGTATTCTGGATTTTGTGGGTAAAGGTAGCTAGCTAGCCTTGAATAGATTGGGCTTCAAATGCTGTGCACATATTCAGCACACTGCTTGGTTTCCCCTTTAGGGTTTTCTGCTACCAGTAGCTGAACATGGGTCTTACTTATGGCGGGTTTTCATGCGCCGAATCATGAGAACTGAATTTCCCAAATGGTAGAAAAATTTTGCCATACCAAGTGCGATGCTGTGCTGGTAATTCCTGGTCATTCCCCAAAATGCGTGCACATGCATCGATAACGCCAGTCTATCTGGGAGGGTGGCAGGGAGATACCAGTTAGATTCGCTGTTCATAATCTACAATGCATAGGCTAGAATTGAAATGGATATACTCCATTTAATAATAGCTGTGTGAATTTTTCTAAGTGGTTGGGAATAATAAAGATCTGTAACAAGGTTTTTTCCATAGTGAACAAAGTGGTGGTCACGGTCCACCACCATCTGTTGGAGAACATTTAATGATGCAGTGACATCAAGAAAATACTTGGTGAAGTAATTTTGCAACATGCTTCCCTCCCTCTTCCCCTGCTTCCCCCCTCCCATTAGCATCATGTTTTTTGTGTTGTAAAAATCAAGTTATAGTTAATAACAGCTATTGTTTTGGATAACATAAATTGGCTAACAATAAAGAGAATACAGTTCATTCTTCTGAGGTCCACTGTTGTTATTTAAACCAACTTCATCTGGAGAGCACTGTTTAGTTTACATTGTAAAAACCTACATTTGTCGATGAAAATTGTTTCAAAAACAATAAAAATAACTTGAGCAAAGTTGGCTCATGAGGGTGAAGGGCGGAGGGGTATGCGCACGAAAACTGCAGATGGTTGTGCAGTCTGAGCCCCTTTTGTTGATTCTTCTTGCAAGGACATGACCAAGAATCAGGTGAATGCACTAACATTGTCTGAGTCTGACTTGCATTTACCATATGCTGGGTGAATAGGTTTCATCTATCGCGGTCATGCTTATTACGGTTTCATTGCATCCTCGTTTTGCATAGGCGTGTGCCCAAATGTTTCTCAGTGCACGCAAAAGTCAGGATCCAGAGAACTTGAGAGTAAAACTGGGCAATGAGCCAGCGTGGTGCCCTGGTTAACAGCGGCAGATTCTAATCTGGAGAAGCAGGTTTGATTTCTCACTCCTCCATGTGAGGTCTGCTGGTGTGACCTTGGGTCAGTCACGGTTGTCTCAGAGCTGTGACAGCCTCACCACAAGGTGCCTATTGTGAAAGAGGAAGGCTATTCCCAGCCACTTTGAAATTCCTTTTGAAGAAGGAGGAGAGTTGGTTCTTAAATGCCACTTTTCTCTATCTGAATGAGTCTCAAAGCGGCGTACAGTCGCCTTCCCTTTCCTCTCCCCACAACAGACACCCTGTGAGGTGGGTGAGGCTGAGAGAGCCCTGATATCACTGCTCAGTCAGAACAGCTTTTATCAGCGCTGTGGCGAGCCCAAGGTCACCCAGGTGGTTGCATGTGGGGGAGTGCAGAATCGAACACGGCTTGCCAGATCAGAAGTCCACCCTCCTAACCACGACACCAAACTGGCTCTTTTTCTTTCCCACCTTCTTGTCAGTTGTAGAATGAATTTATGGAGGTTACTGATGACAACCTTGAATGATAAATGGGAGGGCTCTTTGTTCATGGGTTGGATGCAACCCCATTGGCTTAAGAACACATTTGTTTAAATTAACCATATCCATGACTTCAGAGCTATTTTCGGTGGGTTCCTATGAAATACTGAACACCTAAAGTGCTTTATGAAGTAGCCATTTTGAAATGTGTGTTTGCCCTTGTAACCAAATATACAGATTGAAATATACAGATTGTCAGTTTCTTCCAGTCAGGTGAACATGTGACATGTAATAGTCATCAATACAAATAATTTGCTTCTCAAATGAAAGGTTTCCATTAATTTGTGTACAGGTAATTTTGTAATTTTGGCTTTGTCGCTGTGTTCAGTCACATCAATAAAGGGATGCAGAGTGGCTGGGTGGTTGAACGTGGGACAAATCCCTACTTAGCAAATGAACTCTGAGTGACCTTGGGGTAGGAGTGGGTGACCTTGGGGTGGGTATAGGGGCTACTCATTCCGATTGAGATATCCAACAGTGTAGTTCTGAGAGTGAAGCAGAAAAGCCTCCAGTGCTGAGTTTCTTGGCAAGTTTCAAATGCTGAAAACCAAATTGGAGTTCAACTCCATATGGGTTTAATTTCTTTTCGACTGCCAAAGACTCCAGTCTCTGTTTGCTGTAGCAGAGACGTCATTTTTGCTATAGACTGTGTAGATCTGAGAAGCGATTGAGAACTTTTGGTGAAAGATTGAGAAAAAGGAAGCCTTGCTTCCACACCAAAATGACACGTCCTGTTAACATACGTGACCTTCCTGAACAGCTGGGTAGAGAAAAACAGACCTGCTCTTTTAGGATTCAAGAGACCATCTGGTATTATTATGCTGTTTCTTGTGAACGCTTGTCATCGTGACCATGCTAACTGAGCTTCACCTCATTCCCAATTTAACCAGTGTGTGTGTGTGTGTAGATCTAGGTTGATCCAAATCCATTTCACAGCATGTTTTCTGCCTAAGGGCTTCTCATGGGATACATTGAATCAAGGTAGAATTCAAGGTACGTGTAATGGCATATTTTATATATTCAAGCCTGAATAATCTTTCGTATCAATCATAGAGGCTTTTCTGATTGGAAAAGTTGCCTCAAGATGTCTTTGTGTGACATAGATCTTGAAAAAGCACCTCCATCTATGATTGCCAAGTAGCAAACACTAGACAATAAAGGGGCTGGCTCTGAAGGTGCTGTCCTTCTAGTAGAGTGACACTTTTATTAGAGACCAGAGTGATTTTCTCTAATTCCCCAGATACTGAACTGATACCGTGGGTTCCTTGACCGCCCACAGCAGAGAATTTCAGGGTCAGGCAATGGAAAAAACATCCTACTCTGCTGATGGGTTGAGTCCAAAGCACCAGTGCTTGGAAGTAACACACACTGATATTTCATGTACTGTATGGCAGGGGTAGTCAACCTGTGGTCCTCCAGATGTTCATGGACTACAATTCCCAGGAGCCCCTGCCAGCAAACTCTGGGAATTGTAGTGCATGGACATCTGGAGGACCACAGGTTGACTACCCCTGCTGTATGGGATGTGCTTTCATGAGGCCACCTGCCAGCTCAGAAACGTTCATGTGAACTGGGCTGTGATGGTGGTGATGGAAATGCCCATCAAGTTGCAGCTGATAAATAGTGACCCCTTTGGGTTTTCAAGGCAAGAGACACAAAGAGGTGGTTTGCCGTTGCCGGCCTCTGCATTGTTTGTTTGTTGTATTTATATGCCGCCCTTCCCCTGAGGCCCACAGCGGTTTACATAGAATGTAGAGAACAATACAAGCAACTTAGTTTTCCCATAATGTATAGATTATTGCAGCCTTGGATTTCCTTGGTGGTCCCCCATGCAAGCCAATAACCAGGGCTGACCCTGCTTAGCTTCCAAGAACTGAGAAGTCCAACTGTGTCAACATCATAGGTCAGAACTAAAATGTGTAGCTCATACAAACATTTGCTTCCTCAGTTCCACAGAGTTGGAAGCAATGCTGCCTCCCTCACCCCCCTCAGAAGAGGAAGTAAGAGTTTGACACTGAAAGGAGACTAAGGAACACCCCAGGGCATCTTGAAGTGAGTACCCACAAGTAGGACATCCAACAACAAAAGAATCTATGCATCATCTCCTGAAAAACGTTGACTGAGTCATGTGCAGGAATGAGGAAGGCAGAGCATGCCATGAACACTGCACATGACAAACGGCATGGCAGAAAGATGGTTAGGTAACAACCTTGATAGCTAGTTGCTTACATGAAAATTGCTCTGTGTGGAGCAGTATTCAGTCCTGCTGCTAGAAGTGGTACAATCCAGACACCCAAGTTTGTCATCTCAGCAAGAATTAGAATGTCTATTCTTCAGACGTTCAAATGTGTCAACATCCTAGGCCAGAACTAAAATGTGTCGCTCATACAAATATTTGCTTTTAGCTTCTATAGTGTAATTCAGTGGAGATGAAAAATGCCACCTGCAATTCAAAAGGCTATTTTGCAGAAAGTATTGCACTCATCCTTATACTACGCTGCAAAGCACCCTCTCAAGTGAACCAGCTTGGTGTAATGCTTAAGAATGGCAGCTTCTAAGCTGGGGAGCCAGGTGTGATTTCCCACTCCTCCACAGGCAACCAGCTGGATGACCTGTTAATGCTGTTCGGAGACCAGTTTCTCATAGAGCTCTCTCAGACTCGCCTACCTCACCGGGTATCTGCTGTGGGGAGAGGAAGGGAAGGCAATTGTGAGCCGCTTTGAGACTCCTTTGGGCAGTGAAAAGCAGGGTGTAAAAACCGACTCTTCTTCGCCTGATCTATTAAAGATTATTTCTGAAGATCACCCCAGATGGTGATTTTCCAGCCTTTCACTTTGACCTGCTGGTAGTTTGGGCTGAAGGCAGAAAGTGCTGTTCCGTTATTAAGGTTAATATTGACTGCCTCGAGTAGATGGGAACTGGATATTTTGGCGATTCTACCAGAACATTGCTTAGTAGCAACATAGCCTTTGCACGAAGAAGACTTTAAGCTCAGCCCTGGACTCTCCTGCTTTGTTTAAAAAAGAACGATGGGTTGCAAGACTAAGAACAGGGAAAGTTCACTGCTAGTCTATGGGATGAAGGGATCTCTGCCGACCCCTTTTCTCGGTAGCATCCTGAAAGACCATTCTTGAAGAGCAAGAGGCTGTTCTCAGCACTATAGGATGTGGTATAGAGCTACAGTGGGAAGGGAAAACCTGCATGAGTCCCTTTCCCCTCACCCAGTCCCAGAGGAACCCTTCTGCAGGAAGGGGCAGCTAAAGCTCTTCCATAAGAAGTTTGGACTGGAGTCAACATTCACTGTTAGACGCTTAAATAGGAAGAGGGCTAGGCAGAGCGCTGTTGCATCCGGACAAGCCAGTTCTGTAGTTGACCCTTGCTTCTCTGGGATAGTGTTCAGATCTTGACGCCCCTTTTAGACAAAAGGTTATTTCGTTATTAGCCCAGTTATAGAGGAAATACATGAAATACATTTTGGACTGCAACCTAACCCAGTCGCCACCTGCTTTTGTATCCCATTTATTTCTATCGGACTGAAATAGATGCCCAAGCTCTTGTACTGTGTGGTGGTCTTCCATGGTAAGCAAGCTGTCCATCTAAGCTCCTGCTTCACTCTCACCTTTTAAGAATTAGGTTCATGTTGGGTCCCCCCCCCCCAAAGCTATGGGAGAAACAACATAGCGGGCTCCTGCTCTCTTAAAACCATGCATGTGTGGTGTGCTGGCTTTTTTTCCATTTGCAAAAAAATTAAATCTGCCTGGGTGTTTCCCCCCCACCCCTTTCCTCTTCTGTCTCTTTATGCAGGTTACAAACGTAAGAACCGATGCAACTCTTAGGATAGAAACATACTAAAGAGCGGCAGAAGAGCCCGAGGTCTGCCAAGGCGTTTCCTTGCGCTTCTGCTATTTGGAAACACTTACAGTCCTTGAAACAACTCCCCAAAAAGGTGCTAAGCATTTGTCAACTCTCTTGAAGGAGCCGGTCACTGTTTCCCGACTCGGGTTTTTTCACTGGGTTTTTCTAATCTTTTGTACAGCACTTGAAAAGGTTTTGTATGGCACTTATGCTGTCAAAATGTGACATGCTCTTGAGGCAGAGAAAACAAAGCTACTAATATACTTCCCAGCTAAAATGAAAAGCAACCTTGGAACCAACAAAAGATGTACTGTAGTAACTGATCTATTGGATGCTCATGTTTTGATACCTGAAACCTGGCAAAAGGCACGGGCGGGGCGGGGCGTGGCACGGGGACGAGAGTAATCACTGTTTTCCTTGGGTTTAAATGATACTATTTTTGTACTCCTTTAGTACCGCATCAGTATGAGATCAAGTATTTTTCCTTCAAAGCTGCTACAACTGAACCATTTTCTGTGCAATATATATGGGCATTGTATGTATAATAAATACCCTGTGCATTAGTTTTTGAATGAATGTAACCTAATTCTCACAATTCTTTAATAACTTTTTTCCTTCGATCTAGATGTTATGCAACCATTAAATGCTTTTAATTAAAAGAGAGGAGTAGAGTTTGCAGTGTTTGGTTTTGGTTGCGGGGGGGGGGGGGGGAGGAGCAACGTTGTGCTGCAGGAACTGAAATCCTTGATCTCTCCGGGTAGCGCCGAGCAAGTCATTTAAAAACAACGTGGTTCATTCATTTTCCAGCTATTCACTACTCACCTGAGGGTAGTTATGAGACTGGATCATTACAGTACTTAGGATCTCTCGAATGTTTCGCTCCAGCAAGAATGTACTCACGGTATTTGTTTCTTATTTTATATTTATGTCTAATAATTTAATGTCTAGACCACACCTCCCTACCAGTGGGCTCGAGGCGGTGTACAACAGTTTAACATTGAGAGCCATAAAACAATAAAAGCATACTTTAAACATTTAAAAATTATTTAGGGCTTCACCATTCCACTAACTGCCACTGTCTCACTGGTGATTTCTTCTAGTTTTAGTGGTTCGATATCCCCAGTGGAGGGGGAAAGCCTAAAGTAGGGGGAATAATGGAGAGAAGACCCTAGTACTTCTAGGCCAGGTATGGCCTCAACCATAGTAGGTCTGGTGGAAGAGTGCCATTTTGCAAGCCCTGCGAACTTTGATCGCTCTTGTTGGGGCCCTGATCCCCACTAGCAACACGTTCCACCAAGCAAGACCCAAGGCCAGCTGGATCTCTCCGAGGCCAGGGATGACCAGAAAGTTGGGATTTACAGTATAATACCCTTGTATTGCCATGCAATACGCTTGTATGAGGAAAGTTTGCCATGTAATACTCTTCAGGGAGTACTGAGAAAGGTAGTCCCTCAGATACGCAGGGCCCATTCCATGTAAGGTTAGTACCAGCAGACAGAACCTGATCCAGAACTCTACTGGCAACCAGTGCAGCTGTTTGAAGACAAAGGAGCCCTCCATGGAGTCCTCGTAAGGATGCAAAACAGCTGCATTTTGCACCAGCTGTAATTTCTGGGTAGATCTGCATAGAGCGTGTTCATAGAACCATAGAATCATAGAGTTGGAAGGGGCCATACAGGCCATCTAGTCCAACCCCCTGCTCAACGCAGGATCAGCCCTAAGCATCCTAAAGTGTTACGGGAATCCAATCTGGAAGTAACTGTTGCATGGATCACTGTGGCTAGGTCTTCCAGGGCCAGGTAGGTCAGTAATATGCAAGAAAGGAGAGTGAGAAGGTTTTGCCTCACCTAATAGATATTTCAAGAGACTGAAGACTTTAAACAGCTCAAGAAATTAACTGAGACTCAGGTTTCTGGCTTGTCTGACAAAAATTGAAAAGTAAGTCCTAGAGAGTCCTGGTCATTTTCACTGGACTCGAAGAAGAAAGAGAAATGCTTAGAAAATTTTGCTGTTGTTAATTTACTTGGTAGCCTCTTCACACAGATGGAAGAACGCCTGGTGAGCTACATTCATAACCTGTGCCTCTGTTGAGAGGGGGAGGCATCAAGGATTGCCCCCAGATTCTTGGCAGAGCATGACGTTGTTAATTGCGCTCCATCAAGGCAGGGGACGCACGCTTCCTCATCTAGATCTTGCTTCCCCAGCCACAAGGCCTCTGTCTTCATGGAGTTGGGTCTCAGACAGCCTCCCTGTCAGAGCCTTCAGACATCTTGCCTACAAATCTGGGGGTGTATCTGGTCACAGGGATCATGTGATTTCCCCAGTCAAGGCTGAGCCACCGCTTTCTTTTAAACTCCTGGGAATGTCCCTGAAGATCTTGATAAATGCTGATGTGCTATGATAAAGACCGAAGGAGGGAGCAAGCATGCCCGGACATGCTGAAATGTGTTTTTACAACCACACAGTTACACCGTTCTTCTGTAGTCTTGGCAGGAGAACCACACCCTGGCCCAAATAGCACAAGGCAGGCAACCTATCTGTGAGGCCATAGTCGTTGGAGATCATATGGGCCTCCCTCCTCTCCTTGGCCTCCTGCCCCGTTGTTCTGGTGTAAGATAGAAAGGCAGCGGGGTGGGGAGGGGGGAGAAGCTGAATTTCGTTATTAAACTCTTATAACGATGTGTCATTTTATTGTTGCAAACTCCCGCAAGCTCACTAGTGGAGAAGGGCAGTATAAAAACCAAATTATAAATAAATGAGCTATGCTAGAAGTTATCGTTTCCCATTTCCCATTAGAAAAAAGGCTTCCAATTTCAAGTCTCAACACACATGAAGACCACACGCACACACAATGATCTATCCAAACAGTAGCAAACAGATTCTGTCCCTGAATATTCCAAGGGATGCCTGTTCCAAGAGATGCCCCACCACATAAAATGTCTACTATTTTAAAAGCTATCTTAATGATCTGTCGCATTAATATATCCTCACCATCCTAGCAAAGAACCATTTTATACCAAGTCAGACCAATAATCTTTTATGCTCACTGCGCACGACTGATATCAGTGAGATCTTGAGTGCGGTCCTTCCTGGCCATGGTAAATCTTTGTAAGTCAGCAGGGGGACTTGGTGTACAAAGCATCATTTCTACCCGTCAGTTGTGTCTTCTCTATAGGAGATTGCGCTGCATGTTTCGCGAGGACTCTGCCCGCTGACATCCCCCGTACGACTGAACATAATGGCAGCGTTCACGGTACTTCAAACAAGGAAAGTTAGCCCTGTGACACAAGTCGCAAAGAGAGAAGCGACTATCCACAGAAAACGAACACTTCGTGATCCAGGGCTTATGGAGGTAATTTTCCTAATTTTCTTGCTTCATTATTCACAACTCATTTGAAATGCCAGTGGGACATAAACTGCTGGGAAAAGGAAAACTGGGGGATAAATTGAAAAGGAGGATGGAACAGCCATTTAAAAAGCCACGTGGAAAAACCCATGATGGAAGCAACTTTTTGTTCAACGCTTTTGAAAAATCTATTTTATTTTTATTCTAGATTCAAGTGGGTAGCCGTGTTGGTCTGAAGTAGCACAATAAAATCAGACTCCAGCAGCACCTTTAAGACCAACAAAGAATTATTCAGGGCGTGAGCTTTCATCTGACGAAGAGTGCTTGCACTCGAAAGCTCACGCCCTGAATAAATCTTTGTTGGTCTTAAAGGTGCTACTCGACTCTATTTTTATTCTATTATGCTGCCTTCGAGCAAACAGGTGTTGCTGTTTCATTATGCAGTCCTTCTTGAAGTCTAACTTCTGCACAGCTTCTTTCTTTGAGCAGGCTCCAGTGCATGAAACAAAGACAGCCCAACCAACAGAAAAAAAAACTAGGCTTTTTATTATTATTATTATTTTTGCTTCTAACAGTAGACTGCATGCACATGCATTGCTGTTGTTCTTGTAAGGCCCAAGTACAGCTTCGCTGGATGTGAATGGCCATATTGTAAGGAAAGTACACCATAGTTAGTAATATAAATAATCATTTCACCAGATGCTTCAGAGATATATGTATATATGTATACCTTTGTTTCTACAGGGAGACATCAGAATCAAAAGGAACAGACCGTTTAAACTGAAATTATTTTTTAAAAATTAAATATCAATGGAAGAACAGGGACCTTTCCATGTCATCCCTAGAAGTTATCTCTTAACTTAGCTTCAGAATAAGCTAGGAATCCAAAGAGATTTAAGGGAAAGGCAAATTGTGCCACACTAGCTTGTTAACATATGCAAAAGACATAAAATCAGGAACCTGGTTAAATCCATTTGGGAGGCTACAAATCTGGGACCACCTTATTTCTCTATTTATATATGTATATTTATATATTCATTTCCCCCCAAGGTTGCCATGCAGTGTTCCAAAGATGGATATTATAGTAAACATTCAACACGTGGCTATCGCCGATAAGGGAAATGTGACAATTCCACAAGCATTTGGTAAATATCTAAAATACAAGCTAAGGCCACTGAACGTAGACCATTGCTGAATTTCTTTAACTTGTCAATGCTAATGTAACCTTGCAATGTAGTTCAGTAACTGGGCATGCTCAGAACATTCCTTTAAAGAGGCTGTTTGTTTTTCAAGTATTCCTGACACACACCCCTCCCTGTATCCTGCAAACATCTACATCTAAGCTGAGATCTAAGAATAGGATCACCTGATCCAGAGTCCTCATTGAATGGGATACCGAAGGAAAGCTACTACACATAGAATCATAGAGTTGGAAGGGGCCATACAGGCCATCTAGTCCAACCCCCTGCTCAATGCAGGATCAGCCCAAAGCATCCTAAAGCATCCAAGAAAAGTGTGTATCCAACCTTTGCTTGAAGACTGCCAGTGAGGGGGAGCTCACCACCTCCTTAGGCAGCCTATTCCACTGCTGAACTACTCTGACTTTGAAAAATTTTCCCCTAATATCTAGCCTATATCGTTGTACTTGTAATTTAAACCCATTACTGCGTGTCCTCTCCTCTGCAGCCAACAGAAACAGCATCCTGCCCTCCTCCAAGTGACAACCTTTCAAATACTTAAAGAGGGCTATCATGTCCCCTCTCAACCTCCTTTTGTCCAGGCTGAACATTCCCAATGGCCTCATACCTACACAAAAAGCCACAAGTGGAAGCAATGATGATTAAACCGAGGCACCAACATTTGCAGAGTTAATATAGCCCCATGAAGGGAAAAGCTCCACTTTTCCCATGCTAAATAGACACAACAAACTCAGTAGCTATACTATGGGCCGGTTATCAGTGCACTCCAAAAGGACACATTGCTGCACAACCGTCGTCTCTCTCTGCCTTTTGTGCTTTTTTCTGATCTATTATCGGACCCATCTGTCACACATGGTCAAGGGAGCCTTGTTCAAACACATCACCAAGTCTAATTAAATCTCCATTATCAAGTGAGGTTTCATTTATCATTGCTTAATAGAGATCCAGGCCAAACAGTGCAAAATTATCCTAAATCATCTTAAGCTATATCTTATGGCTTATCACTGCTTAACAGTAGCTGTCATTTATGAAGCAGATACAAAGCAACACATGTATTTTAAACATCATGCCAGAAAATAAATACATGGCCCCAAAGGGTTACACATTACTTCTCTTTTTCCCTTCCTACAATCAGTTTTAAACAAAAGCAAGGGCACTCTTTTCCTTAAAATTGAAATAAAAATACTATTTTAAAATAAGGTGACCAGATTTTAACATTGGTAAAGCGAGACACCATTGACTGGGGGGTTCTTGATTAAAAATTTGGTCTATATGGAGCAACAAAAAGTTTCATAGAAAGCATAAAACGCAAAAATAGTATTGTAGTATATATATTTTTAATTGCAACATAAGTACAATTTGCCAGATGCTCCCAGATGTCCCTCCCAAAGTGGTCACTTTATTTTAAAAGTCTTTCAATAGTTCATTGCAATCAGTAGTTCATTCCATTATTACCAGGTAGTGACAATTAAGTACACATATACAGTACCATCCATCTGGCAAGCAGTCATGCAAAAGGATATAGCACTAGATTTTAAAGACCTGAATCATAAAAGGGAAAGGAAAATTTTATTGAAAGAGCGACAAACTGCAAAACAGGCAGGAAAACTACAGAAATGAAGCTAGCAGAATAAAGGGACATGTAATGTTGCAATACTTTATCGCATATCCCTCCCATTTTAATTTATATTTAAAATGTGGTATCGCACAGTACAACTGGGGGTGGGGGTGGGAAGCTTTGATCAATTTGGGAAGGATCTGGCCTCATTTTTGTTGAGGTGCTGAAGCCACCATGGAAGAGAGTGGGCAATGTAGAAATTTCGAGTGTCTGTAATGATGTCACAAACACCTACATCATTTAAATTTACATTGCATCCCCCCCCCCCCAAAAAAAAATTCTTATGGGGAAGGGACACTTCTAGGAAAGGCTGAGAGAGACCTCTGGAGGTGAGCTGGGAGGTTCCATTCTCAGTAAGGCTAATGCATCTCCCCAAGGGTACATTCGACACAGGTAATAAAAAAACAGCATATTGAGCAAAAAAACCAGCATATTGAGCATTGAAGCCAACTATAAAGGTAAGCTCTAATTAGACCTTAGGCCAGGGGTAGTCAAACTGTGACATCTGGAGGGCCGCAGTTTGACTACCCCTGCCTTAGGCAAACTTAAAAGTTCTAGAACTCAAAACATGGCAATAATGAAAGCTGTGACAAAAGCTAAAAAACCACGATTAGCATTTTGTGGAAAAAGTCCAGAATCTGAAATATCCTAATTTAGGTTCTCGGAGGGGGGGAGGCATCACAAGAGTTGGCATATTTGGATCAATCCTGTAGTGATAACACATACAAAAAAAAAATCTGAACCAAATGTATGTGTCAAAGAAAGTCATTCTCAGCCTCCATCAAGTGGATGAAAAAAGCATTTAGGTGTTAAGTCTGCAATGTACTTTACTTTTCCACCATACTTGCATATTTTTTACAACATTCTTCCCTTTTTCATATCACAAACTCCCACTCACCTTTTCAGTTCAACTGCATCAGCAAATCACATGCAAGAGCTTCTCCCAACCTTGGATTAGAGTAACTAAAATAATTAGCTTGGGAAGGAAGAGCAGATGAGAAAGCCATCATAAGAGTCATAACTGGCATATACGGTAGCCTGGGGAGAGGAAACCTGTTCTGAAACTTACCCCCCCCCCCACACACACACACACACTAATACAAACACAACTCTTTCCTGGCATTAGGTCAACTGCAAATTCAAAACACACTACATTGACTACACTTCTTTTTTGGTTGTTGCACAGTAGCCATGTTTTAGACTGGAAGAAATATATAAGTTCTTTGTAAAAGTAATTTGTAAAAGCCACTTCGGTTCCTCATTGGGGAGAAAGACAAGAAAAGAGAGAGAGGAGGGAGCGACAAGCAAGCAATGGAAAATCCCATGGCCAGGAGCAAGCAGGAAGTGGCTTTTCCAGCCTCCCAAAGTTGGAGACTTTTTGGAGAAGGGTTGACCACCCTGGGTTAAGTAATTCCTGGAGATCTGGAAGGACATCGTTTGAGGAGGGGAAGGAGTGCAGCAGTATTCAGTTCAATATGATCCCATCCATCCCACCTTCTGAAGCTGTTGTTTTCGTCAGGAATTTGCTGGGGTTGGCCCTGGTCATCACTAAGATAGTTTACACACTTCACTGCCCCAGCTCCCGTGCAGGAGCACATATCAGGGGTAGATGACATGCACCAGGCCAACTGCTCCCCCATGTGGGTGTAGAAAGAGTTGGGGCAACCTGCCATGAATAAAACTCCAGCCTGCAGCCCAGCATGAAACCTCCAGTGCGTAAACGGTCTGAGAGGGGAAACCACTAAGGAACGCCAGGGTTGCTACCACTCAGAGGCAGGCAATGGGAAGCCACACTGGAATGTCTCTTGCTAGGGAAATGCAGCTACAGCAGGAAGAGTCAGATTGCTGCCTCCATCCTGCCCCAAAATTCCTCTCCGCCTCTCTACTGCCATAAACTACCTCACCGTCCCCTTAGATCAGGGGTAGCCAACTTGTGGTCCTCCAGATTTCCATGGACTGCAATTCCCAAGAGCCTCTGCCAGAGAGCAAGAGCCTGCTATGTTGTTTCTCCCATAGCTTTTTTTTTTGGGGGGGGGGAACCCAACAGTAAGACCTACTTCAAATGCAGAGAAGTTTCCCCTTTGTGTTTTATTTTACTTCTGTCTAATCTGAACAGCTGACGAAGTTAAAGGCATAGATGTACTTCTATGCCGTTTGTCTTTCTTTAGATTGTGGGCATGAGTGGGGCATTGCCAGTAAGAGGACAATGCTGAAAGGATGCAGTGGTGGGAGGAAATGATTAATACTGTCACAGTTTGGGGGGAAAAATAGCCAAGAGTAAGCTTTTGTTCTGCTGCTTCAGACACACCTGAATAAAACCTATCCAATTTAATCTTTGATGTTTCTGGAGTCCTCTCAGGAGACTTTAAATAAAAATGGCCAAAATCCATGAACATTAAATAAATACCATGTTGCATACTAAATATACATTCACACATAGTTACATCCATCAATTACAAATACCGACACGATTCCAGAATGATTTATATTGCTAAGTGCTTCCAAGTAATTAAAACACACACATACACACAAGGTCCCATGTCAGCGATGGCTTGGGTCTACTTCTTCTATCGGGTTCATCTGTTGCCATCAATTAGACTAGACGGGAGCCTAATTTTCGTCTCCTAAAATTATATGCACAGAGAGCATATTTAATTTCAGTTAACGATGGATGGATTCCTGACCAGCATTTGTAGAAGCTCCACTCGTGTAAGGCAATTTTGAAGCTTTTCCCTTGCAGATGTAGCCCATCGAAACCTCCTCCAAGATGAGCATTCATGTAAAACAGATCTGACATCTCTGTAGCATGGCTGTGTTTGTTTCTTCTGACACTAGCCAGCCACTGTTGAAACCTATTTCTTTTTAAATAGTCTGAAAGGAAATATGGAAGTGGAACGACAGCAGATCTTGAATCTCTGCGGATGTCCTCAGAGAAAGGAGTCTGCTCTGCAACATAAGAGTCAGGTGACCGAGCCCAATGGCTGCCAGCTGCCAAATAACCACTTTCCCTTGTGGTTGCAAAACACATTCTCAGTCCATCTGAAAAGCCGTGAAAGAGCACAAAAAGGCACAGCCATTTGGCCGAGCAAAGCCAATGGACTCTTCGGGTATATGGAGCTGGGGATCAGCCAGACTAACCTTTTCTGTTCAGGAAAAGGATGTTCTGAAGACAGAATTCTATGTCCTTTAAAGGTCAGAAAGAGGCATGAGTGGAAAGGCTCTGGTAGGGTAAATGGATTTTCCATCAGTTTTTAATGAGTATGTACATAATGCGCCCAAGAAGGCCATCATAGAAGACCAGATGTGAACACCAAAGAGAGGCTTTGTAGGCTTTGCTTCGAAGTTTGGACATTCTGGAATCTCTACCCCAGGAGACCCACAGGCTGCTTCAAGATACATTTAAATTAATTATGACTTATTAAACATACAAGGTAGCAGCTCACTTCACACTGTAGCACACGGTGCATGAGTACGCCCTTTCTCATGGTTTGTAGGCTACAGCTAAGCCTACTTAGGCTAACGCACCATATACCAACTTGACATTAAACTAGAAACAGAAATGTCGTTCTACTCCAGATAAACGGTTCTGCATTCTCCCAGTGGCAGGAACCCACTTAGATCTTTCAAAAGACACACAAACATGGTGGTAACTGAAATATTAATACAAATGTAACTCACAAACAAAATATGAACCTGCTACAGGGACTGTACGTACAGAAGCCCCATTGCAATGTACAGGTCATGCTTCCGTGCAACTCCCATTAGTTTTAAGAGGCCTGCAAAGGAGAAGCACGTAGATTAATTGTACCCTGTTTCCATTTAACAATGCACGACTTCCATTAAAACAGGTCCAGTGCATAGGGAACAATTAAGGTAAGGGGAAGGGAAGACATTAACAGGGAAATAGATTCTCTCTAAGCAGAGGTGGACAGAGTAGAAAATGGAACCATCTGAACTGGTACAGGCCAGCAGCTGGATCTAATCAAGCTGAGACCCCATCTGGTTTGTAGTCAAACTGTGGCCCTCCAGATGTCCATGGACTACAATTCCCAGGAGCCCCTGCCAGCGAATGCTGGCAGGGGCTCCTGGGAATTGTAGTCCATGGACATCTGGAGGGCCGCAGTTTGACTACCCCTGGCGTAGAAGAACAAATCCTGAATTGGCTGAACATGGTTCAGATTATTGGATACATCTACAAGAACAATGCTTGGCAGGAGCATTTCCTGTATACCAAAATCCTACTTCTTGCAACACACAGTGTCACACAAGTAGTGAAAAAAGTTTTCCTATGCAAAAGGTGCTTGGACATTCTTTTCAGGCAGCATTTTACCGTTATTTTCTTGATAAGATATCTCTCGCTATCGTTTGAGGAAGAGAAAAAGAGCCAATAGCTTTGTTGTTGTTTCAAACCAATATATTTTACACATCATAAAGACCTGAGGTATTTGCCTACCTAGGAGAGTGTTGGGTTTCAATTCTACAGCTTTTAAATAAGGGGTAAAATGTTGCCCAAAAGTCTAATTATCTTGACACATTTGTGCGAGTGTTCTTAAAGACAGATCTATACATCAAAATAGTTCTCATAGTTAAAGATACAATTTGTATCAACGGTAAAAGGAACTTTCTGGTTCTACGGGGGCGGGGATGTGGTCTTCAAGCAGCATCTATCTATGAACCCAGCGATCGCCAGCACCAACACTGTAAACACAGGGAACCTCGCACAGTGTTGAGCTGCAGGGAAATCCTAGCGTTGCAAAGTGGTTGATCGCGACGTCTAAGGAAAGCGGCCGCTGACTGCAAGATCGACGACTAATATACCTACCCTAAAGGACATTTTAAGAGACACAGCAGAACCCATGACTTAAAAACCAGAAATATCCCTTACGAATACTAGAAGAGACTGTTCTGTCTGCTTCTAAAACGACGGTGTTTGTGGCAAGGATACGGCCTACGAGATACAACGGGCCGGAATACTTAACTCTGAGAACTTCTAACGGCATCGTACAAAGAAAAAGAAAGTGGACTGTTCTCATTTCTAATACTATCGCTACAGTGCAGTTATTAAAATGTTGCATATCTTCGACACAACATGAAACCGTCTGCAGGCCAGCCTTGATAAATAGCATGAAAAAATACACAGTATCTTATATACAAAAACCGCATTGAGAACAATTTGTTTCATTGAAAAACAGGCGTGTTTTTTTTTGTTTTGTTTTATAAAAAAGCATTGTATCCAGTATACCTGTGCATCTGCTGGAGGAGCAAGAGAGACATCTAAAAACATATCTCGATGCTACTGACATTTCTGATGGCTGGAAGGAGACCATCGCTGGAAAAAGCTGTACCTGAACAAACGGCCTAAGTCTCACCAGCCCTACTTTGTAGGCGCTCAGCAGCTTTGAAGCCTGCACAGAAGAAAAGGCTTTCGCCTTCTACGTAATAATAAATTAGGGACGGCAGGCTCTCCTACTGATTGCATCTGCTGGCGCCAAAAACCAACAGTAATCACCAAAATAATTTCAATTAAAAAAACAAAAAAACACAAATGAAAAGTGCCATACTATAATAAAGTACTAATATATTGTTACCGATTTCAGCGTTAAAAGTGGTAACTCACACATACGGTTTAAAAAATAAAGTCAGTGCTATAGAAGACCTTTTGTTGTCTATAAATAAAATAATTATAGCGCACACACATAAAAAAAACTCCCCACACAAATAAAATAAAAATAACTTAATTGCAATAAAAAATAGTTCAATAATAAGCTTAGCTTGAAAACTGTTTTGTTGGGTGCATAAAAATCCTATCCATTTTCTGCAGGGCTTTTTTTTTTTAAAACCTTTTGCACTTGCAGGACGAGAACACCCATTAACTTAATAAAGACCTAAACTCCCCAAAGTGCTGCATTATCACCCCCTCCCCACTGCGCCAAAGATTCCTTAACAGAGACCACAGACATAATAATATATTAAACTGGAAAGAGCTTCCAGTCGTGACATTTCTTCTTTTTTTTAAAAAAAAAATTCAAGTTAGCATTTAAAACAAAACCTGCCGCTTCCGATGCATTGGGTTGTACACACAGATTCCGTAGCACAGGATTTCACATAAATGGATTACTAGATAATCCCCTTGCTGGGAAGGAGATCAGAAATGCTATTGTAGCAAACCTCCCTCAGCATTAAAGCTGAGACTGAACTAAATAAACACCTTAACGATGCATCGCCGCCGCCACGTCGTCAATAACCTAGCTGAGATTTTTCCACTAAGATGGCGGCGGCCAGCTGCTGAGCGTCAGTCATGTGAGGGTTCCTTTTCATGACAATTCTCACAAGGTCCGGGGGGAAGATGTTACACAGGTTTATATAAACTTTCTCGCGGCTGTCCTGATACCGGGGAGGATCCTGCGGCATGCCACAGTAAATCCGCCAAGGCTGATCTTGCGGCTCAGGTAAACTTTGGAAGGCAAACTGCTCGTAACATGGCTGGGAAGGGTTACTGGGCAAAGAGTAAGTCTGACGGTAGCCGTAAGCATCAATCCCGTAGCCCTGCCTGTCCCAGCTACCCAGACCGTCCTGTCCGGAGTAATACTTTCGTTGCTTGAGCGGAGAATTGTCGTACAAACGCGAGTCCGATATGCTGTCGACTCTCGTGGACACGAGGGCTCTTCCGAGATGCACGTTCTTAGAGTGCTGGGAGCTCTGCGGGGTAGGGTAATCGCCGGGACAACTCGAGCGAGCACCGAGGGTAGGATGCTGAAGGTGTACAGCCATGTACGGGAGGGGAGGTTTGTGGTGATGCTTTGGTTCTTCATGACTGTAACTTTGCACTCTTGTTAATGGATCGTGGTAACCTTGCAGGAACGGCTGAGAGTTAAGGTGACCATGGGGGTGCACGTGTTGACACTTTAAATTCTCTTCCAGCTGAGGATCGGGAGAGCTCACGTAGGACCGATCGTTGTAGCCGACGTAGGAATCACTACTGCCACAGCTCATGCTCCCTTCGCTGCTACAATCAGAGGCGACAGAGCTGATTCTGTAATCCGTGTCCAAAGAGAAACGCCTTTCGGGGCTCCGGGGCCCTGAGATAGCTAGGTTTGAATAGGCATTTAACATGGAGTAGTAGCTTACGTCCACGGGAGACTCGCATTTGGGGTACTGTTCATAAGGCATTGGCGTTCCATGATTTTTGGTTGCCATCATCACTGGAGGGTACTGTCCCTGTGGTCTTTGATCCTGAGGTGGGAAATGAACTCCAGAGGGAAGGCCATTGCTTAAAGGTGCAGTACTTTGGGGTTTTGCAGCAGCAGAATTTGGAATACTAACTAAAGAAGGTACAGACCTGGTTTCCAACTTGTTTTTGGTGGGAAGCTTTTCCTCCAAGTCTTGATAGACTTGAGTCCTTATGCTAGGATCTGATTGCCTCTTTGGAGCAGCTCGTTTGAGATCGGAAGTGCTATCACTCTTAGAGCTACAAGGGACACTGTTGCTTTTCACCAGCCCTCCTTCACTAGCAGCTTTGGTCGCTGTATTCCTGGACATGGCGCGAAGTTCATCAGCTACTGACCTCTGAGGCTGATTCCCTCTTTCCGGATGGTAGTATTTGCACTTGTGTCCATAAGTGCATTTCTTCCCTGAGAGATTTGGGGTTTGGTGATTTATTTCATGTCAGGAAGGGGAAAAGAAAAAGAGAGAGGACAAGATTTAATTCTACAGCAATGTCAATTGCTATCAGGGAAGGGATAAAAAAAAACCACACAAGACAGCATCACAGTTTCTGAAAATAGGACATATGTACATACAACACAATGAATCCAAAGGTTAGATGGCTAACTATAACTTTGTTTTTAACCAACCGTAGAAACCGTTACTTGCCCCATCCACTGTGTAAGGTAGAATTACTGTGTCTCCCATGTTCAAGACGAGAAACAGGCTATGCTTTGTTTGTGATGAGCATAAGCCAGTAAATTCTTTGGGATTGCATACCGCTCCCCACCCACCAATCCCATGCTGTGCCGGGATTCAAGGCTTCTTGGTTTAGAACTGTGCAAAAAGTGTCATGACATCTGAACTGAGCACTTGATGGTAAACCAGGATTTTAAACCATGGTCTGTCAGCAAGAAAGAATTTGCAGTTTGATAAAGCGGACAACCTGGGGCTTATCAAAGGGTCCCGAGTTTGGAACTTCAGCTCCATGCACAGAGGGAGGGAGGAGTGCATAAACCCAAAGGTTTTGGCTTGTTCTCCATTGTGATGTCAGCTATGTTGTCTTGCGTAAGACTAACAGCAGCACCCTTAGCTGAGCAAGAGGTCTAAGAGTTCACGGGGCTACTTAACCTTTATGAATCAAATATCCTAAGACACACACTGAGGGTTGAGGACTCGTCCTGTTTAAAGCTAGTACCCAATGAAATCTGCAACAGTGAATTTTACAAGATAAACCAAGAAGCAACCAATCTTCATATTAGTAAGAATGTAGCTAGTGTATATGGAAGTACAATTACCGTATGGACACGGCTGCTTCTTATGTTCTGGTACAAGAGGTTTCTTCCTTAGAAAATTATCCAGACTTGGGCCGTGGCGGCCAAGAGGATCATCAGGAGGCATGAACCTACAGACCGTGCAATAAAGGCATTAATTAACTGAAACGGACATGCTGCTGTCTTGCATTCTCCTCCCAGGACTGGTGTTATCACTTGGGTTGTTGCCAACTAGGCCCCCTCTCCCTCCCCGATAGTGGGCACATCAGTCTTTTGGGTGCGGGGATAGAGTTATTTATCACCTTGTGGTTTTTCTGTATTGTATTGGTATGTCCTTTTAATGGGTTTTTAATGGGTTTCTTAATGAGGCCTTTGTGACCCACTATGAGCCATTGTATGGGAGTGGCAGGAAATAAATAAATGAATGAATGAATAAAAAATATGTGAGAGAATCACCATCGCTATTTCTTTAAAAGGTGACTTTCCCCTCCATATACTTTCAGACACATTCCATGCATTTCCTTCTCCAAAGCTAGTAAACCAACCTCGTATTTGATAGCAAATATTAATTTAAAAGGGTTAAAAAAACAACCTGGAACATATGAAATAAGCAAGTTAAAATACTATGAGAAAAATGCCTATGATAGTCAGTGCAATCGTAGCTTAATTTGCACACCAATGTGGAAGGTGGAGGAGTGCACACAGGTCCCTCAACTTCACCAAGCACCATTAAACAAGAAGTGATGTGAGCATTCGGTATAGAAATCCAAATACATAATAACCCCCCCTTGTGTGATCTTTCCCCTTCATTTAGAGGTAGAAGAACATTAATTGGACCTTGAGAAACCCCTGAAACCTTCTTCAGGCTTCGAGAAGCCCAAGAAATGGAGTGATTGTGCAGAATAAGGTTGGGAAGCAGAGCTGTGTACATGCCCACCTGGGGCCCCCTTCCCTTCTTACCCCTTGAGGCCCATCACTGGCCATTTGGGGGTGAGGCAGGTTGACTTGACCATATATAGTAATATCACCCAAAAAATGCTTACGAAATTTTAAAAATATATTAAAAATTAATTAACTCCCACTGGTTCAGAAAACACTTCCAGGGTTGTCATCAAACCCCAGGGTTTCACGAGCCCCTGCTTGAAAAAGCCTGATCTAGAATGTACACCCCATATATTCCTTCAGGTTTACTGTGGAGGGGAGAAGTTTGATCTCCTCCATCATGTAAAAACTGGCTAAACCAGGTCTACATCCCACTACTACCATGTGACCTTCACCTTCCCGTAGGCAACTTCCCAGCTACTTTTCAGCAGTAACAACCTTGCTCCTCATTATATTTCAGTAAAAGATGAAAGTCATTGTAACTTACTTGTCATTGACAAATGAGTACATCAGCAGCCGTTCATCAATGAACTTCTTCCATTCTGGCTTTTCATTAGCGAGATCCCTGTAGTTATCATTAGATACAATGATACCATCTGACTCAAAGGCTAATTTCACTATGAACCTGTCGTCATAGCACACCACCCTTCTCCCCTGAACACGGCGGGATGGCGTGAACACCAGAATTTTCTCCTTTTCTAATTTACGTAAGATTTCTTGGTCTAGAAGTATTAAGAGAGAGAGAAGAGTGCAAATCGCTAATGTTAAGACATTATTTCAGTCTAACGAGCCAAGTTACACGGCACCGGGACAAAATGTTTAACAGGGCATACTATGATGACTTGGCTTAATCGCTGCAGTTAGATTCTGTAGGGAAGCAGATGGCTGATGTTCAGCAATAAATTAAGAATAGGTACATTGTCCCAGACTATGCACTTATGCTTATGTAAAAACCAGCTGTTATTGTAATAAGTAAGCATTCTTCTTAGAAGATACTATGAATAAGCTGAAAACGTTTCTTTTTCCCATTTATTAGGATACAGTTGATCATTAAAAACCCAGCTGTACTTCTATATCAACATAAGGGTTCTGAGAGGCTTCCGTTCCCTGGCCAGGCTCAACCTTACCGGGCAGCTGTAGCCAAGAGCATACTAAAGATGTCCACCCAGGGCATACTGAGTTTTGTAGAGGAAGATAAAGGCAGTACCAGATTTTTATTTGTGCCACATGACTGAAGGAGACCCATAGCATTTTCCAGGTAAAGGTCATTCTGAGGTGATTTGCCACTTCCTGCCTCTGCATCATGACTCTAGTATTCTTTGGAGGTCCCCCAAAGGTTGACGATGCTTAGCTTCCAAGATATGACAAGATTGTGCTAGCCTGGGCTAGAAGCAGATACACTGGTCAAATCTTAGCTGTCTGCATGATTCATATATTCTTTTGCAGCCATTTGGATACCTTAACAATATTTCTTCATTAAACTGAAATATAGGGAATAAAATCTCACTGAATCTTTTCATAAAATTATTTCCAGGCTTAATTTGGAACACAAAAGTAAGAAGATCAGAGTAAAAAGGATGTTTTAACTTTGGCGCTCACACTTAGCATGGACACAGATTGATCCAAGAATGGCTCTCCCTGATTTGGATCAGGGCCATAGCAGATGGTTGGGGATTTCTAATTCCCCCTCTCAATCACCTTCTCCTCAACTGCTATTTGCTCTGTTGGAGAAAATGTTATGACATCCATTCTTATAAGAAAACTAGCTTCAAAGCCCGTTCCTAAAAATGGGCCTTGAAAGTACCCCCTTCCCTGGTCAGGCAGCTTAAGGTGGCTTTGGGCTGCAGCTTGCAGCCAGAGCAAGTGGGGCAGGCGGGGGCTGGGCAGCTCGTTAGGAGGCCCAAGACAGAGCTCCTTAGCAGGCAGTCAACAGGCTGGGAGGCCCTCGTTAGCAAGTCCTCCACCACGACCCTTTGCCCAGGGCCCTCTCCCCTTACCTGCTGCTGGCTTCAGGCACTGAGGCGTCTGAGAACAAAGAGGCTACAGTCCAGGGACGGAGGGCAGAGCTGCAGGGGCAGGGCCAATCTGGGCAAAGCTGGCTACACCCTGATTGGCCCTATTCTAACTTGGACAGCTGGACACATCTCACCCCCCAGGCTGTTTCATAAATATATAGAGGAGCAACAATGGATAAGGATGGAAGAGGAGACAGATAATTTCTCCTTTTTAATGTGACCAAAATGTGCTTTGAAATCTTCAAGACCCTGCTTCAGAAGCACCTGATCAGAAGACAGCCACCTATGCTGGATGTGAATCAATGCATGCTTATTAGAACTGGAACCAGCTAATACAGCTGTCTACAATGAGTTCCCAGCCCATATAAATACATCAGAGGATTTCTTTGCCTCTCACAGATATACTGATGTCATCAAGAAGCTTCTGAAAATTGGGGGGAAGGTTCTTCCATAATCAGAGATAACAGTATTTTAAAATATTTAAAAATATTTTAAATTTTTGCAAGGTCTGAACTATTTTTTCAAAAAACTGATTTCTTAAAAATATGCCATTTTGCATGATAAATATCTTCATATCTGATTTTCCACTAATCAGGCTTTGCAGTTTTACTGTGGGAAAGAATCCTTTGCAATTTGGACTACAAGACATGGCTAAGTTTGAATATTTAACCAGAAACTATGTATGTAGAGTTAGAACTGCTACGTTGGATCACAATGAAAAGCAGCTTAGTCTACATTTGAGTCACTAGCTTGGTACTTCTGGGAAACTAACAGACCTATGAGCAGGGGAAAAGATCTGGAGAAGAGTCATCCGTGAAGAGCAACTCTTATCCTTCCATTTGGCAGAAAGCCTTGGGAAGCCTACAGAAGCTACTTCGAAGCAAATAGCATGGAGAGCCAGTCCTGAATGTTGCCTGGGATCCAAAGGACTTGCTGTTTAAGTGGAAAGCGCTCCAGCTAGCCCCAGAAGGATTTCCCCCTCAATATTCATCAATTCCCCTCTAAATATGCCTGTGCCACATCTCATGCAGGTCCAGAGGAGCTGTGAATGTGAGAAATGTCTTTGTGGGGGCACTGGGAAGAATGAACCCGGACAGCACCATTGGATCCAATCTGTTAATAATCTGGCCAATAAAACATTTGCTCAGCTGGTCCGAACAAGCGTTTCCAGGTACATCACAGATTCTCACAACTGAGTAGTTGAATGCAGAACAAAGTATACCTGTAATGAGGGCATCTGGTCGTGATTGTTCTTTTCTCCATGCTGGCACAAACACTGTGACACCTTTGTGGCCCCTTTCCAAAAACCAGTCCACTGCCAGCTTTATCCCCCGACAAGAGAATACTTCTTTGTTTCCGTGGCTGAAACAGACATCCCCAAAACACTTATCTCCTGAATGACAACAATCATTTTCTCACATGAACAGGAACAAAATATAGCCATGATGCATAGATATTAATATTATTATGCAAGATAACGCCAAAGTAGGTGAGGTCAAATCATTGGAAGCTACATATCAAAGCAAGTGTGTTGTAACTTAACCTACTTGTTTTGTACGGTCCTTCCACTGAACAAGCTAGCATCTGGCCTTTTCATTTAAAGAGACCTCTGGAGAAATGGGAGGGGGGTGTTATTTCCTGCTTTTCATAGTTTTTCCCCCTCTTTGTAAGTAGCTGAAGTATGCTTGTAGATTTCTCAAAATGCAGTGCCACTTTACGTCTAGAGATGCTCACAGCCTGAGCTCACTGATTACAACAGAAGGAAAGCTGAAATTTGGCACACAGCTAAGCCAAGACTGACTACTACTATGCATGGTTGAAAATGGGATATGTTTATCTCTCACTTGAAACTCCAGATGTGAAACCGACTTTGTGTAAGAGCTGCAAGTGTTGCAACAGAAAGACAACCAAGCCACACTTTGGGAGAGGGTGATGAAATGCAAGCTACATTGAGTAGTGTATACAAAACTGATATTGGCGGTTTCACACACTACTGGTATATGTTTTCAATGTGCAACTATCCCAGAAAAGGAATTCTTTTACTGCACAACATCGAAGGTGGAACTATTTAGTCCAGGGGTAGTCAAACTGCGGCCCTCCAGAGGTCCATGGACTACAATTCCCAGGAGCCCCTGCCAGCGAATGCTGGCAGGGGCTCCTGGGAATTGTAGTCCATGGACATCTGGACGGCCGCAGTTTGACTACCCCTGATTTAGTCCTTGGTGTTTAGTCCTTAGCGAGACCAAGTCTCTTTTGGCAAGACATTCAAACGTTTAAATCAGTGGTTCTCAACTTGGGGGTCGTGACTCCTTTGCAGGTCGAATGACCCTTTGCTGCCACTGTTGCTGCTCCTCCTGGAGGTACTGGCCAATTTATAACCAATTTATATACAGCCATGAACAATGGATCTTCACGCCATTGGTCAGCTTTGGTTTAATTTCTGTGAAAGAACATCTGCATAATTTTATGGTTGGGGGTCACCACAACAGGAGGAACTCTATTAAAGGGTCGCAGCATCAGGAAGTTTGAGAACCACTGGTTTAAATCAGGGGTAGTCAAACTGCGGCCCTCCAGATGTCCATGGACTACAATTCCCAGAAGCCCCTGCCAGCGAATGCTGGGAATTGTAGTCCATGGACATCTGGAGGACTGCAGTTTGACTACCCCTGGTTTAAATGAATGCTTGTTGTCCTTTAGCAGCATTAAGATGCATGGCCTCTTTCCAGGCTGTGCTTTTTGTGAGACTATTTTATTTTCCAAGGCGTCACGATGTGAGAAAAATCTTCTGAATCCTATGAAACACTGCCACGAAATTTAATTTATTTAATTTTAAAAAACATTTCTACCCCGCCCTTCCCCGAAGTAATTTAATTCCCCAAGGGGAAGCAATTTAATAGAAATTATTTAACCTTGAGATGCCACTGTGAGGACTACCGTTGCGTAAAATAATATGGCCATTTACTGGCTACTGTTGCCAAAAAGACAGAAGTGGAAGTATGGAAGAACTGGAACTTATTTTAAGCAATGAGCCAAGAAGGCCCTAACAAAACTGCAGAAGGGGCTTTTTCCAAGCAGGGGAGAATAAACATATTTAAGGGCTGTACACAGTCACATTTATCTTTAAAATGTTTGAACAACAAATAATGGAATAGAATACCTACGTTTATTTCTGAGAGAGGACTCATGCGTTTCAAAGCCTTTTCTTCAGTGAAGTTTTTACAATTCCCAAGTATTTTTAATATAACTTCAAAAACCAGCATGCTTACCAGATGTAAAGGATTGGCTACTGTACAAGAAGGTAACACGGACAATACATTTTGGCAGTCTCTGTGTATATCCTCAGAGTATGTGCCACAGAGGGAAGACAGATTGCTAACCACAGAAAGTTGACATGGAACCTGGATCTCTGAAGGAAGATGGGGAAAGATATACAATTTCCCATTCTTAAAAAAAGCTCTAAGCAACAACTCAGTCATACCAACAAGGGTGGACTGAAGCTTTTTGCTTATGGCTGTTTTTTTGTACTCCACTTTTTATTGGCTGAAGGAGTCTCAAAGCGGTTTACAGTAACTTATACCTCCTTCTCCCCAGAACAGACACCTTGTGAGGTAGGTGAGGCTGAAAGAGCCCTAATATTACTGAAGCAGAAAAAGAATTGGTTCCTATATACCGTTTTTCTCTACCCGAAGGAATCTCAAAGCGGCTTACTATTGCCTTCCCTTTCCTCTCCCCACCACAGACACCCTGTGAGGTGGGTGAGGCTGAGAGAGCCCTGATATCACTGCTCGGTCAGAACAGTTTTATCAGTGCTGTGGCAAGCCCAAGGTCACCCAGCTGGCTGCGTGCAGAGGAGTGGGGAATCAAACCTGGCTCTCTAGATTAGAGACCGCTGCTTTTAACTACTACACCAAGCTGGCTCTCTGTGCAGTGGCTATCCTTAAGTAGTGAAGGGACCCACCACAGGCTCACTTGGTACATAAAGGCAGGATATAAATGTTATGAGAAATAAATACATTAATAAATAATAGGGTCCTGCTACTGGAAGACGAAATAGCACAGTGGCTAAGATAATGGGCTATGATCTAGGACTTTTAAACATCTGGAAGATGGTTCTGACAGGTTGAGCTGTCCCCCAGTGGAATAGGCTTCCTCGGGAGGTGGTAGGTTCTCTTTCTTTGGAAGTTTTAAAGCAGAGGCTAGATAGCCACCTCACAGAAATGCTGGTTTTATGAACTTAGGCAGACTGTGAGTGGGTGGGCAGGAGGGGATGTACCAGTGTTTATCTTTTGTAGCCCTTGCATATTCAAGGAATTGCTAATCGCCACTGTGGGATGGTAGGTGAATTCCCTCCAGGCCAAGCTGGACTCTGGAGATTTTTGGTGCAGGAGATCATTTGGGCATGAAGTTGGAGTCCCTGTGGGTGGGCAGGTAGTTGTGAGTTCCTGCACTGACCCTGGAAATCCCTTCCAACTCTATGATTCTATGACTCCCAATTCAAATCTAATTTTCCCATCACGAGTTTACAATGTGTCCTGAGCCAAACAAACCTCTTTCAGAGTTGGCCTCTATCAGAGGATAAGAATAACTTGCAGAGTAGTTAGGATGGCTGCATTGAATCAAGAAAGCACTACAACTGATGTTTTAGAAGGGAGAAATCATGGGGGAGATGAATCTCATCCTATTGCTGGTCCTTTCCCCCATGCTCTCTCTGCCACTTCCTTCCTTTCCTCCCCCTCTCAGTCCCTGCAGTCTCTCTCTTTTCTTTACTTGCTTTACTTGCTTTCATTTTCTTTACTTGCTTTCATTGGATGCTTTAGGATGCTTAGGGCTGATCCTGCGTAGAGCAGGGGGTTGGACTAGATGGCCTGTATGGCCCCTTCCAACTCTATGATTCTATGATCCAACCCATCCACCTTTCCCAGTTTCCTCCTCACCTACCACTTTGCCTCCATTCCTCTTCCCCCTCATGCAACTTCTGCCTGCTTCCTGTCCTACGCCCAACCCCATTTCTGACACGCTTGTTTGAAACTGTTTATCTCTCTTCCTGTACTACTTCCCCTCTATTCTTCTTGTCTCTCCTACCTGCCCACGCTTCCTTTCTCCACAGCTTACCTCTAATACCAAACTGAAGCTGTAGCATCCATTTTGTATTAACTAGGTAACCATATTTGCTTAGGTAACCCAAAATGAATGGCTGCTGAGAGGAAATCTCACAATATCTTGGCACTTCCGCTTTTCAACCCCCCTCCCCTTAATATTATTCTGCAAACCTGCAGGCTTCCCCAAGCTTGCAGAAACATCTTATTTTGTCCATGGTGCAATTCTGCTGATTTTTGGATCCATGCTGTGGGACCAGGTTCAGGATTAGATACAGATTAAAGGTAAAGGCAAAGGTATCCCCTGCGCAAGGACTGAGTCATGTTTGACCTTTGGGGTGACGCCCGTTTTCATGGCAGACTCAATATGGGATGGTTTGCCAGTGCCTTCCCCAGTCATTACCGTTTACTCCCCAGCAAGCTGGGTACTCATTTTACCGACCTCGGAAGGATGGAAGGCTGCGTCAACCTTGAGCCGGCTGCTTGGATCGAACTCCCAGCCTCATGGGCAGAGCTTTCAGGCTACATGTCTGCTGCCTTACCACTCTGCGCCACAAGAGGCTCTTAGATACAGATTATCCTCCTTTTATTATTATATTCCTTTTCATACACTACTACCATCATAGCTTCCCCCTCTCTTTGTATGTACTTGTCTGTGTTTGAAAAGACACATAGGCACACAAATTTTGGCAGATGCCCACTCTTTTCACCAACTCAGAGACAGGAAAGGAGCAGGCGACAGAATGTTTGGCTTGCTTGGAAAAAAACACGTGATGGTAAGTTGCCCTCTTGATCAATCTGCGAGTGCGCCAGGAGACGTACGGCCATCTGATCACGGTGCTTGCCTTTCCAGGACCAAAAGATTATTAGAAAGAAAGGAGGAAAGGGGGGCCATGGAGGAGTGTTTTGTTGCATGATGTCCTCTTCCAGACCAGCAGCTTGCATTGGAGAGGTAGTGAAGGCAACTAATCATAACAACCCCACCCACACGAACTACCTGCGCTAGATCATTTGTGTTACAACAAGGTTTGTTGGTAACACGCCAAACACACTGGGAGAAAGTGCTGTGCGTAAAAGGAGGTAAAAAGAACTGGTGCTAATTGTGAAACAGCATGCATAAGCTAAAATAAGGTCAGGGGAACGGGAGAAAGGCTTACCTAGCACGGTGTGAGTGGGTGGAAGGCAAAAGAAGAACAGGTTTTTGAAATAGTTAAATAGATTATATGAGCAAGCAGCTAATGGCAAGGCTGGCTTGCAGAAAGAAGGAAAGGGGTTTGGGGAGCTGATTAGAAAAAAAAAAGGGATCACAAAAAGGACCCATTTGCTTTTGTGGAGATCTTTGGATTGTAAAGTTACTTCATGGTACATATGTGTATGCGGTTGTGTCCTAGCACTTTTCCAAGAAAAGCTTTCTGACAAGAAGATGTCTAGTTTTTAAAAATCCAAGATTCAATAGCTGATATGCTGTGCCCCCTGTATGTATTACCCACTTGGACCTGGTTTCATTTCTTCTTTCAAGTTAATAACGTGCCAGTTTGAGAGATCAAGTGCCTATTTTTATAACCCCAGGATATTTTTTATCCTAGGATAACCCCAGGATATTTTTTATCCTGGGGTTATCCTATTCAGTTCTATACTGACATCCTGTATCCAGCATCCCCTTTGATGCCACCCCATTAATAGAAAAGAGCCAGAGTCCAGAATCACCATAAAGACAGACACAAGTTCTGGCAGGATATGAGCTTTCCTGAGTCACTGTTCACTTTTTCAGATACTGATCTGAAGAAGTGAGCAGTGACTCATGAAAGCTTGTACCTTGCCACAAATTTTGAAAGTCTTTAAGTTACTACTGAATTCTTGCTCTCTCCTGCTAATACGGCTGCCATTAAAAATGGGCCAAGAAGATCTCCTCTTCTCCTTTTATGTGAATCCTCATTGATCCAAGGGCAGTGGATGCCAAAGTGCTATAGGTATGGCAAGTGTCATTAAAAGAAAATGGAATAAACTCCTATAAAATCCTTTGTCCACATCAAATCAAAGTGGCAAATAAAACCAAAAGCTTTCAAAACCAATTGTGCTGTAAATTCAGAATAATATACCTTTGGAAACAGAAACTTTACCCCATTCGTTCCATTTAAAATTAAGGGAATGTAGCAAATCAACTACTAATACTACTAATGACAAATCCTAAATCCTTTTCTCATTTACCCTATCCCCTGAAAAATAAACTTCCGATTTGAAATTGTTGGGGTCGGAACGACTAGGAAAGGAGGAAATACGTATCTAAATTATTTGGAAAAATAGAATGGCAGCTCAAGAAGCTCTGCAAGTTACGGAAGCACCGTAACTCAATGAGAGAGCACTTCTTTCCCTTTTGCATGCACATGGTCCTATATTTCATCTCTATCATCTTCAGTTAAAGATTCTGGGTAGCAGATGTGGGGGAAAACCTGGATCCTGGGGAACTACTGCCAACTAGGGTTGTGTGTTCCAGTGCACTTTGGCAATCACTGAAGCCTGAAGTGGCCAGTGCCACAGCACAGAGGGGAGGGGTGGCACCCCTCCCTTCTGTGCTGTGGCTCTGGCCACTTCGGGCTTCAGTGATCGTGGAAGCGGACGAAGCCAGAGCGCACAACCCTACAATACTGAGCAAGATTCTGCAATGGCCCAAACTGGTATGGATTGATTTAATATGTTTGTAGGTTTTGATGATGCCATTTCTTCTTGGTATTGGCCATAAGGTGCACTCTGGGAAGAACTGAAGCAAACAGCGTATGCCAACAAATAGATTACTGCAAAACCTCAATGAGCACCAAAAGAAAATAAAGGGGGGGTCATACTGGCTTTTTCTTCCCATTGAGGCAGATCTGTTGCTTTTGGAAGAATCATCAGATAGTCATACACTGGGTAACAGGAAGCAAATTCATAATCTGTGCCCCAGAGAAGCCTAATTTTTACTCCATCTGTCTTGGTAAGTAGTCATAATTAATTGTAAATAGGTTTTGCGCAGATGTACAGCTTCCTGACTTTCCAATTTTTTCCTTAAGTTGTGTGTGTGTGTGTATTTTACAAGGTTTTTTTTAAGATGATGATTTGTCATTTATCTTAATCGAAATACTGAACACTAACTTCAGTTAAAATTATTTAACGTTGAATAAGGTCAACAGAACCATAATAATGTTTCCAGAAAGTACGAATCAAAAGAAATTTCGAAAGAATACAATACCTAATAGGAATATGTGCCTCACTGTCTTGCTCCTATTTCACTGTCTTGCTCCTTTGTAGAGGGCACACTTAAAGAGAAAAATGTACTGTTGGTTTGAAGTCATGCATATTAGAGTACAGCGGGGATACTTCCAAATTTAATTTTAAAACTGGCTGGTTTGGGGACATACTGTCACTAAAACAGCCTAGGTATGTTCTCATGATTTCTAGTTATGATGTGTGGCAAGGGGCATATGTATAGATAATGTGTCCCCTGTCTTCTGACTGCTTGAAACAGATAAGAAGTATAGTGAGCTAAGAAAACATTGTGTGGGTCCTAGAGACCATACTTCTGCCATCCCTGGTTTCTTGTAAATGGGAGCACCGTCATGGTGTGTAACTGGATATATACTTCTAAAGACAAGCTGACTATGATTCAGCTGATTCAGCACTTGGTCGGCGTACATAAAACTGGTAAGGTGAAAGCCTCATTCCATCAAAGGTGGTGGGGTGGGCTTCCAAGTAACCCCAGTAGGATTTCAAGCAAAAGGATTTGAAACTCTTAAAATGGCAAAAGACAGATGAGAAGCAAAAGTAAAAGGTGACAGAGATATAAATCAGAAGTCTAAATGCAGCATCCCGGAGGCTGGCATATAGAGACATAGAGAACTCTTAAAATAACCAATGCAAAGAATTAGAAGAGGACAACGCAGAAAGTAGAACAAGAGAGCTGTGTCTCAAGGGCCAAGAAATCAAAGGGAAATTCTAAGCACAATTAGGCGTGTTGAAAGATCAACATGGAAAAACATTAAATGAAAAGGACAAAATAAAGAAAAGATGGAAACAATACACCAAAAAACTGCTCAAAAGAGACGAAAGGATGACAGATCCCTTCTAAGAAGAGTCTTCTGATAAAGAAACTACTGTTTTAGAAAGTGAAGTGAAAGCTGAACTGAGAGTATTTGGGAGAAGCTAATCACCAGGAATTAATGGGCTATCAATAAAGCTATCCACAGAAACAACAGAGCTATTCCACAGAAACAGAATCTATTAAAATTTTAAATAAGAATATGTCAACAAATATGGAAAACAAAGCAATGACCCACAGACTGGGTCAATTTACATTCCAGTTTTTTAAAAAGCAGATGTCAAAGAATGGAGCAATTACCGGATCAGTGCATGAATTTTCTCTCATGAGTAAAGGGATGTTCAAAATTTACAACTGTTCTCATATATGGAATACAAACACCAGATATTCAAGGAAGAGGCACTAGAGATCACATAAAGAACAAAGAAAGAGCCAATGGCCAATGGCCCATCCAGTCCAACACTCTGTGTCACACAGTGGCCAAACCCAGGTGCTATCAGGAAGCCCACCAGCAGAGCCAAAACTCCAGCAGCCCTCCCACCGTTGCCCACCAAGCACATTGTAAATTTATGCTGGTTCCTGAAACACTATGGAGAATTTCAGGAAAAAATCAGTTTGTATTTTATAGATTACAGCAATGCTTATGTATACACAAGGCCAGTTCCAGATGTTTTTTGACATGCCATGAGCACAGAATGCTCAGGGCCCAACCTACTATGCCCACAATTGAGACCCCTGCTGAGGCTGTGATGATCACTATTTGCACTGCTGGGCAGCCCAGATATCTAAGATAAGGTGACCAGATCTTAACATTGGTAAAGTAGGACACCATTGACCGGGGGGGGGGGGGGTCTTGATTAAAATTTGGTCTATATGGAGCAACGAAAATTTTCATAGAACGCACAGAATACAAAAATAGTATTGTAATATATATATGTTTTACTTTCAACATAAATACAATTTGCCAGGTGCCCCCAGATGTCCCTCCAAAAATGGGACAATCTGGTCACCTTAAGCTAAGAGCACAGGAAGCCGCACACACTTGAAATGACTATCAGGCAAAATTCAAACCAGACTTTAAAGGCGATTACCAAGCCCTGGAGTCCTGCTCCAAAGGAACTTTACTCACATAGAAAAAGTGCTTTCAATATCCAAGTGGAGCTTTCTGAGCATTCTTCAGCACCAAAGCTCTCACAGCTGGTAAGCCAAACTGCTGCTGAGTTTCCTAAGCTGATTATCTTGTTGGCTGCAGCTGTCAAAAATGTTGAAAGAGCCCGGGCCTGTATCAGGTTCCCTTAGATACATGTAAACAGCTTCTGTGGGCTGTAGCCCTAACTTCACTGAAGTTATACAATGAGTTAGGATATATGTCATACTACCTATTGAAAAGTATACAGCTACAAACCTTTAACAAAGATATCAATTATTGCTGCCCAGTGGTTTTGCACTCAAAAGGTTGCGGGCTCAATCTCTGTTAAAGAACACAGGCATTGGTTAGGAAAGACCCTTCTTCCCCTCAGAAGGACTGCTGCCCTGGCCACATATAAGACAGCTTCATTTGCTAATGATACACATTTATTGTGCTTGATAAACTAGGCCATCATCTGCGAAAGATCTTAATGTGATAAATGTGTTAACCCTTTATCAAATTTTTGGTCACAGATGCAGAATTGAAGAAGAGTTGGTTTTTATATGCCGCTTTTCCCTACCCGAAGGAGGCTCAAAGCGGCTTACAATCGCCTTCCCATTCCTCTTTGCAGAGAGGGAACACTTTGCAAGGGTCTGCATGCATCTCTAAATGTGCCTTCTAATGTGGGCATATTCCAAGCAAAATCAGGATCATTCATGCCACAATATTCCCCATCACTATGCATGGGTGTGAAAGTTGGATAACGAAGAAAGCTGACAGGAAGAAAGTGGATTCATTGGAAATGTGTTGGGGGACAGTTTTACAGCAACAGCGGACTGTTAGAAATGCAAAGAAGGGTTCTAGAGCAAGTAAAGCCTGAGCTCTCCCTAACAGTTAAAACGACTAAGGCTATCATTCTTTGGAAACATTATGAAGAGACAAGAGTCACTGGAAAAGACAATAGCGCTACGGAAGGTTGAAGGGAGCGGGAAAAGTGGAAGACCCAACATGAAACGGACTCAAGAAAGGAAGCCATGGCCCTAATTTTTGCAAGACCTGAGTAATGCTGTTAACAATAGGACATCTTGGAGTTAGTACATAGGGTCACTGTAACACAAAAACACTCATATTGTTTTTTAATGTCAAAAAGTAGACTATTTTAATATTTGATAGTTTGTTGGAGAGAAAGAATCAAATCTGGCATTTTCTGTTTTCTCTATCACAGATCACATGACGGCAGAGAGATTGTTCCTGGGCAAGCGCCAGTACGGAACAAGCCTCCCGCAGTCACCCGGAGGACGCAACCATCTGCCAAGGTTGTCTGTTGGGAGAGGGAAAAAGCAATTTGGAAATAAAGGGCCATTCGTCTTGGGATTTTAAATACCTATTTAATTAGCCCATGAACACCGAGATGCATTGTAAAGGATCATTTAGCTGGATCTATCTTACCCGTTATATACACTTTCTAGTTGGACTGGTTTCTGACCAAGAAAAACTACTACAGCCAGTTGCCTACTCATCTGTGGAAAGCTACGGTTCCCTTGGTCATTGTGAAGAGAAACTTTTGGAACCTTGGTAAAAATTAAGCTAACGTTTTAAACATTCTGTTTGTTTTCTATATATATTAACACTAGGGGCCAAGAAATTGGCATTCAGGATTACAAGGGATGCTAGATTGGGGTGGGTGGGGTGGAAGAACTCTGCAGATGGCCTCCCCCTAGGACCTGGAAAGGCTGCAGGCAGCTGTTATGTAACTCACACAGTAGGGATCTGCAGCCTCTGAGCCTCGGAGGGAAGTAGAAGGAGGAGGGGGGTAGTCAGAGGTGGGGGACTGAAGGCAATTGCCTGGCCGCTGGACAGACAAGCACGTTGGTTGGAGGAGGAATCACTCAGGGGTGGGATAGCCACCCTGAGTGGATGTTAAGCACTGAGTGGCACTTAAGCCATGAGACATGCTCCTCCTCCAAGACTTTACCAGAAATATATGTAGAACAGATAGGTATGAGTGGACCAGCAGACTAGTAAAAACTTCTATGGACTAGTAATTTTAGTGGGCTTATTGGCAAGGATGCATTATTAGAGCATCATTGGGACTATCAATTATTGCTTTCAAAGCTTGAAAGCCCCATGAAAACAAGTTTAAGGGAATCATTTCCTGTAATGTGTCATTAAGGGGATAATCCTTAAACTGGTCTCTAAACTGCTTGGGCTAGCAAACTAAGCCCCATGCTGGGATAGCTCAAACAAGCTGACTTTACCAATGTCAGGCCAGTATAAATCAAGCAGCAACAACAACAGGGACTACAAATATGCAACACCTAGAATAGGCCAGGGAAGGAAAATCGCTTAGTCAGTGTTCTAAACACACAAAGCCCCACATCTCACCCTTGGCATTAGTGTAAAGTTGTTCCAGTGAAAACATAGGCATAAGAATAAACACTTTCACTAACCCAATGAAAGTCCCCTTGCCTGCCTGTCCCCATGGGCATGGAGCAGCTTAGGATACTGCCAATGCAATCCTAAACAGAGTTAAACTCTTCTACATCCATTGAAATCAATAAATTTAGAAGGGTGTAACTTTGCTTAGTATTGCACTGTAAAGTTTGCAACCAGTTTTAGCTCTCCAGCCATAACATTAGGGTTACCAGATGTCCTCTTTTAATAGGGCATATCCACTTTTTTGGTGACTGTCCTCTTTCGGGTTCTTAAAAAAAGCTGATGGAAAAAGTCTGGAAGGTTAGGAATACTCCTAGTTGTAGCAATTACCACAGCTTAAATAGTTGGGGCATTTAAAAGGAGATTTGTCATAGTGATCCCTTGTCTGAAACAGTCTCAAAACAGGTCTACTGTTTTCCTTTTCAAGATACGGAAGCCCTAATAATTTCCATATATTAGATGGCAAGTGTTGTTGTTAGGTGCAAAGTTGTGTCCGACCCATCGCGACCCCATGGACAATGATCCTCCAGGCCTTCCTGTCCTCTACCATTCCCCGGAGTCCATTTAAGTTTGCACCTACTGCTTCAGATGGCAAGTGGCATGAGGCTAATCTGCCAGGCCCTCGAATCATGCATCCAGCACTGAGGAGGCTTTCATGAGTGGAATGCTCTATAAAGGGGACTTGGTACAAAACGAGAGCACACACTGCCAATGCAGAATCCTTACAGGTACTCCTCCCGAGGACACAAAAATCTCCACTCATCTAAATAGGAATGCAAAGAAAATACATTCTTGACAGGTAAGTAAGGGAGGGAGGCTCCTGTGCCTCAAACTTTGACTGCTCCAAGTGTTTCCCCACAATGCAATTGGCTATCTACTTGGTTGGACAGTGCTTCCTCTCAGTTGCTAGCACTGTCCCCCCCCCCCCACCCACAAGTACACACTGTAAGTATGCAGCTGCTCCTATATGCTGGTAGAACATCAGCATGATAGCATGGCACATGGCAAAGGTGGTCAAATGCTCATGACTTCTTTTGCCTTGCAAGATCAGATCCCCTCCCTCCAGCAGCCCAACAGAAATTCCAGTTGCAGTAATGACAAGTACTACTTGTACAAGTATTACACAGCTATATTGACTCAACTGATGAAGCTACAGTGTAGGAACTCCCCAGAGGGAGACTAAGAGGTATAAGAAACCAGCACCTAGGCAGTTCCACGCTCTCAAATTTGAGCAGAATGCTAGAGCCCACGTGTTGTCTTTTGCTACTGATGAACGTTACTCATTACTATTGTGTTTCTTTCAAATTTTTGCAGGCAGCTCTATAAGTGTAGTGCCCGGGCCAGACTCCATTTACAGTGCAATGCAAACCACCTGCTGAGGCTACAACTTGACAAACGGCAGGGAACGTCTATCAGTGCTGCAATGTGGTCCCCAGCTATTACTCTAACCTGGCAACTGCACCATGCCAAATAGTTTAATAGATAGTTGTTCGACCAGAACAGCTGTACTTATCACGGCTGTGTCCGAAAGGGACACTTTGACCTTTGATTCAGCAATTTGTTGATGCACCTTCAAGGGCACAGGAGTCTTAGTAGATGAAGAGAATTGGCACTCCCAAGGCTTTGACTATAGAGACCCAATCTGGAAGCTGTTCAATAAATACCTGGATTGTTTCATAGCTCCCTGTGTTAGTAGTACTTCATAAATAGGGATCATTACTAACCTTATTTGTCTTCAGCAAGGGACATACAACAGGAGATTTCACAAAGTTATTCTCTAGTAAAAAGGGAGGGGGAGGCTCCCTCCTTGAGTACTTCTGCTGGTGTCTGATAAACCAAGTCAAATCAAATCTTTTGTTGGCGACTATAGGCCATCAAAAATCCACAAAACAGGAGAAGAAAAACCAAAACACCGCAACTCTAAAAATAAGTATATCCAAAACACTTAAAAACATACATCTCTGCTACATTCCAGAACTGCTAGGTAAAGGTAAAGGTATCCCTGGTGCAAGCACCGAGTCATGTCTGACCCCTGGGGTGACACCCTCCAGCCCTCCAGCGTTTTCATGGCAGACTCAATACGGGGTGGTTTGCCAGTGCCTTCCCCAGTCATTACCGTTTATCCCCCAGCAAGCTGGGTACTCATTTCACTGACCTCGGAAGGATGGAAGGCTGAGTCAAACTGCTACTTCTGTCAAAATTTAATAAGAACAGACCTGAAAGGAGAAACTAGATCCAGTGGTCACTTTTTGAGGATGTATTTACTCTTATTTTTCTTGCAGCTAGGGCAGAGTGCCACTCTATGAGAAACAGATAGCTCAGTATCTGATAGCAGGAAAATTAATTTGTCTGAATCACAATTTATTTATTTGAGAGATTTATATACAGTGAGGGTGCCTCACTGTGATGTCTCAGGGCATTGAAGATATAGAGATTAGAATTGTATCCTGGAATTTATCCCTGGGGTCTGTAAATAAGGGACAAAAGCCAAAATGTAGTGGGGAAGATCCTCTACTGAACTTACACAAATGCAGATAATCTGTGCTATAGGTCAGGGGTAGTCAACCTGTAGTCCTCCAGATGTTCATGGACTACAATTCTCATGAGCCCCTGCCAGCAAACGCTGGCAGGGGCTCATGGGAATTGTAGTCCATGAACATCTGGAGGACTACAGGTTGACTACCCCTGCTATAGGCTGTTTAAAATAAGGGCTATTGAAAAGCTCTGTTGACATAGTTTAGAGGTGTAACACTGTAAATGCTGCTCTGACTTTGTGTGTTGTGATATCTACCAAATAACAGATTCTCAAATGATCTTTATCCATTTGAACCATGGGGCACATTTACTTTGAATGGTTGAGGTGGTGTCAATTGAATACCCATTCCCTCAGATCAAAATTAGTCCCTAACAGGGGTAGATCAGGGGTAGTCAACCTGTGGTCCTCCATATGTTCATGGACTACAATTCCCATGAGCCCGTACCAGCAAACGCTACAGGTTGGCTACCCCTGGAGGTTGACTACCCCTGGAGTAGATCATCTGGGATGTTGTAACAGGCAGAGATATATTACCGAAAAAAGCAGAGTGTGCTTTAACTTTAAGTAGCAATTGCTAGTGACTTTGATGACTAAGAGAATCAAGGCTGATTAATATATTCCCCCCACCCAGGATGTTAGAATGGCTAAATGAGTCCAAGCTCCGCTAGAAGAAAGGACAAGCTCAGCTCTCATCAATGCTGCCAGAGTTCTTTGTGGTAGATCTGTATGATGGGGAGGAGATGAAGAACAAGGATTGCTGTGTGGTATGGCTCTTAGGAATACAGTGGAGAAATGGAAGTTCCATGGGGCTGTCTTCTGCAAAGAAAGCTGTGGAGGCATCTCAGTGGAATGCCTGTGCTCCCTTTCCTGTGCTTTTGGTGTTCAAAAGGGGAATGGGGTGCTTGTAGGATGGGATCTGAACCCACATCAACACAGCTTACAGGAGCTGTGGTATTTACAGTGTTGCCACCGGGCCTACACTCCAGTGCCATCAACAGCAGAGGGCATTTTTTTCTGTGAGTGGGAGCAGGGTGACATTAAGGAGTCATGCATCAATTGGCTGCTTCCATTTATGGCTGCCACAAGGGCACTGACATATGCGCCATGATTTCTGGATGTGAATGTGGTCTGCAGATTAGAAGAAAAGTTGGTTCTTATTATGCTGCTTTTCTCTACCAGAAGGAGTCTCAAAGTGGCCTTCCCTTTCCTCTCCCCACAACAGACACCCCGTGAGATAGGTGGGGCTGAGGGAGCCCGGATATTACTGCTTGGTCAGAACAGCTCTATCAGTGCTGCGGCGAGCCCAAGGTCACCCAGCTGGCTGCCTGTGGGGGTGCAGGGAATCAAACCTGGCTCGCCATTTTAGAAGTTTGCATTCCTAACACCACACCCAGGTGTAGTGGTAAGTGCTACCTCGAGACTAAATTCTGATGTTCACATTATTTTGGTGCTCTGGGAGCAGCACTGTTCCATCTTGCACTGCCAACAATAAGGTAAGAAGAGAGGACACATTACAACTCCACTCCATGGCAGTGCCATTTCTTGGGAAACTAGGTTAATGCTGACACAGGGAGAGTTGCGACATAGTTCCCTTCCTATGTGATCACTTTTCCTATGACCATCCCCCTGGTTATATATCACAAATGTTGGGCCTATCCATATTATTATGATCACCTTAAATGGGTATTGTCCTCACTAGGACCAACTATTTACTATGGACTATAAGATTTCCTCAGTGTCTCCAGTGGAATAATTGTGTTAGAGATTTCTAGAAAAGATTTGAAAATAACAATACAGCCTCCTAAACTGCCCAGAAAAATATGAATATGTCCTTTTCAAATCTGAGACAAGCTGCATGATGCAAAACCAAACAATGAAACACTGTGCACAGTGTAAAAGAGGGAGAGGAACTGAATTACAAGGTGTTTTCATGGAAGTAATAGCAGATATTCTGTCACACAAAAGGTATTTCAGAGCAAATAAAATATCAGAAGTGAATGCACACGCCTAACTTGGTTAGGTGAAATAAAAGGGTTCCTACCCCTCCCCAGTTGAAATCACCATACCAACATTGAGTTGTAAAATGCTGGTCAAGCTTTTATATACAAGATGAACAAGGGCAATATCGATTTTATATCTCACAAAACCGTCACTGTGTTGCAATCTGTTTCTATGGCATAGAAAAGAATTCTAGTCCTTCTGTCTCAGAGTAATCTTGTCCTATGGACTCCAGATGACATGGAAAGCCATGGCTTGGGCTAAACACAGTTTTAAACATCAATCATGGCCTTACATTCCTACCTTGTTTTCCATATATTTCCATATGTTCTGCACTTCCATTCTCTGGAAAAGTTACCTCAAGAAATAGAACACTAGCTTCAGCTATGACTTTTCAGTTCAGGTTTCACTGCAAATCCTGTTTAGTACAAACCATGACTGAACAATCCCTATCAAAGTTACCTCACCCTTAAAGCCTCAACACCAATAACATTCGCTAACTCTGTTAGGAGACTGGGAATGACACCGGATCCTACCCTCTTGATGGAAACAAACTCAGATCAGTAGAGTGGCCAAGAACAGATTTCAGACTTAGTTGGATTCTGGCTGATCTAGCCACAATAATCCATGTCACAGTAATATTAAGGGTGGACAACTCTAATACCCTATTTTGGTAGATTCAGGTGGGTAGCCGTGTTGGTCTGCAGCAGCACAACAAAATCCGAGTCCAGTGGCACCTTTAAGACCAACAGGATTTTTTCAAGGTGTGAGCTTTTGAGTGCAAGCTCTCTTCCTCAGACTAAATGAAACAATGGTCATAAGCGTACAGATATAAGGCAAAGGTAAATTAGCAGCAAATTAGTAAACTGTGTCATCTGGCCTAATTTGGATATTATGATACAATTTACTAATTTGCTGCTAATTTACCTTTGCCTTATATCTGTACGCTTATGATCACTGTTTCATTTAGTCCGAGGAAGAGTGCCTGCACTCGAAAGCTTATGTCTGAAAAAGTCTGGTTGGGTCTTAAAGGTGCAATTGGACTCAGTTTTTGTTGCCTTACTTTGGGCCTACCTGAAAGCTTCAACAAGTACAGAATGCTGATGCCTGCTGGAACATGAGCCTTGTGCCAGTTCTATGGGCACTGTAATGACTATCCACCTATTCCCAGACTCACTTCAAGCCCTTGGCTATTCCCCATGAAGCCTTTCATAGCTTGTAAGAGTGCCCCTCTCATTGTGCTCCAGTAGGGCAACTACATTCCTCCACTACAGGCCTGTTTCGGGCCCCAATTTGCAGACAGGTCTGGATATTGAGGCGAAACTTTATTTGCTGTGGTTCTGGAATGATGGAATGGCTTTCCACGGGATGTCAGGAAGAGCCATTGCGAGCCTTGTGGCACCACTGTACAGCAGATTTTTAAAAAGATTTTTTAAGCCAGAAATTTCCCCAGATGGATGTACTAAATGATCATGAATTATGTATTTTTGAGTGGGTTACTGGTTTGAGAGTTTTTTAATAGGTACTATTATGATTTATATAACATTGCACCCTGTTGCAAGCTCCTTTAAATATATGCACTAATCACTGGAAGCCCTTTTTGGACTCTCTTAAAACTACTGCTTTATATAACAGCTTCTTTTTTGGGTAGTACGCACTGTCATACTTCAAGGCTGGATGGTTTTAAACATAGCATTTGTATACAAATGAAAAATGCTTTAAATAAATACAGAAATATATATCCCAGTCATGATGCAAACAATATAACTAAATAACTAGAGAGCGTTAAAGGTGCTACAAACTCCCTTATCTCACCAGTTAGGCTCCGATGCCCAGTTTGAGAATACAAATATTTTACAGTGGCACTAAAAGATTCTTGGGCTAGCTCCTGTCGTTGAGATGGAGGCACCAACAACCTTGCTGCCTTTCCTCCTGGCAACATGCACATTGCTTCAGAGCACTGGGTACTTTTTGCTTCCCAGGAAATTCCCCAAAGTGATGTTCAGTCCAATGTGCATTTGGTAAACCGATACCGGATAATATTTTCCCTCCCATCTTGGTGGGTGATAAAACTGGAGCAGCAAAAAGCACATAAAATACATTGGGGATTTCTGACAATATATAAAAAAATAATCAGAGAACAATGACAGAGAACAGAGCCCAGCTGAAGGTGGGGGATCCCTTCATGAGCTCTCAAAAGGGAATGCAACCATCTATGTCTCTTATGTGTCTTTCTATGTATGGTCAACAGCTATAGTCAACTAAAAAGTGACTGCCAAGTCCACTAAGATACAATTGCTCTTGTGTTTTCTCACCGTAAGGAACTTATAAGTCTCTTTGTTGTGAATGTTTTTAGAAACTCGTGGTACTTCAGGAGGCGGTATTTTTATTGCTAAGTACAAAATAGACTACCACCACCATCATCATCATGATTTCAAATGTGCATGGAATTAATCTCCTATAATAAACAGGATTTTTTTTTTAGTATTCCCTTGAAGGTTGTCTGTAAAGTTGGAAACAGGTGTATCATTGGGTAAGTTTTCTGTGCACCTGTAACAGGCTTGGCAACAAACTTTAGTCACTGTTATAACACTGGAGTCGACAGAATTAAAAAAAAAATTCCCGTCTATCTATTTTCAATGGTTTTATCCTTGGCATTTTTGTAAGAAGTCCCATTGTGTCACTTCATGAAGTAGGGTATATTTTAATTGATTTAGTAATACAAATATATGTTTGGTTGCTAGGCAACTGGATCAAATGACAATAATATACATGGGTTATACTAGAGTATATATACATAAAATCTGCCTTTAAACTGATTACCGTTTAATTCCTAGCACGTAAGGAACACCATTCTTCTGTAACGTACCTCATTGCCACATTGCTGCCATCAATAACTATAGGTCTCAGGTTATCACCATCCACTGGCACATCCTCCTGAAGGGGAGAGTCAGACCTCTGAGATTCAACAGAAGATGCTTCCCGCATTATGCTAGTAGTAATGTTACTTACACTCTGGTCCGTCTCAGTTTTATTTCCAAGTTTGACAAGTTCTCCCAGTATATCATTGATTAAAGCATCAGTACCAAGCTTATTCAACACAAGTTGAACCTGCTCTTCAGAGTAACCTAACTTAAGTGCAAACTCCAGTTTGGTTTGATATTCTTTCACCACATCGGGGGGTTTCTTAATTTCTTTAGATATTATATGGACTTCTTCCAGTTTAAGGTCTTGCAAGATTTCATCGTGTTTCAGTATATGTGGTACCAGGCAAGGAGATCGGCACAGTTGTCTGTGAGTCTTCGGTAACACACATGATTCTGTTCCAGTGGTGGTCGGTTGCTCGGATTCGTTCTCAGAATTCGTGCTCTCATCAGAATCACAACTGGAGCTCCCGGTTTCTTCAGAAGTCTCCTTGTTGGCATCCTCCTTCCTAGAGTTAATTTTATCCATTGTTGGTTTCTCTACCATTGACCAAGGTGCAATGGCACTTATCTGTGTCCCAGCACTGTCCTCATAGAGGTGGCCTAGGTCATGCCCCAAGTGATCCTTCAAGCCCATGAAGCTGCTGCATGTACTTGACTCCACTTTGTTGGCTTTCTTGTATTCCTGAATACAAAATATTCTGCGATCCTAAAGAAATAATAAAGTTGGGACCAGTTAGACATTGTTTTATTTAGAACTGCTATGGCAATTTTCACAGGATGTCGTTTATTAGCCCTCCTAAGGATGGGTGCGAAATGCTGATTTGTTTTGTGTGGGTTTTAAATCACTCCCATGGTGAAATCTATAAGGAACCCAGCCGAATGAAAGGAGTTTGTCAAGCTTCAAAAATTAGTTGTGCCAAATTACTGCTAGCTTCTGACCCTTGGATAGGTTTTCAACCAGATGTCAAGGCCTCAAGCCAATAAAGCCTTTTAAGCCTTTCAGCAACAGGGCAGCTCATTTAATGGCCATGGACATGTAATCTAATCATAAGGACAAGGACTTGTACAAAATAATGGGCCATATGTCCTGAAAGATGGAATTAAATTTCTGAAAAGCTTAGACTATTATAGCAGGCCAGAAGTCTTCAAACGTCTATCATTGATTATGAGTAGGCATATTGAATGCTTTTCAAAATACTAAGGCAGGAAGAGACTATAGTTACAATCCTAAAAATGACTGTTGTGGGAGCAAATCCTACCGAACAGACTTGAGCGCAGGATACTGAATACGCCTGCTAAGGATCGCTCTTAGGAGGTAATCCATGACCTATGGAAATGTTCACGCATTGATGCATAACATATATTTGTTCCTAAATTTGCTAATGCATGATGGATCTTCATGATAACTGTTTCAATAGCTTCATAAATGGTGATATGCTACTTCCTTCTCACATGTAAAAGGACAATAAAGTTTTAAAGATTTACACAGTATCTAAGATTATTCAAAACGTATTCCGATATAGTTGGTATTATTCTATGGCCGTTATCAATCTAGGATATAATTCTGTCTGCCGCAATAATCAGATTGCTCCTCTATTTATTATTATTGATTGATTTGATTTGATCTAGTCTTAGTTAGCAAGGTGTCTTTGAAATACACTATTCAGTACAGCTTTATAAACCTTATAATTCAGATCACAGTATTCTGAAAAATACCTTGAAAGCAAACAGACCCAAGGATGCCAGCTTCTGTTCACACAGCTTCAGATGTAAGTCACACAAAGATGAAGCCCTTTAAAAAGTTACAGTCCATTATTCTTGTTTGCTTCTTTTAAACAAGAACTTTTTATAAAGACAAAATAACTGCCATTTCAGAAATGTACCAGTCTTCCTTCCTTAAATGGTGGTTAATAATCTAAAAACCCTATATCAGCAAGATTAGATATGCAACAATTCATAAACTAACGTTTTCACCAAACAGGGCACATTTTGGTATCCTTAGTTCTGTGGCTGCAACGGCTGCCACCCACCAAGAACTGCCTGCTGATATGCAAATTTTTATTCATTTCAGGGGTGATTCACACAAAATTTTAACTGTGTGCAGCCTACAGAAGGAGAGCAGGATTCCAGATTTAAACGAAAGTATTTGACATCCTTGCACTGGACACAAAACTTAGGCAGAATTATCATATTTATTTGGCTTATATACCGCCCCTCGCTGTAAAGCATTTGTAGGGTGCTTTTTAAAAAAGGATATTAACACATAGGCCCGCTGGAGCTATAAACCCTGGAGAAAAAAAGCAGGACATAAGTATCTAAAATAAACATGGTTATATAAGTACACTGCTGAACACTGTGTAAAAGGTAAAAACATTTTTTTGTCCCAATCCAGAAAAGAGAAAAAATATAAAGGAATAAACGTTGGCTTAGCCACTGTCTTTCTGGCTGAGGTCCCATATTGGGGGGGGGGCAGGGGGGAATCCCTCAGCATCTAGAGCTTTGGTGGGGTACAATGGATATTCATTGCCACTTGCTGATTACCTGGAAGGTCGTATCCCAAGCACTCTCCCCTAACCTCCTTTCTCAACAGGTGATTAGCCTTGTCACAGTGGACAATGGCTTTCATCTGTTCATCAGAGAATATCTTTACACACAATAATGTACGTTCACACCACTGCCCCCCATGAAGGCAAGTAGACTGGTACCAACAGGTGTCACAGAAATATATTTCCCACTCAAAACACAGGTTTAGATCATTGCCAATTAATAAAGGGTTCTAAGTGTATTATGGAAAACTTTATACTGCATCTACCTGCAATACGTGTATGTGATAACATGACCCGCCCCCCCTTTTTTTCTACCTGAAAAAGAATTCCAGTCTTCCTTTTGGGTAAATACATTAGTGTCTAGCTTATTCTATCCAGTAGTGACTCAGGGTGATTAATGGAAATTTTACTAAAAAGATCTGCTGCAAAATATCACACAATCACGGCAAAGTAAAGTACTTGGAACAGAAGGGAGAAGTGTATCATAGAGTTGGAAGGGTCCTATAGGATCATCTAGTCCAATCCAACCCCCTGCAGAATGCTAGAAACTCACAACCACCTGCCCACCCACAATGACTCCAATTCCATGCCCAGATAATGTCCCCCAACCCCCCCCCCCACAGAATCCCTGGCCACTCTGGCCTGCAGGAAATTCACCTCCTGACCCCAAAGTGGTGATTGGCATTCCCTGGGCATGCAAGAAAAAAAATGTTTTACAGAACATGTTTTAGGCCAACAAGGATTATTTATTTATTCAATCATTATTTAATGATTTCCCATCTTCTTATTTAATCTGTTCCCTAATTTTTTGCAGTCTTCTAATGGCTCCCTCTATTAGCATTTTTGCCAAGGTTTTAAATATTAGTTCTAGAAGTTACATTTTATTACCTGGTACAGTACATGTTACATTAACCAATTTTTTTCACCCTACATTTGGAATCTGAAATCCCCAACAGCTACTTGCTTGTTAATCAAGTTTAGTGGTACAAAAGCCATCGACTCCAGTTATTCCTTTCAATCCCCAGTAGTGTTTAAGGGATGTACAGCTGCAAAAGTACCTCTTAAGTCAGTGTCAGTGGTGAGAGAATAAAAACCAGTGGTTTGACTTGATAAAAATGACTTGCCTCCAAGTTCACGCAAACAATGCTACAGCCCAAAGGAGGCAAATTCAGGAAGTAAAGCTGGACAACACGGTGATTTACTAACTATGGCAATTCACTCATACCCCCATTGCCACTAACAGATCACAACAGTATCCTAATAAAAGAATACAGTTCAAAACCCACTCTTTGGCTGCCTTCTTAAAAGTAACACCCCAAAAAAAAAAAGTATCTCAAACAAGAAAAACCTATGGAAAGCTATGTTGCTTAGCAACCAGCTTTTCGTTGCTAGGATGCGCCCCTTTAACAAGCCATCATGAATGCTAGTGCAGCGCAAGAATAATTTGGTAGGAACAAAGCCTATGAAAAAAGACGAGGACTTAAGTGCGTCTGGTATACCCTCAAAGAACAATGGAGCTGCCAAACCAATCTGGAAGCTCCGACATCATTGTTCCGTAAACCCTGCAATCTGCTCTGACTAGAGGAAGTATATTTAATGGGCAACACTTTTAAACTGGGCTGGAAAAGTTTAGGGCAGCTCACGGATTGCAATAGTAATAACAGAGAGATAATGGGTCACTCACCGAAGCCATGCACTGTGAAATGCTGCCTTGGCAGTGAAGATTACCCTACCTGGAAGCAAGGACAACTGGTATAGTTGGATGAACTAGCATATTTATTACCAGGGAATTGGTGTTTTTTTGTTTGGCAACAGAGGCAGAACAGGAAAGGAAGCTGATGGTGTCAAAAGTTATTATCACTAGAGAGGCTTAATGTATAGAGATCTTACTAGAGGCGACCGAGGGAGTCACTGGTTATTTAGTGGGAAAGTACACAGGACTTACCAAAGGATGGATTGTAAGCCGCAGTTTCAGAAAGACATTACAAAAAAGTTCTTTTAATTAATGTTTAAATGACAAGCAACGGAAACATTTGACACAGCACAATTTCACACTGCCTTACAAAAGAAACAAAGAAACTGTGTTTCATGAAATGCTTACTTTTTGGTCTCCTTCTCGATTGGGAATAAACTTCACAGATTACAGTGGAATATACTTTAAAGCATTCTTAAAATCAGAGCCTGATCTTGACTGAACATTAAAGAGAAGAGGTAAAAGAGGTTCTCAAAATGAGCAGACAACGTTATGGGTACAAGCACAGCACTTCAAGGCCGTTGTTTTATTTAACACCCACTGCAAATTAAAAAAAAAGACCTGATGGGTTGAAAATACATGGCTTGTATTTTCAAAATATCATTCCTATTAGCATATAAGTAGTCTACACTTATACATGTATCTTTTCACACAAATGTGGCATCCATGACATTGTGCACCACTCTAAAACAATAATCTATAGAAACAACATCTCCAAATGATGCACTCTGGAGTACATGCGTTACATCCATGGAAAACTTAAGGGATAAATAAAAGTAAAGGGACATGGGAAGGAATATGCAAAGCAATTATCCAGAGTCAAGTACAGAAAGAGGCCTTATTAAGAGACCATGAGAATACTTACACTTGAATGAATTAACACTGGTATACCCTAGAAACACAACTTTTAGGTTGAATTGCTTGCCATAGGTTTTATCTCAATGCCTGCCTCTTGAGATACACACACACACACCACATTTTAAAAACCAACTTTTAAACAAGAGCAGGCAGAGTCCTTAGAATTATCTGTAAATACTGTCCTGTATTTCAGCATTCAGCATTCCAGACACAGTGGCAAGCCTCCTTTCCAATGAAGCAACAATGTTAGCAAAAACAGCAAAATCTCATTAAATGGAAATGTTTTGCAGAAGTCAAAAAGATCATGCTCGCTTTAAATATGCATGATTTAAAGAGAATATGTGGCATGTTGTCTACGTAGTATGTTGCCTATGTTGTCAACATATGTGGTATGTTGTCTATCTTAACTGCACAGATCAAAATAATATGTGATAAATATCTACTGCAAGAGTTTTTATGTATTTAATAGCCATTGTATTTCACGAGAGGGATGCAGACAACAGCCCTCACTCTAACAAAGGCAGGATGTCCCGTTGAACAGATTGGTTAATGCTCTGGGGCAACAGATGTCTACTGGAACTGCAGGAGACCAGCAACTGGTGGCCTGCCCATCTTCTGAAAACTTTCAATAGACTTATGCATATGTTCACACAATAGGGCATGTGGTAGAAATGCAAACCTCTTTTTAACCCTTTCACATGCCCTTCTACTCCTATAGGAAGTTCTTTTCTTTTATGGAGCATTATAATTCAAAGAATAAAATGTTCTTCCGCCATACAGCTGAACCCAAAATACAAAACAGACTTAAAAAAAAAGAAATTATGAACTCCAGAAGAATACAACACTAAATCATATACATACAAGGTGCAGGGTTGAAGTCATAAAAAATACCACTGCTGTTCATGCTGAAATTGACTTTGATTTTAACGAAGCTGCATCCTTTGACTAGGTCATATGCTACAAAGACAACTGGAGCTGAGTTAGATCACAAGAGCTGCCCTTATATATGTCTAAAGTTCTTCCTAGCTTTGTACCATCAGTTCATGTTGTTAAAGCAGGGTAGAATTTCAAAGGCCAGTTGCCAATTGAATCTTAACTTGTCAAAGACTATCACAATCCAGTTGACCGTTAGCCATCGCTACGTTTCTTGCAATCCATCATTTCTGATTTTCTTATGTTAGTTCACTGATAGATCAGATGTAAAGGATGCATTTTCAAAGGATTTGGGAAGTTCCGGCTTTTAAAAAAAATCTCGGCACATTTTCTGTTTTTCAAATGCGGAGTGCAGACGAACATCCTGATGGCTCAGAGAAACAAAATCGCTCAGCCTTGGCAAAGGCAAATCTAAATACTTACGTTAACAGGAAAGCACACTGATACTGGCTTCTTGTAGCAATTCCAGAAGCAACTCCTTAACACGACTTCAGCTGCAAACTTCCAGGCAGGCAAGCGGAACAATGAGAGGTTGACCAGATGGAATGGCAACGTCTTTGCTTAACCTATTACTGAGCAGAACGGCGACCAATCACAGGCCAGAAAAAGGCTCACAATTAGTTGGCCAGGCAGATGCAAGGCAACCTCCCCACCCTGCGTCAGGTTTGTAGGTTTCTAAGAGAAGCAAGTTGATGTCATTCTCAGGGTCTGCCCCGGGCAGCATGTGTATTAACGAGGGGTGTGCAGCAACAATAGGCCATACAAAAGAGACTAGCAGGCAGCTGCTGTATGAGAGCCAGAGTCATTAGGGAGCAGGCTGCCAACAAGAAACACCTGGCCTGGGCAGACTTCGGCTTTTCCTCATTGTTTCTAATTCACGAAACAAAGAAAGGGAATTATTTTTAAGTAGTAAAAGTTGCAAGGTTCTACTAGAAAGGACTAAACAAAAAAGCAAAACAAAAAACCGGCCCGCGGCTTATTCTGTGGCAAAGAACATTTCACTTTTATTGGGGGGCAAGGGGGAGGCGGGGAGGGAGCAGCAACAATATACAAATATTAGCCTGATTGTACCTGTGTTTCTTCTGCAGCTTCAAAAAGTGAAATCGAATTGAGGGAATTAAAAAGCAGGACAGGGAATTACTTCCAAAAGTGTTTGATTTCGCGAAGCGTTTGTTGGTGTTTTCAAAGGGCTACAAAACCTCCGTTCATGCACTGCATTGTGTGTCAGAGTAAGTGCATTTGAGTATCAATGGAACTGGGAAGTGACAGATGACAACTGTGGGGGGATATCACTTTAGCAATCTCGTTGTTGGGAGGTTTATAACAGCATTGGGGGGGGGGAGGAATCAAGAAATGTTCAGAGGGTAAAAAGTTGCAGTAATACTTATTCCATTTTATCACATGTAATACATTTGCGAGAGACTCATGTTTTTGTCGATAATATTACTAATCTCAAAATCTACCTGTATTCACGCTTATTTAATGTTTTACATGCAATGTAAAAGAAGCAACTAGAGGAATAAAATCAACCTGTACAGTTAATACAATCTTGCACTTTTTACACCAATGACTGATCCATTGGCTTTTCACAAGAGCCTTGTTGCATTGGAATGAATACAGAACGATACTTAAAACCTTTTAGCAATGTTCTACAGACAGATCCAAAATACTAAAAAACAAAAAGCGAATAGAAATAGCCATTGCTTCTTCATAGGGACAGAAGATCTACTGGGAAATACTGAATAAGATCACAATGGAGCAAAGAAAATGAATGTTTAATGTAAGTTATAGGTTGGTATAACCAGCCAAATTTTGGATTTTAAAGCTATTCAAAATAAACCAAAAACTGCTCATGCAATTTAACGTACCATACTAGGACATGTATTTTCTAGTTATCCATTTTTACAAAAGTTAAATAACTGTGTATATATACATTGCTTCACTTGTGGCAGCAGGCAAATTGACAAAGATGGAAATAAACCGTGTGTTTTTAAAAGTCTGAAAAATTATTCATAAAAAAACCCACCCATGTGTTCAGACTATCATGACTATTCTGAGGTTTTTAATCAGAAGCAGGAGGGGTCCCCTCTCTTACTTCTGGCACTGTGAGCACAAAGAAAAAGAGAAAACGACCCAAGAACACAGCAGGAAGCCTGATCTCCAATACTAGATTAAGCGTCTTTGCACACAGCAAATAAAGGCAGTGATCTGAAAAAGCTAATCAGTCCCTGCTGTGGTATTTAGACTACCTCAGTTACTGGTATTGGATAACGTTAAGCGTATTAAAACAGTTGTAGGTGAAATAAGGAAGACCCGTCTGGTTTGCCCAGTCACAACCACCAGCCTGCAATTTACCTAGTATCGCTTTTGTTAGTCAGATGTAGTCCGGTAGATGCAGAGCTATTTATTTTGGTATGGAGGGTCGAAGGACAAGCATAACTTTAATAAAAATGAACTGGGGAGCTCAAAGTAGTAAATTTTCAATTACACCCTAGTTCAGGAGATTTGTCTAATCATGCCTCTCTGTGCATTGAACATAGAGCTGCAGAAAGCACCCCTGATGCAGATTTACAAATAGCACTTTGTCCTAGGCACATATATGGTTTTTACTCTCTGCTGTTTGTATCTGACAAAGTGGGCCCAAACCGCCCTGCACAACCCCCCCACAAAAACCCAAAAAACTTAATGCCATGAAAAAGAAGAAGAAAGAAGAAAGAAGAAGAGTTGGTTCTTATATGCTGCTTTTCTCTACCCAAAGGAGTCTCAAAGTGGCTTACAGTCACCTTCCCTTTCCTCTCCCCCAACAGACACCCTGTGAGGTGGGTGAGGCTGAGAGAGCCCTGATATTACTGCTCGGTCAGAACAGCTTTATCAGCACCCTGGCGAGCGCAAGGTCACCCAGCTGGCTGCACGTGGGGGAGTGCAGAATTGAACCCGGCATGCCAGATCAGAAGCCTACACTCCTAACCACTGCACCAAACATGGTTCATCTTTCAGATGCTGCAGAACATTTGCTTCTAAAATTCTATAGATCTTAGTAAAAAGAAAAACTTTTGGCACATCTAGTTTAAGTTACCAGAAAGAGAAATCAAGCAAAATCTGATCATCAGAATCAGTGGATTTTTTTCTAGGCTGCAAAATCTGATGAAAATAATCAGGGGCTTAAGTGATGCAACGCAAAATGCTTGACTCACAAAGACTCAAGAATGCCAGTGGGATTACTCTAGTGATAGACAAGTTTCCCGTCAGCTCATCTTGTAATTAGTTTTTCCAAGCTTTCTCAAAGAACAGCTGGAAAAAGAGTGGGGCTGTTCTAAAAACTGAAAGCTTTGAAAATCTAAGTCACGGATGGTCAAACTGCGGCCCTCCAGATGTCCATGGACTACAATTCCCATGATCCCCTACCCCCTAGCTCAGTTCATCCCTAGGAATCTTGATAGTTCTTTCCCCAAAGAAGGCTCCTTATGCAGGGAACTGAGGTGGGGTGGGGTGGGCTGGCAATAGCACAAGCCATGTGTCCTTAATGACTGGAAATTCTCTGCATGCCAAGAATGTCATTGACTACTGGGATGTATAGAAATTGTAGTTTATGATGCCTCCGACTTCAGTCAGTTAGGCCCGGAGGCTTCATAAACCACAATTCCTATGCATCTCAGTAGAATTGGTAGGTTTGAGAATTTCTAGTCATTAATGACACATAGCTTGCCCTATTGCCAACCCAACCCATCTTGGCTTTTCTGAATCCTATGCATTCCAGAGCCAATGGCCATTAGACCTCTTCCATAAGAGTTCCTTCCCTTCCTGAAGAATACATTTGTGGGGGAGCAGGACAACTACAGCTGCATGGGAACTGTGCAGGGAAAATTCATTATAAGTCACACCGGAATTTCAGCTCACCCGGTTCAGAGATTCTGATCTTGGGAAGTTCACTTCCAATGCTCCAAGTTCCAAAACACACAGCTCTGAGATCCAGAGTGAAACTTTACTGTCATGAAAACTAAATTTGGGTTATGAAAGCAAGTAGTTTACTAAGACATTAAGAAATACAGCTTAGGATCAGGATCATGCACTCTGTCCTCTTCTCTCATTATGAGCGCGTTCTCCCTTCCTTGGCAGTCTTTTGCGGCCTCTACAAGAGGCAAATAACTATTTGCACTAATGAGGACTGTGCTCCCAAGTCAAGAGCAGGATGCAAGAGAGTTTATTCTCTTTGTCCAGAGAATTTATAACCTCCTCCTGGGAAAGCCCCACCCCTTCCCTCATTCATCCTTTTCCTGTTTCAAGAAGAAGAGTCTCCTGTCTAGCCATTTGGCGCTCTCTCCCTCTTTGGGTGTGACAGCTGAGCAGGGTGTGAGACGGTAAACCATTGTCTTACTTTAGCCACAACCACCAGTAGGGAAGCACCAAAGTAACTTGTGCTTGGAGCTCGATTACTCAACTTTCAGCTCCCTCCTTCCTGTCAGCTCTAAGTTTGCAGACATACAGCACACTCATAGAACTGAAATACTGGGGTGAATTCATGGATGGAAGGCATTTCTAATCATGGTTACTAATTCATTTATGTTTCCATTTGTACCCTTTCTCTGGAAGCTCAGGGTGGATCACATCAATCCTAAAATATAAAATTATATATGCAAATAAATGAAACACATATATTTAGATTTAAGATTTAAAATCATGTAAAAGCTGCCTCCTTTTCCCAAGAAACATGAAAAATGAGGGGGGCATATAATAAGTCCTTGGAGGATTGATAGATGGGGTGAATTGGGGGGGGGTATCATCTGGCCATGGAATTGGGGTCACTGTGGGTAGGCAGGTAGTTGTGAGTCTCCTACATTGTGCAGGGGGTTGAACTAGAAGACCCTGGAGATCCCTTCCAGCTCTGTGATTCTATGATTTTAGTGGGTTTTAAGTAGTAATACTTTGCTGTAGCACAATAAAATCAGAGTCCAGTAGCGGCCAATTAGCTTGTGGCCCGGCAAGCTTCTTTCTGCGGGAGGGGAGGGAGAGGTGAGCATGGCAAACGAGCATGCGCGGCAGGTCCACACATGCATGGCAGGTCCGCACATGCGCATTTGTGGCCCTACCAGGAGCGCAAATGTGCAGGTGTGGCAATTTTGCACATGAATGGCGAAATTGCCGCACATTTGCGCATGGGCTGCTGTGCATGCACGGCACACGGATCGCCCTCCCCCCCCCACCGATCTGCAACCTGAAAAAGATTGCGGACCACTGGGTTAGACCAATCTCATCAGATCTCAGAAACTAAGCAGGGTCAGCCCAGGCTAGCATTTGGATGGGAGACCTCAAAGAAATACCAGGGACAATGATGCATTGGCAGGAAATAGCAGACTTCTGAATGTCTCTTATCTTGAAGGTTCCTACAGGAACAGTTGCTTCCTGATGCTGTCAAGACCCAGAATATTTAGGGTTTTGTAATCTAGAATCAAAGCTTTAATTCTTGCCTGGAAATTTGTTCATGACCAATAGAATTGTTTTCATATACGTGTAATACTGGTCTGATTATCTGATATCAAGCTGCCAGCAACAAATCACACCAATTCTAGCTTCCAGATATTCTTCTTTGGGGGAATCTATTGTAATAGTTTGGCTTTGGCAGTTTCTGTCTTCCAGCAGAGGACAATGATGTCCCAAGCAAAGATGGTAAAAGTCATGTCAACTCACACCTGGGCATCTAGAACTAGACCTTTGTCTACAAATAAAGGCAAAGGTATCCCCTGTGCAAGCACCAGGTCATGTCTGACCCTTGGGGTGACGCCCTCTAGCGTTTTCATGGCAGACTCAATACGGGGTGGTTTGCCAGTGCCTTCCCCAGTCATTACCGTTTATCCCCCAGCAAGCTGGGTACTCATTTTATGGAAGGCTGAGTCAACCTTGAGCCGGCTGCTGGGATTGAACTCCCAGCCTCATGGGCAGAGCTTTCAGACTGCATGTCTGCTGCCTTACCACACTGCGCCACAAGAGGCTCTACAAATACTCTCATGTAAATGTTTATAACAAGCCTGAGTTTTCCTGCCAAGTTTTTCTGTGTTCTTTCAAAAACAGATTTTTCACTCTCCCAAGTTTAATGAAAAATTAGAGACATTAGCTAGACTTTATAAATACCTGTGGCATTTAATAGATTTATTTCCCCTTACCCCTAAGATCTAGGTGTTACTAGAAACTAGCATTGCACCTAACACATAATGCAGGTGTCACATCCAGAGGCATTTCCTTTCTCACTTTAAATATTTACAAACTTTTTTGTTGTTGTTACATCCAGTTTGAGGAAGAATTCTGAACTCAAATGCTCATACACTGTTATGTATTATTTGCCTGCTCCTAATATGTGAAACATGTTCTGTGTTTTGGATTTTACCTTTGAACTGGCACAGGTGCTAATATCTTTTTTTTTCTCCAGCCAGCTCACTACAAAGATTCTCTTTCATTTGGTCCATTACAGAGCAGAGATACTCACTTGCTTCATCCTTAGCCAGAGGAGAGGAAAGATGAAAGATGAAGAAGAGTTATACTCCTCTAAACTTTTTGGCCACACACTATGACTCTGAATACCTTCTTACAGTGGATTTTAAGTAAAAAAAGACATGGTAGAACCTTGTGGACTCCCACAGGTCAGTTTCCATAGAAAAGAACAATGGCGTCTAAGCACCAACACCACCTTCAATAACGTTCTTTTCAGGAAAGAGCAAAACTCCAGCTTCTGATGAGCTGTCTAATTCTGGTTATCATACCTTCTCTAGCTTTCTTTCAATAAAACTCATCTACCAGGCAACCAAGGCAAACTCTGTCCTGAACCCCAGAAGCAAGCCAGGCTAAAACACATCCAGCTTCATCCAACAGTATCTGGAATTGTCCAGATGCCACCCTCTTGAGCATCATTCTTGCCCCCAAATGGCAGATGGGATACTAAGCTATAACTATATGGGATGACAAATCTAATGATGGTTTCTTAAGGAGCGGCCTGACAACCACACCCTTTCAAGGTGACAACCACCCTCATATATGCCCCCCTCCCTGAGCAATGTATTCACACTCAAGCACATCCAAGTTACAACCACATAATGCCACTTTTATAATTGAGATGCATCTTTACAGCATAATAGAATTATGGAATAATGAGTTGGAAGGGACCTCCTGGGCCATCTAGTCCAACCCCCTGCACTATGCAGGACACTCACAACCCTATCGCTCATCCACTGTAACCTGCCACCCTCTTGAGCCTTCACAGAATAAGCCTCTCCGTCAGATGGCTATCCATCCTCTGTTTAAAAATTTCCAAAGATGGAGAACCCACCACCTCCCAAGGAAGCCTGTTCCACTGAGAGACCGCTCTGTCAGGAATTTCTTCTGGATGTTTCAACAGAATTTCTTTTGAATTAATTTCATCCCATTCATAGAATCATATAGAATCATAGAATCATAGAGTTGGAAGGGGCCATACAGGCCATCTAGTCCAACCCCCTGCTCAATGCAGGCCTGTCCCTCTGGGGCAAGAGAGAACAACTCTGCACCATCCTCTATATGGCAGCCTTTTAAATACTTGAAGATGGTTATCAGAATACTTGAAGATGGATCCCCTCCAGGCTAAAAAGACCAAGCTCTCCCAACCTTTCCTCATACGTCTTGGTCTCCAAACCCCTCACCATCTTTGTTGCCCTCCTCTGGACAAACTCCAGTTTGTCTACATCCCTCTTCAACTGAACACAGTACTCCAAGTGAGGTCGAACCAGAGCAGAGTAAAGCAGTACCATCACCTCCCATGATCTGGACACGATACTCCGTTTGATACAGCCCAAAATTCCATTTGCCTTCTTAGCCATTGAGTCACACTGCTGACTCATGTTCAATGTATGGTCTACTAAGACTCCTAGATCCTTTTCGCACATGCTAGTGCCAAGACAAGTCTGAATCATTTGTTAAAAGAAAATTCCTAGAAAGACCGCGATATTGCCCAGGATTATTTTCCAGATGTCAAGGCCGTTTTATTCATTTATAGTGTCAGAAAGGCACATTAATTTTAGCTTTGCAACCAGTGCGCTAGATTGCCTACTAGAAGCAACAAGAATGACAAAGAACCTTTAGTGGGAACAATGCAGAGTTCTTGTCACATTAGTAACAGGGTCTACTGGCATTGCCAGAAAATACACAAGGCAGATGAACAAAGAAAGCTCCAGTTCTGCACCAAAGCCTTCCAATTCAGCAAACTGAGCAGTCTAGCCACCATCACCCACTCCCATATTTAAAACACAATACTCGAAATTGAAGAGGTTATTACAGGTCACTGAAAAGCAGTCTGCTTCGCTGATCCCCACTCCTCTGCATCACTCGGCCCTGAGGGGCCGGGGATTCTCCAGTCTAAGTCTCAGCGACAGAATGAGACTTGGCATCAGAGTTCAAGGCTGAGTTAGAATCATAGAATCATAGAATCACCGAACAATAGAGTTGGAAGGGGCCATGCAGGCCATCTAGTCCAACTCCCTGCTCAATGCAGGATCAGCCCAAAGCATCCTAAAGCATCCAAGAAAAGTGTGTATCCAACCTTTGCTTGAAGACTGCCAGTTATCTCTGGACATAATGTCTACAGGCCTCAACAGAAGCTGCAGTCATTGGTGTCCATTTATTCTGTCAGGAAACTTCATTTTTGGGGTTCTGGAGGGGAGGGAACAACCACAGGAAAGCAACCACCAAGGGAATGCTGCATCCCAGCAACTGGAAAGCAGATATTACATGTCAATTTACTGACCATTTTCTAATGTCTTCTCCTCCCCAATGGGACTAAAAGTGTCGCTGCAGGGGGGGGGGCAGCATGCCATGCCTGGTCTGGTCTTAAAAAGCAATGAAGTTTTAGAGCAGGTGCTCATTGATCTTACAAACTTCACTCGGCCTTAAACAGGGCTGGGAGTGGTGTACCTGCAGGACTGCCTCTTGTCTTATAATCCCCCGAGAGACTTATTCTTGGATCAACATCTGCTCTGGGTCCTCAGCCCAATGGAGGTGAAACCGGCCTCAGCCAGGGCCATTGCTTTTTTGGTGCTGGCCCCAGCCTGGTGGAACAAGATCCTGGGAGAAATCGGTTCCACAGGGCCTGTAAGATGGAGCTGTTCCACCAGGCTTATGGTCGAGGCCTACAATAACACTCACCAAGTTGGCTGGCCTCAACACTGGGAGGAAGAAGAGAGTCAGAAAATTGTCTCCTTGCTAAAGGACTCCCCTGTCTGGGAATTTTAGTCAGGGTGCTTTTGTAACAACTATAAATGTTTTTAATTTTTAATTTTGTATGCTGATTTTACTGCTGTGAGCAACTTGAAAGGCAGGCTAGAAATAAAACTTTGTTATTATATTATTAAGATGGTGTAGGGGGATATATCAGGATAGGCAGTCTTGCAAGCAAGTGGGTCCCAGGCCATGAAGGACTTTATAGGAAATAACACCACTTGAATTGAACCCAGAAGCGAACAGGTAACTATAGCAGATGCAAAAATGCAAGTTATTTTAAGTTAATAGTAGTTAATAGTACTTTGAATTAAATGAAGCTCTCAAATTGTCTTCAAGGGTAGCCCCACTTAGGGCATAGTATAATAGTATAGTCTCACTAGTCTATTATACCTAATTTCTCCAAATTGTGCTTCACTAATGTTAAAAGGGAGTATTGATAAACCATGGAAACATGTATTTATTGGATTGGCCCAACCGTCATCTGGGATAACAGTAGCTAAGTGGTAGGCAACCTCATGTATATAATCATACTTAGCATGCAGGACTAGTTCTTTGCCTAAGCAACCAAGACGAAGCCTCCAAGGCACTGGTGGTGCCACTGAGACTTTTGTCTTGGGAGAAAGTGAGTGCCATGGGTTATGCCTGTTCATTATGACCCAGATCTCTACAGCTATCAGCTGAGTCCGATCTGAACTCCTGAAGTGCTGGTATTGCCATTGGGAATTACTTTTCTCCCAGTGTGCCTGATCAATTAGTCTCTCCCACCATTTACTTTTATGGCACATCAACATTTTTACAGGTAATTGTTGGGTTTTCTCCAGCAGGCAACTCAAATAATAGCCTGCCTTGAAACTAGGTCTTCAAGTACAGCTTGTCAGATGTCCAGCAATCTATTATATAAAACATAACGACAATGATGGCTGTTCACTGTTGCTTGTCCATGGCAAAGGTACTTTGCCTATGATGACAGATGTTCGATTTTTAGCCACTGTGGCTAAAAGCCATAGATGAAACCATGAATGATAGATACTACTGAGAGACACCGAATGTGAGCTGAGCACACACACAAAACTACTACTGCATTTGTCTAAAATATATCACATCAAAGTTTCCAATCGAAAGACCAACACAAGCATAACAGTATCCATTCTAGGAGAACCAAAAGAACTTACAGGTTTTCATCAGATATGACTGAAATGACCACATAGGTGTATAAAGCTGGACAGCAAACTATTTAGAAACAGGCTGCAATCCTTAAAAAAGCAGCTACATGAAAGCATACACAAAGTCTATACACCACCCTCATCCTCACATGCACATATTTAATCCCAAAGGAAACAAATCCAGCAATGAACTTGCGGACAATGATCATCCTTTCTTCCACAGGTATCCTTCTCCCATGTGCCCATTTCAAAGACCTGCAGAGAACCGGAGGAAGGAATATAGGACACTTTCTCTTGTCTTTGTATAAGGTATAAGAAAGGGTAACTTCTCTCCCTTGTGACTGCTTTTCAGATGCTGCTCCTCCAAACGACCAACATGAAGGCAGAGAAACCCCTTCACCTGCTGCCAAACTATAGGGAACTCAAGAGCAAGGAAGGATGGTTCCTCTCTTCTGACTGAAAGTCATGGCGTCTATGACGATTACAAAACAATGGGGAACAATTAAGCAGAATTGTACAGATCTCTGCCCTGAGGCCACAATAGCAGACCTGCGACACCAGGACAACAAGGATAACAAGCCTACAATGTCAGCGTGACACTGTGCCAGCACAGCAGCTGGCACATTCCAGCTTAAGTGTACCTTTGTTATGGCAGTCTTAGGACTGGGTCAATAACCTCACTGAGTTCAACAGGACTAATCTGATTTATATATTTAAAAAATGCTTCTGTTGAGTGGCTTCTAGACAATACCCTTATGTTTATCACATGTATGGTTCATTTATACCTGCAGAAATCCAAGTCTTGGTTTCAACTGGAAATATTTGCCGGCTGCTACTCAGATATCCAATATCTGTGACTTTCATGTACGGTAGCTTAAAAAGAGCTACTAGCTAGTTGGGCAAGTACCTCTTAGCCTAGGCAAAATAATCACACAACAGCCTTTACAATAAAATGCATATTGAAATTCAGCAGGAGGACCCTGCCAAATCAAACAAAGGCAAGCAAAAGTCCATTACTCCAGAAAAGAAAGAACTAAGGACTGTCAATTTCAATAAATCCACAGTAAAATAATTCATTCCCCTTCCTTGTTCATACCTCCTACACACTGCCTTTTGAGTTCTGGACTGGGAGCTGGATTTTCAAGGACCTCAGTTTTCAACAACAGGTGTGCCCTGACTGGATAGTTCAGGCAAGCCTGATCTCATCAGATCTCAGAAGCTAAGCAAGGTCGATCCTAGGATTTGGAGTCCTCCAAAGAACACGAGTGTTCATGACGCAAACCACCTTCAAGTGTCTCTTGCCTGGCTGCCGGACAATCCTAGCATCTCCTGGCTGTACCACACACATGCCATAAAATAATTAAATCTGGGGAGAAAACTACACCCCTGTGGTCATCCTTTGGTGAAGGAAATTAACACAGACTTTCTATTCCTCCCCCCAGCCCACCCATTCCCCTGAAGTTTAGCTTTGCAAGAGTCATAGTTGTGTAGTCATGGTAACTGATCATCAAGTCACGCCTGACTTGTGGGAGACCTCCTAGGACCGGAGTAGTCAACCTGTGGTCCTCCAGATGTTCATGGATTACATTTCCCATGAGCCCCTGCCATTGTTTTCATTGGAATTATAGTCCATGAACATTTGGAGGACCACAGGTTGACTACCCCTGCCCTAGGGTCTTCAAGGCAAGAGCTATTCAGAGGCAGTTTGCCACTGCCTGCCTTCATGCCATGATATGTCTTGGAGGTCTCCCACCCAAATACTAGACAGGGCCTACTCTGCTTAGCTTCCAAGATCTGACAAGATTAGGCTAGTCTTGGCTAGCTAGGTAGTGTAAATTATAACTTTGTGGACATTTAAAATTACTAGTAAAAAAATATCCTGAAAACTTTTTTCATATTTCTAGCCTTTGCTAATCACTGGGAGAACATCAAAATAGAATCTGAAAAATATATGTCTTGAGTAAGATCCTATAACAAGACTTGCCACCTTCCGAACATTCTGAGAGAGAAAAATGTTTGTAGCCAAAGGTTTTAGTTTGATCCTTTAATTTGACAAAGTTTCTGTTGAGATGCAGGTCAATGCTTCAGTTGCTGTAGGAGCCACATATAAGAACTGCAAAATGAGAACTTTTTTGAACTATAATCTATGAGTTCTCAAGGCTATTGGGTTAAATTTGAAGTCAGGTCTACCAAACCTAGCTTCATGCACACTATCCACTGGGCAGCTACAAATGGAATATAAATATAGCCCAGGTGGTAACCCCTGACCCCTCCTTATTTCATAGTTAGGAGACGTCTCCCAGAGTTCCAATGAAGCAGTCCACCCAATAAGAACAGCCAGCCATTGATGAACACTTCCAAGTAAATCCTCTTCAATGACTACATAAAATATAACCAGTGACCCACACCTAACTCAAACCTATTTGTACTCCAAGTAGAACATTTCTTTGACATAAATTCAGACTTAAGCTGAATTTGTAAAGCTTTCTGATATCTAGAAACATTCAAATGCAACCCAGGTTTAAAAGGAATGAAAGGCAGCAGAGATTTACATTCCCCCCTTATATATACTCCCTGCAGTTCTAATCCCGAAAATGACTATAAATGAAACATTACAGAAAACCCCTCTTTGTTAAAATTTACTATGCATAATAGCATGCTTCTAAGACAAAAAATAATAGATCCTCTAAACAAGTTCAGTTGAGTCATTCAAATACCCTAACCTTTATTACCAGTCACAAAATGAAATATGATAATTTCCTACTAATTAGGGTGATCAGCTTGGACAAATTCAGTCCAGATTTGGATAACTAAACATCTTAATGGCATAGAATACTTATGCTGATTTTCTTAAAGCAGCTTTGTTTATTTTTATAGCTTATTTATATGTTTAGTTCACCATACACGCATTTACACTGTAACTTTTTCTGGGAAAGGGAAAAGTTGCAAGGCAGGTGATAAAGTAGGTTCTTCTTTCTCCTCTTCTGGAAATAAAATGTTCATACATAGACCTGTGCTGTGAGAATGCCTAGTGTGAGCAGTCAGACAAGGACACAATCCTATGAACACCTACTTGGGAGTAAAGCCTAATAAACTAAATGGCACGTATCCAATCATCCACACTTCAAGAAGCAGGCTTTTCCAACTTCTTCTAATACCAAGCCAATGAAAATTCTGTTCATTATTCCAAAATATACTGGAATAACTATAACCAAAAAGATTACATTTTTGTACCAGCCAACTGGTTGAATTTTTCTAGTTTGGGTTCATGGGGACCAGCAGACTCTTAGAACAGCATAGAGGAAAGTTTTGAGACTGTCGTGGCAGAGATGAGTGGAAAGTTCTGCCCCCTCTGCCAAAGGCCTCCTTCAGGTTTTCAGAACTGCATATAACCACAATTAGGGCTTATTTCCAAGTTTCATGCACAGGATTGGGCTGTGAGAGACCACAAAATGACTGAAGAAATAACCATAGCGTAGAAGTAGAAATGTTAAATTCTAAATTCCTTCACAAATGGAACATCTGAGGACAATTTAAAGGAAGAGGGGAACAGAAATAAGATGACAGGGACAGAGAACATTTTGGTACTAAGAAAATATTAGCTAGTCTGTAAAATTATATATGTTTTCTTTAGGATCTTTATCTTGCACTTTGCTAGCAATTTATTTTCTCTTCTAGCGTTCTTGTCCATGGGATGACTCTCATCCTGTCTCTGAGTTTATTAAATTCTGCCTAACAAAAGTCTATCATACGTGTCTGACTAAAAACTTCCTTGGACCCCCATCTCAAAAGGAATTCCGCAAAGACATGATCAACTCTCCCCTCCAGTGTCCCCACCTCTTTCATCCCATCCATCAGCTATTGCCTGTTAGTCAGTATTAAGTCAAGTATGACCGAACCTCTAGTACAGGGGTAGGCAAACTGTGGCCCTCCAGATGTCCATGGACTACAATTCCCATGAGCTCCTCCCATGACCAAATGGAAGGCCACAGTTTGCCTACCCCTGCTCTAGTAGATTCTTCCACCATTTGATAAATGAAATTGTCAGCCAGGCAGGTCAGAAAGTTGGATGATTCTGGATACTTACTAGAATGTGTTTCCAAGCAAACATCAGGGAAATTGAAGTCACCCATAATCACAAGGTCCTGATGCCCAGGTATTCAACAGCCAAGCTGTTGAAGGAAGGCAGCATCCATATCTTCACCCTGGTCAGATGGTCTGTAGCAGACACCAACACTATTTGTTTTTCCTTCCCTTATCTTCACCCAGATATTTTCCACTGGAGCGTTACTCTCCTCCTGTAGTATTTCTTGACAGGCAAACAGTGCCATCATCTCCTCTTCAACCTTTTCTGATTTTTTAACACCTTATATTCATTCACTACTGCATTCCAGTAATGGGAATCATTCCACCAAATCTCTTTTCCACATAGTGCTGTGATGTCACCGCTGACATTACGGGTGAGAGAAAGCAAACAAGAAAACATGAAAGCAGTAAAGGAGAAAAGGATGTGGAAGAAGGAATACAATAATGAAAGGGTAAACTAACTCAGAATAAGCTGCAGCTCCTAAGCAATCACGCAACTTCCCCTCTGTTGTCTCCTGAATGGCAATTGGAAGGAAACCTGTAAGGAAAAAGACTAGAGAAACCTGAAAATTGAGAAAGGATGGACCACAAGCTAGTTTCAATAAGCCTGCCTACTCTCATATTCAGTAAAACAATCTCTGTTATATCACCGTGAGTTAATCAGTCAAGGTACTCTTGAATTTTCAAAGTCCATATCTTATTCCAGGGGTAGTCAAACTGCGGCCCTCCAGATGTCCATGGACTACAATTCCCAGGAGCCCCTGCCAGCGAATGCTGGCAGGGGCTCCTGGGAATTGTAGTCCATGGACATCTGGAGGGCTGCAGTTTGACTACCCCTGTCTTATTCTATGTTCTCCCACAGCTATTTTTTTTCTTTTACTGTGAGTAACAAGGAAAACATTTACATTCAAGTGATTTCAGGTTTTGGCCCTTAAGTGCCAAATCTATCTCTTAACATAAAGTTCTAGTGCTGTTTAAAGGTGGGGGAAATCAACAACACATATACAGTACTGATCCTTTCTCTATAAGAGCGCGTTGTCCATAAAATATAATGTACTTAGGGCATTCACTATTCATTTTAGCATGCATGCCTTTTATCCCATTCTTTCTGCCAACTCAAGTTTGCGTCTCAAAAAGGCTAACACATCAGCTGCCTGGCAATGATAAACTAATGTAATGTATCTGAAATTCTTGCCTGGAAACTGGAAATGGCAGAACAATTTATACACACACACACATATATATATAAAACTTGCTAAGTGATGGCACAGACATGCTACTTTCTGCAAATTACTCTCCACATATGGTTGGTGGGCTAATCTGAACGAAAGCTTTTTCTTATAAAAAAACCCAAACTCCTTTTGTAGAGAGGAAGAAACCTACATGTTTCTGAGTGCTTTTCAATGGTCGTGAGACAGAACAATTTAACAGCTTGTGGAAATGCTTGTGGAAAATAGATCTTATCAATATTTTAAAAATAATCCTTGTCAGAGTCTGAAAAACTCCCTTGCTTTACAGACACGTAAACCTCAAGTGAACATAAGCGTTGGCACGTTAGAGTCAAACTGTATGTAGCTCTTTGGATCCTCAACTACATCTTTCAACTTTTATTAATTTACAGAAAAGGGGTGAGCAATTTCAACAGAACTTAAGTATGACCCACTGACTGACCCATGTTTTTGACTTCTGTGATGGCCCGTCTTTTTCTGCCAACGTTTCTGTAATCTATGCAAGTCTTATTTCCTCAGCAGTTGACCTCATAACAATTAGAATGTTGAACAACAGATTGCACAAATATACCCTTATTAATGATTCCAGAGGGGCAGTCAAACAAGCCTTTATACTACCACTGGCCTGCTGCAACTGTTACATTAATAACAAGTGGGGAATCTGCAAGAGCCTATCTTCCTCTGTATCCCCTTCCCACATTAGTTTTATCTTTTCTCCTGGCAGCCCCTATGTCCTCTTCCCTTTTCCATGATTTCTTCTCTCCCCCTCGCCAACAAGCCTTTTAAAAATCTGCCTGCCTGGTTTTCAGTTTAATCTATTATTTATTTACTTCCTTTATACCTCACATTCTCCCCAATGGGGATCCAAAGCACCTTATATTGTTCTTTCCTATTTTACAGCAACACTGTGAATTAGATTGGCTTGAAAGCCAAGTGACTCGTCCAAGGTTACCCTGCAAGCTTCCCAGGCAGAGTGCTAATTTAAACTTGGGTCTCCTGGATCCAGCAAAGATTTGTACCATCAAGTTGTAGCCACTGCTGCACTTGGTTGACTCACACTAATTGCATGGAAGCAAGTAGCCCAGTAGTTGTAGCTGGTACTGGGAAGTGAGTCCCCCTTCAGAACAGGAGAGAAGGGAGCACTGGGAAGCAAAACAGCCTTATGAAGAGGCCTCTCCCCTGGCTTTAACTGACTGAAACCAAGGTCTGAAAGGCTCACAATAGTGTTATAATTGCCTAGCACCCTCCCCTGCCCACAATGGCCACTGAGATCTCCTTTCTTAAAAGGTAAAGGTGCTGCTTCTATTTGAGAATTTTTAAACTCCCAGGATTTTGTGTTTTTCCCCCCATATTTTTTGGCAAACCTCAGGCTTTCCCCAAGTTTGTAGAAAGATCTATTTAAAGCCCTAGTCTCTGGATTTAAGTATCTACATATGTGGACAGACTGAGCATTAAATACACTGATTCTGAAGCAGAATTCAGCAACAAGCAAATTTCCCTCTGGTAATTTTTCCAGAGGAAAAGAGAAGGAGGATGAAGTTAATGAGGATGACTTCTAGTTGTTAAGCCATGCTTTACAGAAAGCAAGTTTTATATCTGTCACAGGCTTATTATTGCCCTGTCCAAAAATGAAGCAGATTCACAGTCCAATTTTAAAGCATTATTTTGTAGTAATCTGTACAGATTAATATTCTACTTTTTCTTCCATAAGTGTACCCCTAATATTGAAATCAAGATTCTATCACAAATTCAAAAATTAAAAAATAATCATGTAGCCACAGAGGAATGATTAGGAAATGGCACAGGTGATGCTTCTTCAATAAATTTGGTATGACTCTCATGCTCAGGACCACTACAGGTGATTTCCTATGGGTAGATCAATCTCCATGTGTTATTCATTTACTTAGTACACTTATTCTGCCAAAGCATACTGCAATTTAAAATAATGGCTCACAATTGAAGAATCACAAAAGAAAAGCAAAAGACGGGAAGAGGAAAAGCAGCAAACTGAGGTACCAGATCTTGCATTTTACATAGACCAGGTAGAATAACCACAGCAGGAGACAGTTCTAGAAGGGGCGGAGCCAATCGGCAACTGCTCTTAGTCAAGCCAATAAAAAATGAGTTTTGCCTGAAGTACAGGATGAATGCTCTTTTCACCACAAGTACACCAATTAGGCAGCTATTATATGTATCAGCTGCCCAGGCAGCTTATTTGTCACACAAAGGACGATCAAAAAGCTCTTCAAAGTACAACACCACAATTTCCCCAACTAGTTCTCAGCTGCTATAGTAATCTTGAGCTTCTTGTGAAAACATGCTAGAAAACTTTTACATTAAAAATCCAAGGTAAAGCCACACATCTTACTGTCACTACTGACACTTGAACATAGGGATGAGTGAATGTCCTCCTTCCAGCCCTGGCAAGTTTGGTTTTGTTTTTAAATTTTAAATCAACCCCAGACATTCTAGTATAATTTTACCCTTCACAAATTATTCTTATAATATAAACCGATTTCTTTGACAAGAACTGGAAAATCAAACCACCAAGAACATATTTAAAACCTCAAACTTATGCTACATCATTAAAGCTTGTGTTGGAGAGATGATACGCTTTTCTTACCTCTGAAGAAGTGAGCAGTTGCTCATACCCTGTCACAAATGTTGTTCGTTTTTGGACATCTACTCTTTTCTTTCCTCTATCTAGGCATTATGAAAGTCGCCCATAGCCATTTTATTTATTCGGGTAATTTACAGTCGGTCTTTCTTGCTGAAACTCAAGATGGATTACACAGTCTAAGTCAAATACAATCAAAAGGGTGGGACTTCCAGTGAACGGCCTATAAAGGGTTTGGACTATAGAAATCTGAAAACAAAACTAAAACAGAGCTGAAACAAATCTGAAATAATGCACAGGTGTTGGTTGTCTGGATTTCTGTGGTATTGGTATTCTTGATGCTGTTGAAGATTTCCTGAAGCTAAAGCTCTCCTTCAAGATGCTGTTCTTTCCCCCACTGCTCATATCTTTGGTTTCTCTTTCTCCACAGAGCTTTCCTTCCTAGAAACTTCTCATCATTTCTTTTCTTCTTTCCTTCCTCTTGCAAAGCCTACTGGGGCCAAATCTATAGGGACCATCGGAAAGGTCCAGTTCCTGTCCAACAAACATATTTTTATCACTGGGAGAAGGGTTATGAGGAAGCCTGATGAACAACCAGAGACTAGCAGACAGCCAGAGCTGTTAAACTTCATAGAAGAGCAGGAAATAGAACCTGGATTTTCACTTTCATAGTCCAACAACCAGCATGTGTGCATGTTGCCCTCCCCTCCCTTCCCCTCCTATTTCTTCCTATGTTTACAAATGGCAACTGTCATGAGTGCTGTGCTTCTGTAGGGCAAGGTAGACAAACATGAGCACTATAAGTTTCACAACAGACTAAAAAATTCTACATTTGGGTCTTCCAACATAATTTGGCTTTGCAGAGTTTGCTCCTGAATAAGTCAAGAACAAAAAAAAATCAACGTTTTTGCTACATAAACAGAAATGTCTGCCCCTATCAACTCCTAATATTTATTTAAAGGTTCTCAGCATCATTCAGTATCCTATTTCCCATGGTGGCCAGTCAGATGTTTCTAAGAAGCCTCCAAACAAAAGATGAAGGCATCAGCCTCCCTCTGCTTTTTGTCTCCCTCCTTCCAACATCATACTACCTGTGTACCTACGGCACCGTTAGCTACCATAACTAACAGATAGACCTAATAGACCTATCTTCCATAAAGTTGTCTAGTGACTATAGAGATTATAATGTACATTTGATGGAACAGTAACTTCATCTACCTTTTCTACTCAATTTTGAGATAAAAGATGAATAGGTTTTACAGTAAATTTATTTGTGGCAGTGTCTCCTACAACCTTTCCTAATGATTACTACTTATTCGTTACTCTTTACTTGCTGTGCTTGAAGGCTTTCTAGCACTAATTTTTCCATTGACTGTGAAGTTTACCGTAACTTCTCAACAGAAAGTAAATGCTACCAGAACAATTAAATTCACATTCACAAACATTCAGGGGCAATTTGACATAGCCTCATCTCATCAGATCTCAGAAGCAAAGCAGGGTCAATATTTGGGTCCATTCCGCACGACTTTAATATAGCACTAGTCTTGCATTTTGTTTTCGCCACTAAAACTACGTTCCGCATGACGTGAGCAATCTGCAACACTCCTGCAACACTAGCGGGAAAATCGCTTTGTTGTAGCGATTTCCGGGGAATCCAGAAAAGTGGATTCACCCTCAGAAAATCGCTACACTCCTGCCAACAACCTGCAACACTTGCGAAAAAGACCTGTGCATTCTCAATGTAGCAGTTGCAAAAAAGTCCCTCCCCTGGCTCTCTCCTCCGAACTTCTGAGGAAGTGATCGCCATTCCCCCCCCCTCGGAGCAATCAGGGAAAGCAACGAACCAGCGAGGCTTCATTCACCCAGCGAGGCTTCTCCAGCTACAGTCCTTCCACAGAAGTGCTTTAAAGCTCCCCTAAGTCCCCAAGCACAACACAGCCCCGTTTGCCAGTTCCCTTTCATTTTGGCCAAAAATCGCGCCCGTGGGGGGGGGGATTCCCACTCAGGGAAGCGTGGTAACAATGACTCACCAGCTCACACACCAGCTAGGTGGGTCTCTATGTTAGGAAGAATCAAGGCATATTCATTGAAACGTAGGTTTTTTTTTTTTAAACTGTGCTTAAAGGGAAAGGGGCTTTTTGGGAGCATGATAACAACCACCCATTGGCTGTTCGTTTGATTGACGACCAGGGGCAGGAACAAGCACAGAAAAAATCGCTTCCTTTCTAGCGATTCCTGCGAGACTGGAAACCTGTGGGGAACGAATGAAACGCTACTGGATTCCACTATAAATGAATGTATGCGGAACGCCGAGATTCCACTATTTAAAATAGCATTATTGCTTTGTGAAACCAATTGGCAACATTGGTCCTTGTGCGGAATGGGCCTTGGAAAGGGAGACCATCAGGGAAGACTCTGCTTCTCACTTGCCATGAAAACCCCTTCCTGGGGCAGGGGGTGTGCCATTTCAGCTTCAACTTGATGGCACTTTGAAAGCACACACACACACACGTGTTTATTCCATTAAAATGACATCCTGCTTTTCTGCTGTCAAAAAGCCCACACAATACAAAAATTAAGCAATAACAAACAGCAGATACAAACATAAAATCAGACAGAGAGGCACAAAGAAGTAGACAGGGAGTCCTAAAAACAAATTGTACGGCAATTGCTACACATCCTTGCTAACTCAGGGGTTTGAACCACTTAGATCACCACAAAGATACTGGGTTTTCCCCTCTGCCAGCAACACTGTCATCTATTTACATATTACTTGTGCACATATAGTACTTTTCTATGCCAGCAGGAACACCTTCCTTCTACAGCTTACATGTGCTCACTAAAGCTCCAGATCAGGCAGACAGACCACAGCACTGGGCTCTAGTAGCTCATTCTCAAGAGATCCTCCATACTGAGTTCTAAAAAACCTGTAAGAACCTATGAGCTGTCAGTATATTTATTTACTAAATTTCTATACTTCTTTTTCTCATTGCACAAAGCCAAACTCCCACTGCATCCCTAAGAAGTTCTATTCAGAATCCAATGGAGGTTTATTCAATGGAGCTTACTCCCAGGAGAGTCCTCTTAGGATTGCACAGCAGTCCTACTGACCCTTCTCCATTTTGCATCGGAATTTTCATGAAGATGTAGGCAGTGATACAAAGATGAGATGGCTGATATGCTTTTGCTGTAGCTGAAAGGTGTGCAGGGGAGAAAGTGGAAATGTTTGCTGCATGTATAAACATGACAACATGGAATTTTTAAAGAAATACCATCAATTTTAAATTTACAACTGCAGATTTGTGGATTTGATCATGCAGATACAGTGAGATCCCTGGGCATCAAATTGTTGGTTTTCTTTCATGCCAAATACCAACCATATATTTAGATATACCTGCTTTGAATATTTCTCTCTATCACCATGAGGACTCGCCTCTTTGCTCAATACTCTGATAAAGTCATACTGTACAATATATGGATGTTCCCCTTTCATCCATGCGCTTTCTGCTTTCCATCCAAGGAAAAATCCTTATGCAGAAGCAACCTCTATTTCGGTCTCCAGTGATTGGCAGCAGCTCTCCAAGGATTCAGGAAGAGGTCATTCTGAGGGCTCCCAGCTCTGGGTTGAGGGTAGAGATTGAAAAGGGCACGATTTGAGAAGGGGGGAGACTTCACTGCCTTAGAGGCCACCTTCCAAAGTGGCCATTTTCTCCAGGTAAACTGATCTCTATCACCTGGAGATCAGACTGGCAACCCTATTCATAGTACTGGTACATAAAGATGCTGTTGATCAGGTGTTTGTTCAGTTGGTCATGTCAGAAACACATGGAAAAGTACTGCTCCTGGCCTAAAAGTCACTTTCCAAGCAGATGGGGACTCTAGGAGAAGACTGCAAGAAATGCAAGAAAGAAGGAAATACAGGACAAAAGAATAAACATGAAGCAAGATAGCAATTGGATTTTTTTAAAGGGGTTATATTTATTGAAGAAAAAACAAGGAATGAACATGGGCAACCACCATTCACCATATTGGCTGAAAGCCCATGAACCCAGTTCTGAGTCAATGGGAATAGGGTTTGCTTCATGGGGCATGTGAAAGAATGATAAGCTTATCTAGTCTAATATTACACTTCCTAAAAAGCATTTACCCCAATGTAAACAGGCAACAGCTGCTCAGGCAATCCTGGGGGGGGGGATGTGCCACGGAGCTAATTAAGTAAGTAATACATGTCTACTAGGGGGCATGTATGCTCAGATAGCACAAAAAAGCCCAGATCGATCTCCTATTTAGATTTTCTGCCATCTGCTCATGTTTGCAATGAATCACCCAGCCACAAGACCAGCTGTTTAAAGAAGTTTGATCTTCACAGACATATACATTAAAACTGGAAGGCTTTTTTCTGGATTCAACACAAAGTATCTAGAAGAACTGTAAAACTCTATTATTATAGAAATAATACTATAACTATGAAACTACTGAAACTGTTGAATCTCAAATCCCAGTGTAAAACAACATTTTGCCAATTAATTTTTAGAAGTTTCCTGGGCTCTGTTTCTTCTCAATAGTAAAATGTGGACAAATGTTATGTTGGTCCTCTGACCTCCGAATGAAGAGCAAAATATTGTAGTAAAAGGAAAGTTTTTACTGCACAGAAAAAGTTATAAAAGAGTAACCAGACAATCAACCAAGGTTTTTGAGCAATACTTACAGAACATGAACTTAAAGGATTCACTAGGTACAGTACAACAATGGATGATACACACAATATCCCTTTTACCATGAAGCATATTCTTTTTGAAGGGAAACGACCAGAGGCACTACAGGTAAAATCAATATTTTGTGAGACAATATTATAGCTCCAGTCAGAGTCCTTACAATACATCTCAAATACAGGAAAAGATCCTCACCAAAGTTTTAGAAATATTTTGACACACCATTTGTCCAATCAAGAAATGTCAGAGATCTGGTATCTTTTTGTTTTTACAAAAAAAAATGTATAGAAAAAATATGTAGAAATATGAAACAAATAAGATTACTGGTTATTATTCACAACAAACACCTTTTGAAAATTACAAAATTCACATTAAAAGCCCATGATCGAACCACCAGTCCTCAGACTCCCACACTCCCTTGGTATGTAGCTCAAAAATTCATCACCTCCATTTTCACACAAACCGTAATTTGTTTTATCTGAATCATTAACTATGCTTGTTCCCTTCCTTCCAAATTCAATCTGGGGCTAAACCAAACTTGGGAAGGGGAGAAGAAACCCACTGAACAACAAAGTATGATTCTTAAGTAATTAATTTCTAAGCCACTTGGAAGATTTATTTGAGTTGTTCCCACAATGATGAAGGATGGTTCTGTGGAAAGTGTCATCAAGTCACAAGTCACCTTATGCTGACCCTGAATGGTTGTCAAGGCAAGAGACATTCAGAAGTGGTTTGCCATTGCCTGCCTCTGCATAGCACCCGGGTGGTGTCCCATCCAAATATTCTACCTTTTTTGATTTAAAATGCGGCCAACATGATGCCATATATTTGTGTTTACAATGGATTTTAACAGATCAACTATTCACAATTCAAAATAAAACACATCACCATATCAATCAATTTCCAAATAAAATATTTTAAAAAACCTACCAAAGTGTCTGAAATGATCCCTGTAATATTATACCATTTTTGAAACGGACAACATTCTATGATATAGTTGGGAAAAATCCACTGTCCCTATTTTGATCTGCTGTTTGGAAACACCCCATTTATTAAATCATTCTAATCTTTGATACTCCTTTCAGGGGAAAGATGTGCCTTGATTTTCACAGGGTTATACAATAAGATGTGATATACTGGGCAAAGACCATACTGGGAAATCCAAGTTCAAACTGTTCTTTGACTACAAAACTTGGTGGATGGATGAGTCACACTTTGATTTTTATTATGCTTGTCCAGACGCTCAAGTCCATTTTTACTCAGGGAGCCAGGTGGTGTGGAGGAGAATCTTTCCCCAGTAATTTCCTAGTGAAGAGCAGCTTAAAGCCACATTTTGGACTGGGGCATCCATACCGAGGGTGAAAAATTAAAAGTCACCTCACCTATTTCACAGGGCGGTGTGTGAGGCTAACACACCAACTGCAATCCCTATTCCGCTGGAAATAAAAGTCCCACGAAGGGCGACGGGGATTCTTTCCGCCCTAAGGCGCAAACCTAAGCAAACTTGCCAGGCAGTAAAATCGTACCTGCATTCATGTCGGCTTACTTCTGAGTAAACAGTCTTCGGCCGGCGGTTCCCCTTGGCGGGGGGAAAAAAACCGACTTGCTGACAATGTCCTAAAAGGAGCACGCGAAAGTGGGGGGAGGCTTGCGCGTCAGGAGGCGGCCAGCCGGGAGATTTCGGGCGGTGGGTTTGCTTTCGCGGCGTGGAAGCGGAGGGAGGGCAAGCCCGGCAAGGCAAAGCGAGGGGTGGCTTTTTTATTTATTTATTTATTAATTGATTGATTGATTGATTAGCCCCCACCGGTCCAGGCACCGAAAGGGACCAAAGACTCGGAGATGGTTTCTCTCACCTTCCATGGATCCAAAGCGAGGCGGCGGCGGCGGCGGCGCTTCCCCTTCCTTCAGCCCCGCGTCCGTCCACGCGTCGGCCTGCTCTCGCCCGGGCAGCTCAGCGACGCGACCTCGAGGAGCCGTCCCCGTCCGCCTGGGCCTGCAAAACAAGCGGCCGGCCACCCCGAGAGGGAGGAAGGGGGCGGTGGCGGGCAGCACGGTCACACAGCGCCGGCCCAGCTCGGGCCTCGCCTCGCCGCCTCCCTGGCCGGCCGCGACCCCCGCCTCCCCTCGGCCGGGCAGGGCCCCCGCGCTCCAGCCGCCCCCCGAGGCCTTCCCCGCGCCCCCAGGCCCTGGCCACACGCACGCCCCTCGCGGAGCCACCTGCCCCGGACGGGCCTGCTGCAAGCGGAGGGAATGAAGTGCCCTGGCCGCGGATCGGGGCGAGGCTGGGGGGCGGGCGGGGGCCACAATTGTATGTGTGTGTGTGTCTCCCCCACCCCCTTTTTGCTCTCGGGATCCGCTTTCACTATGCACGCTCCTTCTGTGTCCCGTGAAGAGCCGCTGCATTTCAGCCCCCCCACCACGCCTCCGTCCCTACTCCGCGTTGTTAACGTGTAGAGAGCGAGAGGTGTCAAGTTTGAAAGGTATGTTGCTCGCGGTGGGGCTCCCAGGCAGTGACAGGAGCGTCGTCCGTGGCTGCTGTGGGTCATTGTACTCTGTGCATGCTCAGAAGCCAGCGCATCCAGTCCTTCAGGACGCACACACCTAGCACCAGGTACAAAGAAGATGGCACCTTTGGAGGGCAGTCGTTAACAGGGCTACTCAGAGTCCTCCTAAGGTCTATTGGGTGGGGCATACCCCCCAGAAAATGTTTTGTTGTTGTTGATTTAGGAGCAACTGGACTCTTAATATTGTACTCCGGCAATATTAACAGCCATCCAAAGATGATCTCTTTGCCCATAAATGCATTTTGAAAGCATGGTTTACACACTCTTTACCCATGCTGGCTTCCCTGATCTTATCATATCCCTTGGCAAGACTCACCTCTTTCATGCCCCCCACCAACCCACACTCCCATCAACACTTTCTTCCCTGTTGCTTTTACACCCAACCTATGACCCTGAGAGCTTGCTCCACTCCATATCCCCCACCCCCACCTTTCATTGTCGGTCACATACACTAGATGCCCCTCCCCATCTCCTTGCTGACCCCCCCCCCCCCAGATCTCCCTGTCCCACATGATGTCCTTGAATCTTAAGCTTTGGCTCTAATTCACTTGAATCTCTGTATCCAGCCCTCCTTCACTGCCACGTTTCATGAGCCCTCCGATTATGCCAAATACACCAGAGGCTCATGGTGAGCCCCAGCAGCTTTCTTCTTTACCTCATCCCAACCTCCCTGCCACTACACCACCTCCTACCTGTACCCAGGTTCCCTTTGACCTCTTCATTCCATTCTCTTGTGCTGCTCCTTTCTCTTATCCCTCGGTGCCCTGCTGCTTCCCCCACGCCGGCCCTCATTGTCCTTACCTTGGGGTCTCTGCCTCTGTCGTCTTCCTCGCTGTGCTCCTCAGGTGATTTAACCAACCTGTCCATTCTTCCTCCTGTTCTCGGAGAAAACTCAAAAGGCTGGCTTCATAGTCCTCCGCCCCCCCTCCCCGAAGCTGGCTTCGGTCACAATTTGCTGCCGCTAACAGAAAAATATGTGAACTATTTCTTTTTTTAAAAAGGCTGTCTTCTGTCGCTCCCAAGTTCTCTCAGTTAAGTCTGGCTGATTTCCTTTGAGGCATTCCTGCCTCTTTGCTTTCTCTACACACGGCAGGTTTGTGGTAGGGGCTTCCTGTTGTAAGGGAAGGCTGTGTTCAGAGCTGCTCTCTCTCTCTTTCTCTGTGTGAAACCTCCTCCTGCTGGAGAGAGGTTGGATAAGAGTCTCATTCAAATAATACCTCTACTGGCATGACAAGGCATATCAGCATTGTCGACAAAATCTGGGAAAGACAGATCCTTTAAGGCATCTGTCAGGAAGGCTGTAGATGTCATTCAGGGTTTCTTCCAGCATAACCTCATCAATCTCTTTTCAGCATCTGGGGTCGGTTGTGGGAGTAATAGCAAAGTGGCTGTGTTTGGGTATGTGCAAAATAGATTTCTGTGATTAGGAAACCAGCCTTGCAACTCAGGAATTGAAAGGAGTTCCAGGTGAGAAGGCCTGACTTGCAATTAAGTCTGTCTCTGTGCTTTAAGAAATCCCTTAGGCCTCTCTGTCAGCAGTTTAGAATTTCACGTTTATGGGTCTGCTGATCCCCATGATCATCCATATATTCTCAACATGGCTAAATCTGTGGATGCTTAAATCCAAAGATTGTAGCAGTGAACAGATAAGACAGATCTTTCTACAAACCAGAAAAATCTGCAGTCCAATAAAACATACAGGGGCTTAACCCCCAAGTAATAGCACTGCACATCTGGACTGCAGTTTTTCCTGTTAGAGGTTCTAGTGAGAGGAAAGGAAGGGTAGATAAATGGAAGCTGGGGACTAGAGAACTTCTCAAATAACTGAAAAAATTAGATGATGTCATGAGAGCCATATGGCTGTTTGGGGGGACCTAGACAACCTGCTTCCTGGCAAATAGAAGGGGAAGAAGGGGAAGAAATGGAGATAGTGACAGATTTTATTTTCCTGGGCTCCAAGATCACTGCAGATGGGGACTGCAGCAAAGAAATTAAAAGACGCTTGCTCCTGGGGAGGAAAGCTATGGCAAATCTAGAGAGCATCCTAAAAAGCAGAGACATCACCCTGCCAACAAAAGTGCGTTTAGTCAAGGCTATGGTCTTCCCAGTTGCAATGTATGGCTGCGAAAGTTGGACCATAAGGAAGGCCGAGCGTCAAAGAATTGAGGCTTTTGAACTCTGGTGCTGGAGAAGACTCTTGTGAGTCCCTTGGACTGCAAGGCGAACAAACCGGTCAGTCCTAGAGGAGATCAGGCCTGACTGCTCTTTAGAAGGCCAGATCCTGAAGATGAAACTCAAATACTTTGGCCACCTCATGAGAAGGAAGGACTCCCTGGAGAAGAGCCTAATGCTGGGAGCGATCGAGGGCAAAAGAAGAAGGGGACGACAGAGAATGAGGTGGCTGGATGGAGTCACTGAAGCAGTAGGTGCAAGCTTAAATGGACTCCGGGGAATGGTAGAGGACAGGAAGGCCTGGAGGATCATTGTCCATGGGGTCGCGATGGGTCGGACACGACTTCGCACATAACAACAACAACAAGACAACCTGCTACCAACATTGCTGAAGAGTCCATGCCTCAGTTATTGTTGAGAAGGAGAGAGAGAGGCTAAAAAAAAAGGAAAGGTAAAAGATGAAAAGGAAGACGAGACCAAAGGGGAGGAACAAAAAAGATAAAAAGCCGTGACTTCTTTGGGTAGTAAAAAAGGCTAAAAAGGTAAAGCTGATAAGGGGGGAGGGAATAGGAAAATATGGTTTAGTGAGTGAGGATAGAAGCCATCGAAAGGTAGGAAGACAGAAGGGGACAGACAGCAAGTACTCCTGGGAGGGACAAAATGGGAAAGAAACAAGGAATGGGGGGTGTGAGGTCACTCCCCCTGTGAATTCTTGCAAATCCCCCCTATGAGTTACTCTTTAAATTATTAATAGTAATAGTAATCTAATTTGTATACTGCCCCCTCCCCACAATGGGCTGGGGGTGGTTCACACCAACACAAGAATATATAGACAATAAAATCATCATTAAAATCAGTATCATCAGTAAACCTTATAAAATCCAAACTGACTGCTCACCCACTACCTGATTGGCCCTCCCTTGTGGTGTGCCACCAATAGAGACAGAGCACTCTGCAAATGAGGGCCAATCAGTTCAAACTGCACTCTCAAAATGAGGGCAAATCAATTCAAGTTGCACTCTGCTAGTGAGGGCCAATCAGTTCAAACTGCACTTTGCTAATGAGGGGCAATCAGCTCAAATTGCATGCAGATAAGTAACTCCCTACTTGATTGTCCCCTGGAAATATTCCCCCAATAGGAGATGGCCCTCATCCAGGAGTCGCCCAGGCTGGTAGTTTACCCCCAATCAGGAGGGAGCTCTCAGCCAGGAAAAGCGAATAAGTAGTACTCTGCCTCCAGCTTCTTGCAAGTTTCAGAAGTTTGCTCTAAAGCTGGCTCCTGTTCCACCCAGCAAACTTCTGAAACTAGCAGGAAGTTGGAAGCAGAGAGCTGATCCCTTATTATTATTTCTGGGCTGAGGACTCTATTCTCTAGTTCTACTGTGATAGGTGCAAGTTCTATGCCTTGTGGAAAGAAGCCTATGTTAAGACCCTTATGTTTTATCTGGTAAAATGATAGACTGCCTCATCTGGATGGTGAGCAAAATACAGTTTGGCTCTTGTGTTCTAGTACTGAGAAAAGGGACAGGACCCACTGACAGGACCCAGTCAGAGTAGCTGAGCTGTGGAATCGGCTACTTAAGGAGGTGGTGAATTCCTCCCTCAGTGGCGGTCTTCAAGCTGCGGCAGGACAGATCCTTATTCTGGATGCTTTGGGCTGATCCTGTACTGAGCAGGGGGTTGGACTAGATGGCTTGTATGACCCCTTCCATGATTTTTAGTGAGATGGACTTGACCTTCTATGAATTTGATGAGCATGGAGATTGCAACTGAAATTTATGTTGCATTCCATACCTGAGTAAACATGGTTTAGAAAGACAGCAATGTCGACATAAGACACCATCATGGCTTCCTGAACATCCTTGGTTCAGTCTCCTGTTATGAACTCCTTGAGAGAACCCAGTTCTTTGCAGCATGTGTGAATAATTATTACGTCAAAATATATGCTTCTGGATTTATTTAGTCTAGCTAGATAGCAGGTCTGTTGAAATTCCCTATAATTACTGTCCTTCATGCATGACAAAAACCAAACATAAAATAATCAAACGTAAATTTAAGAACCTGCTGACAGCACTGGAAAGGCACAAAAGAGAGCGCTCGAGTCATGACAAGAATGGGAAGTAGATTTTAGAATAATAAGGGCATTTGCTGCTCTGGTATGGGTCGTTATGGATGAAAAAGTGACAGCAGTTCAAATTTTTACCTAGAAAGCTGGCCGATCCACATAGTCCATCCCGTTTCCAGTAGCAATTTCCTACTGAAATGGAATATTTGATCACAGCTGTATTATGAGGAACGGACAGGTGGTCACTTGGGAGTGACGAATCACGAAGCAGTTAAAATTAACTCTCTGTCCCTCTTCCAGGGCTACTGTAATCCCTTTTAAAAAACCCGTCTCCTTAAAGTTATTGCAACAGCTTCTCTTTAAGGTGAAGGAGGCACATGCATTTACTTACCTTTGCACTGGGTGGGGAAACACCACCATCAGCACCTTTTTCCATTTGCCCCTCCTCCTTTGTGTGCACACACCCACCTTCCTCTGGACCGGAAAGGTGCTTACTATTCACTTGTTCCCCTGGACCAAAGCTGCTGCCTGCCTCTTTCAGGGAAAATATAGAAGTAGCTATAAAATCTGTCAGGAGGGGGAAGGGGCTTGCTGATGGGGGTGATCATCTGGAGATTTAGACTGGTTTTTCTCCAATACATGGATGATACTTGGTTTATATTGTGGTTCTGGCTGATCCCACAGGTTGCAGAAACCATAATCTGCCAAGAAGCAGTTTTGGGATGAATGAGGATTAATCAGATGAAATTTGTCTCATTGAAACAGATGTGTTGCAGGTGAGAGGAAGGACTGACCCAGGAATTGTGTTATATCCCGTTCCAGATCAGGTTGCACTACTCCTAAAGGAGCAGGTTCATACTTTGGCCTCCTGCTGGATAAGCAGGTGATAGGAGTGGCCAGGAGTGCATTTCACCAGCTTTGGCTGGTGAGCCAGCTGTGGTTTTCACTGACCAAAGATCTTGCCACTGTGGTGAATTTCCTTCAATTTTGCCTTCAATTTCTAATGCCCTGGTGACATCTAGATTAAGCTACTTCAATAATTTTATTTCTCCTACTTTGCAAAGAGTTATTGCTGCTTTTCTATTTAAATAGTTGGTTTTATTTTGGTGCTGGTTTAGGGATGGTGGCAAAGTGCTAGTAAGTGGCAAGGGGAGGGACAACGAAATTGGTGTTTCACCATAAAGTTTCAGATGAATCCTAGAGTGGTAATGGCACTTCCGAGTTCATACCGCAAATCATATTGTGATATTGATGTGACATTGATTCCGCCCCCCACCCACATTTTGCTCCCACTGCTCTGCAGAACCAAAGCGGTAGAACTTGATTAAAAAGATGGATGTTCTTAAATAAATGACATTTCAGTATAATATTAATCGTGAAGCTGACTCTGTTATAGCAATTTAAGAAGGTTTCTTGCAAGTATTTGAGTGTTGGATGTTTTCAGAGAGTGTTGTACTTTTTTCTCCGGGAAAGCTTCACAGCCTTGAAGCAATCCCCTCATGTGAATGAAGTTCTCCATTGAATCCAGAGTTTACCCCTCAAGCTCTGCTGCTTGAGTATCTCTCACCTGACTGACTCCCCCGAGTCTCCTTTAAGTCTGACTCCAATCTGACTCGTTCCCCCCATCTTGCCCTTCTTAGCCCGGCAGTCTTATACACTGAATGTGCCTGGTGTTAACCCTTCATTGGCCGGGATCTACATAGAAGCAAAAACCCTTGTATTTTTTATTATTTTCTGCCCCTTCCCTTTCCTGGGTTTTCTTTTGCCCTTACTCCTGGGTCCCATCACAAGGTGATACTCCCAATTCAGGCTAAAGGAGAAGGAGGATCCCTGCCCAGTTAAAAAGGGAGACTCAAGTGCAAAAATTTCCTTGGACTTCTGTGAAAGGAAGCTTACTTCAGACTCTTTAGAAAGCAGAGGGATACTGGTACTTCGAGGAAGGGAAGTTGGCGGTACCAGTGGAAGGGTACCTGCCTTCTAGAAACCAGGAGAGTTCAGGGGAACTCATAGACAAAAATAAAACAGATGTGTTTTGGACAAACACAGAAACAAAAAAAATCAATTGTAAAGAAATCTCAGCATCTTAAAAAAAAGCTTGAAAACTTCTCAAAAGCCTATAACAAAGAACTTCTGACTGTATTACAGTTGATTTGTATGTCAAACTTTGATTCCTCATCTCAGCAACCCTTTCCTTCCATGTAAAATAAAATCTTATGATTGTCAGTTGTTAACAATGCCTCAGTGCCATTCTGACAAAGGTTAAAGAAAAAAGGGTTCTTACACTTTCCCCTGAAAGTTCCAGGGCTGAGTAATCCAAAAGATCTGTCAGTGACAGGGTGGGACCATCAGGTTCATATTATCACAAAGAAATAATTTCATAACAAAGAAACCACACTACAAAGCCAGCTCAGTCTGCGAGGGAACAACATTTTATTTTGGAGGGGAAATATCCTTCAGAGCGCGGAAGTGTGTTGGGGCCTAGCCTAGCCACCTTGAACTCCACAACGAATGGCAGGATATAAATGAAATGACTAAACAAAGTAGTCAGGTAGCCATGTATTGATTGATTCTAGCTGGGAGAGCTGAATTTATGGAAATAATTTAAAGCTGAAAGGCACTTTGGAAACTAAGCTGCACTCCTTGAACACATCACTCTTAAGTGTGTGTGTGTAAGGTTTATCTCCTTGAACATGAAACTGCCTTATACCAAATCAGACCATCCGTCCATCAAAATCAGTATTGTTTACACAGACTGGCAGCAGGTCTCCAGTGTCTCAGGCAGAGGAAGATCTTTCACATCACCTACTGCCTGGTCCTTATAACTGGAGATGTCAGGGATTGAACCTAGGACCTTATGCACGCCAAGCATGACATGCACACATCTTAATTTCCTGGGGGATGGTATTGTTAGCATTACAACTTGGTTTGTGCTGTGGTATGGGCATACTGTTTGTGACATAAAGTTCACATAAAGCATATTGCTTTAGAAAATAGATACACCCTTTATTGAACAGCAATGCCACACTGGATGGGAAAGATCCTATGGTGGAAAGAGATTGCAGAGAGCATGTCTTGCCTGAATATAATTCATGGGAAGGTGACTTTAACTGGAAGAGGGTACTGTCACTACCAAAATGGATGCATTGTTCATACCCTGTTTTGTTTTTTTTTAATTACAAAACAAACAAGCAAAAGTCAGCCCTGGCCCCTGTTCCCCAGACTGGTTCAATCATCAGATCTTAGAAGCAAGGCAGAGCCAGCCTTGGTTGGTACTTGGAAAGGGGGACTACCAAACAAGCCCAAGGTCATTACGTAGAGGAAGGCAATTTACGTACCTCTGTCCATCTCTTTCTTTGAAAACCCTATGGGGTTACCGTAAGTCTGCTGCAACTTGACAGCACTTTTCACCATCAGATGGTCAAGGAATGGAAGTACTTGAAGAGAGATTTGTGGATGGGAGAAAAATTAAATGTTATCTTTCTCCCTGCTGTTGCTGGTGGTAGCAGTTGAAGCTTATTTATTTTTTCTGTTCAGGGTGATGAGGATTAGGCTCTTTATAATCTTTAGGATCGTGGAAGCTGGACTGTGGCCCATACAACTATTCCATTTTCTGAGTGGATTTGGATCTTAACAATAACATACATCAGACATGGAATTGACCTGGAGAACTGGCCCTTACAGAATATCCTGGGTTAATATCCCAGCAGACCATGGTTAGAAACTACTGCAAAGATTGCATGACTACAGCAAAGATTTTAGATTTGGGACATCCAATCCCCACTCAGCAGAGCTGCAAATACATTAGAAAAAGGCATTTTGTTCATCTGCTCCTGCTCTCAAGAATGTTCTTTTAATTGTCTGGAAGAAGCATTAGCCTGGTTCATGATTTCAGGTTAATCTATCTGTAGAACGGAACCAGCTAGATATCAGGAAAAAGTTTTTTAACAGTCAGAGTAGTTCAGCAGTGGAATTGACTGCCTAAGGAGTTGGGGAGCTCCCCCTCACTGACAGTCTCAGGCAGCGGCTGGACAGATTCTTATCCCGGATGCTTTATGCTGATCCTGCATAGTGCAGGGGATTGGACTAGATGGCCTGTATGGCCCCTTCCAACTATAGGATTCTATGATTGTATCTAAAGATGAAGTTTGTCTGAATGGGGAATCCCAAGACAATGTTCATATTGCCAGTCACACAGTGCTTTACAGTTGAGTCAGCTCACATGTGTGGTTGGTTGCCAAACATCAAAGGGAATAAAGGACAGAGAAAGCAAATAACATGTAGATATATGGATCACCCCTTAGAGTTCAGCAGATGACCTTGACTTTATAAACGGCGGTTGTGTTGGATGGTAGAAACTTCTGTCTGAATGTCATTCTCCAATGTTTTCATTGTGTGTAGTGAAGGATGAAAACAGATTATGGTGATGGAGTAGTTCCGTAGTGGAATAGGCTGCCTAAGCAAGGTAGTGAGCTCCCCTTCGCTGACAGTCTTTAAGCAGCAGCTGGACAGATACTTATCATGGATGCTTTAGGCTGATCTTGCGTTGAGTAGGGACAAGATGGCCTGTATGGCCCATTCCAACTCTATAGTTCTATGACTGTAAGCTTTACCCTACACTCTTTTCTTGCATTAATTGCCTGTATACCTTTCAGCTGGTTCTCAATTGCCCAGTATGTCTCAGTGTGAGGTGCTCTAAAGGCCCTCTTGTTAATGAGAGTTAAGAGCAACATTGACTTGGTACATTTTTGCACAATAGATGGATTTGATGTGGCAGCATGTGTTCAGTAATATTTGTAAACAGCCAAGTGTCCCTTCTGACTATAGGAAACAGCCAAATAGCGGTACAACAGTGCTAGTCTTTTCAAGAGGATGACCTCACTTCGTGGCAGAGCTACAGAATCATAACTGAATAGACACTTTCATCTATCTGCTTGAGCCACAGTTCTTTATTTAGTTTATTTAAATTAGTTTAACTCATGTGCCAAGTTGTATAATTCTCAAAGTGGTGAGAAAGAAGGGAAGAAAGAGCTCCACTAGGGCTTGCATCTCTAGGTTGGGAAATGTCTTGAGATTTTGGGTGTAGACTGGGGAGGGTAAGATTTGGGAAAGGGGAGGACCTCAGCAAGGTATAATGTCATAGAGTCCATGCTCCAAAGCAGCCATATTCCCCAGGGGAACTTGGAGGTCATTTGTCATTCTGGAAGATTTCCAGGCCCCACCTGGTGCAAGAAAAACAAAACATAGCCACAAAATGAAAATTCAGTAACTATTTCAGGAAATATATAAGCAGCCATGCTGTAACAGCAATCAAATGTTAAGGAGCATATGAACACTCAGATGCTTGAAAGAACTCAATAAAGTGTGGGTGCTGAAAGCATAATAGATGTGGTGCCAGCCAAATAGTCACGGAGATGACCTTGCGCAACAACAGTACCGCAACACAGAAGACCAACCCCATGGGAGATGTCCCCACTGATTCTGAGAGCATCCATACGATGGCATACCTGAATCATGACTTGTGAAGTTTCCATATCTATTTGTCTCTCTTTGTCTCTCACATCTCCCTCCCTCCTTCCCTCTCACACTTGTGGCTCAGGGCAGTTTACACAAAATCAAATTATTAATTATTATTATTTATATTTTTTACTTATCTACCCTTTTCCCAGGCACTCAAGACAGATTGCATGGAGTGGCTGGATTGGAGTATCCATATGGACATCAAGTCAGGAAGAGAATAGAACTGCATTAAAACTGTGGAATTAACTGCCAGTAAAGGTAGTGATGGGCTTATAAGCATAAAAGAGTCAGACAGAATCATGGAGTGGTCTGTCAATGGCTACAAATAATGATTACTAAAGGGTGCCTCCATTTACTGAGGCAGCATATCTTTGAATACCAATCCCGGGAGAGAGCTGTAGTGATGGACTGCATCTCTCTATACTCTGTTTGTTAAACCCTCCAAGGCAACTGGTTGACCACCGTGGGAAACTTTATGCTGAAGAAAATGACCATAAATCTGATCCATCAGGCTCTTCTCATGTTCAGAATGTTGAAGCTAGGGTTGCCAGCTCTGGGTTGGGAAACACCTGGAGATTTTAAGGGTAGAGCCTGGGAGGGTAGGGTATAATGACTTTTAGTGCTGGCTAATTGAGTGTCATGGGTGCAAAGGGAAGGAGAGATTGGAAGATGATGAGTAGCACCTTGCTCGAAGAGCGTATTGTCCTGAAGACATGCATCCTTCCTTTGGGTGGGGAGAGAAAATCCCTTAGTGTGCCTGTCCCTACAATCCCACTGATCTCGTCTGAAGGGTCCAGTTAAGGTCTGGCGACCTGCCATCTGGCTGACGTCTCTATTTTCTACTTGTGAGTAGAGTATGTGTTTAGCTGGATATGCCATTTAATCCAAAGTCCATTTTTGCAATACAGTGCACTACAAATGTGGTTTTTGAAATGTTTTAGAAGGGCATTTATGTTTGTATGGTCTTCAAACTGAGGAGGGGTCCAGCTACTAACATGTGCAGGGGCAAGCAGCAAGTGAGAAACCAAGATGGTTAACCACTCCTGTTTTTCTTCTGGGGGGAAAGCACCTCTTTGTGCTTTCCCCCCAGCCTGGCTCTTTACCAGGATTACTAGCTCAATGGGTAGAAAGCAAATCCTATCTCTCCCCCCATCCCCCTTAAATATCAGAATCTTGTGTTGGCTGCCAAACATTTAATGTTAGCCTATGATCTTGTTAAAGCACTTGGCATCCTCAGCAATCTCTATGTACATGTTTAACATTATTATCCTTGTTATAATTGTGCATCCAACCAGAAAGGATGACTTCTCAACAAATGAACAAAGGGTGGATTTTTTAATAAAGCGAAGGTATACATTTTGGCGAACCTGAGGGAACTTGATTGAGCTCAAAGAGTGTAACTGCTTAGGGTTACACTGTAAGCATTGCCTATGGAAAGCCAAGGGACTCAACAGTGCTCAATTCTGACCGGGGCACGCCTTTGTGTTCATCTTTATAGTCATTCACTTGGATACTGACTGCAGCCAAATATTCATGAGCATCCAAGGAACTGGAGCCACACAAAAAGGCTTTGTTTTGGAAAGTCTATTACTTGCAGTGTTTGACCCTGACATGAAATAGATTCATTTTCCACAACAGCCTTTCCCTGAACAGAATATCTCTCAGTCTGTTTACTGATTCTATGCATTAATAATTCTAGCATTTTCCCTCACAAGTTCCTGGAAGGCTCCCCGAGCCATTAATAATTTGGTTCCTGGAAGCAATTCTTTCTTTCTTCCAGTGACTAAATATGGTTCTTCAGTTCCTCAGCCCATCCTTCTTTTACTGAAGAACATTTTGGCGACATGCAAGATTAAAGAGATTGGCACCTTATTTTCTTTTACAGCATCATCATAGGCTGTAGATGCACAAACATGTAATTTGGCAGGAGGAACCTGCTGGGGTGAGGGGGAGAACTTGGAGTAGAGAAACAATCATCGAACCCTCATTATAATCTAGACTGCCCCCATGTTGACCTCAGTGGTGGAGGTATGGTTAGATGGGAAACCTAACCTAAATTAAACATGTGGCATTGTGTACCTAATTTCCCACCTTTGATATGTGTGTCCTGTGCTAGTTCTGGGAGTCTGCAGGTTTCAGGCTAAAAATAACCGTATTTTCTTTACTTGTATCTGTTTGGGGCGAAAGGAGATTATGACAGGAGATAGGTTCTGATATTATCCTTAAATCACTCAGTGACTTTGTTCACAGATGTATTGAAGCTTGGGTACAGGAAATTAGGAAGGAAGAAACTAAATTACTATCTTTGACAGGTTAGGTATTGTCCTAAACCCCACAAAATGGTTTTACCATCCATTTTAGTTGGCATTTTCTTTCTTCATCACTTTGATCAAGATGTTGCTCCCCTTGACCTTCTTGACATCTGGGCTTTGGGTCTGAAAGTGTCACGGGTTGCCTTTCTCTCATGTTCTGTGGCAGAGGTCCTTAACATGGTGCCTCTGGGCACCATGGGGCCTGCCGACAACTTACCATCAAGTATTTGTAGAAAGTGATTCGAGCCAGGTAGGACTCTTGCCCAACATAGCTTCTGATTGGCCACGGGAGATCTGATTGGCGGTAGTGTTGGTTTTATTCTCTCTCTCTGCCCTCTTTTCCAATATATTTTTAAAACCGTCTCTCTTCCCCCTGCACCTGGACTTCTTCTAGGTATGCGCAGCCATTTTGTGGTTCTGGCCTGTGTCAGAGTCCCTGTGCCAGCAGCCTCCAAAAAGAAGAAGAAGAAGAAGAAGAAGAAGAAGAGTTGGTTCTTATATGCCGCTTTTCCCTACCCGAAGGAGGCTCAAAGCGGCTTACAGTCGCCTTCACATTCCTCTCCCCACAACAGACACCCTGTGGGGTGGGTGAGGCTGAGGGAGCCCTGATATCACTGCTCGGTCAGAACAGTTTTATCAGTGTCATTGGCAAGCCCAAGGGCTCCCAGCTGGCTGCATGTGGGGGAGCGCAGAATCGAATCCGGCTCGCCAGATTAGAAGTCCGCACTCCTAACCACTACACCAAACTGGCTCTATGGTTGGTGCTGTAGGGTGCTCTATGGTGTCCTAAGGTTATAGATATCCCTAGGGATCCTGCAGTGACAAGCACCTACCTTTTCACGCTGTGAACAAACCCACTTTTGACTCTGACCTTTCTACAAAGTCCAAAGCAAAGCAAGTTTGTGAAACACTGGGGCCAACCGGAAGACCATGGAAGGTAAACAACATAATATGGATGGTCCAAATCCCTGTTCCAGTTTGGGAGTCAAGGCAGAGCAAATCCATGTGGAGGCAGCCTGAATCATGTTGCTCTATATTTAAATGAGGATTAAGAAAATCAGCATCCACTGATAGCTTTATCACTATAAACATCTGACCTTATGTGCCCCAATGTACTAGATTTTCATAAGATAATCGGTTGACTGAAAAATCAAAGAGAAAGGGTCCAAAATTAATACAAATGCAGCTGCTGGAATAAGCAGAGCTTATTGCTCCGGTGGAGTGACACCGGGGAAGGAAGAAAGGGGCTTTTCCCATGTTGGAGCAGCTGGTGGAAACAAGGTGTCACATTACCTGGTTCCAGGTATGCGATGGGTGGGGGGAGGCGGTGCCACCCAGGCCAGCTTTAAAAGGCAGCCTGCGATGGGGGGGGGGGGGGCCTCTTGATTTTACCGGCACTGGCAGAATCTGTATCAGGTACAAATGATCTTTGACTCATGAAAGCCATCTGACAGAGAGGCTGATTCTGTGAAGGTTCAAGGGGGTGGCAGGTTACAGTGGATGAGCGATAGGGATGTGAGTGTCCTGCACAGTGTAGGGGGTTGGACTAGATGACCCATGAGATCCCTTCCAACTCTATGATTCTATGATTCTATGAAAGCTTACAGCCTGGACAATTTTGTTCTTTAAGGTACTACTAGACTCAGATTTTATCTAAAGACCAACCTGGATGGTCCAAGCTAGCCTGGTCTCCTTAGATGCCAGAAACTAAGCAGGGTCAGCCTTGGCTGGTATTTTGATGGGAGACCTCCAAGGAATATGAGGATTCTGATGTGGAGGAAGGCAATGGCAAATGTTTCTTGCCCAGAGGACCCTAAGGGGTCATCATAAGTCAGCTGTAACTTGATGTCACTTTCCACCACCAAGTTACAAACACAGCTACTCATGAAACTGTTCATGATCAAGCTTGCTAATATGAGTATGCAGAAGGAATGCATGATGCCTATTTGCCATTAAACAATTGGCTCCAGTTTGTAAAAGCTTCTTCTTGATAGATGCTGTAAATAGGATATGAAAATGTCCTATTCTGTTCAGGAAAATAATATGAGCCTTTAAATACCTAACTATGTTTTTGTCCTTGTGTTATACAGATGAGTCAGGCTTAATCACTCTGCCTAGTTCAGATAGAAAAGTTCAGATAGAAATATCAGCAGGAGGGAAAGAAACAGAGGAATGGAAGCCAGGTACGTCTACAACTAATCAATATTACTGCTTCTGGGAATGGAGAAGGGAATAAATCCAACAGCAGATATGGTGAAATGCTAAGTTTACAGCATCAATGTTTAAACTGAAAAGCAAAAATGTAAACTTTTTATTCTTATGAAATCCTGGAAGAGATCAAGTCAAGTCTTGATGGTATCTGGAGTTAGAGTGCTATGGGATGAAATGAAAGACAGTGGTGCATCTCTCCTCCCCCCCCCCCCCCGCTAAAGTTTGTTCCATTTTTGTTTTAGTAAAGGTTCACCAGAGATTATTTATATTGCAAAAAACCTGGTTCCATTCCTTAATCACTTTACATTAAATTCAAAGAGCTACACACCGAGTTCTGGCTGGAGAACGCTGCTCATGTCACACCTTGTCCTATCTTCAGAATCCCTCAGGGGCATCCAACAGCTGGCTTTAGGGCCAGGGAACAGGTTAGAAGGCACTCTGAGGGCTACAGTTTGTGAACAAAACGAAATTGCAAGTGCTCCTCATGCAAGATCTTGTCCATTCACTTTTCAGCATGATTCTACTGCTGGGCTAGAACCATGTCTAAATTCTGGTGCATCCTCAGAATGAGAAGCTATGCTGGTGAATTTGCACCAGTGTGGGATCAGCCTGGGTCTGACCATCTGCTGAAACTGTGCAAGTTTCCCTGACTGTTCTAGTTTCATTCATACATTGTTTGATATTTCATTAAAGCAGTCATTCATGACTGAACTAGCTTGCCCTCACAATTATTTGCAAGTAATTGCTGCAGCTGAACGACAGAGTAGAATCAAACCTTGTGTGAACTCAGCCTCAGTCCCACCACTTCCAGCCAGACTTCCGCTCTCCTCTGCTCATGATTCAGGGAGAGTGGATGGAGGAAGGGTGTTGATCCTTCTGGCTCTTCCCATCTGTTACATCTTAATAACTCCACCACCCCATCCAGCTGGCAGAATTTTGGTTTTGATTGTAAGGTCTGGCAGGTAGATGAAGGGAGATCATCTTTTTTTGCCAGGGCTTTAGCAACAATGGCCAGAACCTAGTGACTAGTGGAAGGACTAACTGGGCTACTGCTACCTCCTGGAACTTCTACCTTAATTGGCAGGAGGAAGGTAGGGCTGGTTCTGCACTTACTTTGTTTTTTCCATTGTCGATCCTGCTGAATTCAGATAAATTTGACCCCCAGTCTTCCTCCTTCCTACCCTCTGAATTGAAACAGAAAGCAGGAAAATTTAAAGCTCCCAAAATCAAAATGGAAATAGAATACAGTGCAGAGGGGAGGGGTTTATTTGGGCTGGGAGAGGATAAAAAGCAAAGTGCAGACTCGACCTAGGTTGCTGCCTTTAGCAGCAAATGAAGTCAGCAGAATGGGAGAAACCTGTTAAGGAGATATTATGGGCATCATCAGTAGATTTCGTTTGTTCCGCTTATTTTCCTTATTAGAAGTTATTATTGTAACCACACTTTCACACACATTTCAGTGACCGAATGCAAGTGGATTTTACCATTCACAGAGCAGCATCCAGGCTGATTCTGCACACAGTGGATAATGAACTTTCAGTGTGTTTTTGCAGTTGGATTTCCCAGTGTGAAACAGGAACATCTACTTCTAAAGTGCATTGAAAGTACATTATTCAACATGTGCAGAATGAATACCAGTCACAAAGTATGTTGAAAGTGGTTTTCAAGTGCATTATCCACACATGTTGGATAATGCATTTCCAGTGTGCTTTTGCTGCTGGATTTTCCTGTGCAAAACAGGAAAATCTTATACAGTGAATTGAAAATGTTTTATCCAGTGTTTGCAGAATGGGCATTTTCTCGGTAAGAAAAGAGAAGTCACTTGCTTCGGTGTTCAGTTTTCTGCTATAATTTCTACTTTCCACAGGGCTTCATTTTGAAATGCCCCTGCCGGTGAGTTCCTTGAAGAAAGGAGAGATGAAAAACAAGAAAAGAGCTAACAAGTCCTTAAACAAAACAAAAAAAATTAGAACCACCTCCGGAATTAGTCATTTGTTGGCATGGAGAGCGGGTAGTGTTGCGTTGGAGAGAATGAACTGCAATCTGGGAGGTCCCTGGTTCAAATCTCACTTCTGTCATGTGGGTGGGCTGAGGCAAGCGACTCTCTTGCAAAGCAGGTCCTCATTTGTGGCATGTGAATAATCACACTGAGCTAAATTACAAGAGAGGTGAAATGAAGGGCTTCTGCCGGAGATGCTGGAGAGTCACTGTCAGTCAGAGATGCGCAGATCCTGCCAGACCAATGGTCAGTCTCCGTAGAAGGCACAGCACCATGTGCTCACAAGACTGTTGTAGAGATGGCAGGTGAGCAAAACTGTTATGGTGGAACATAGTGAGACTGGTGGTCCTGCGGATGTGATGGGCCAAAGCCTTTTCTCGGTGTGAGCTTTGTTTCTGATAACGAGTACCATGAATAGAGGCAATTAAGTGATCACAGAATGAGAGTAATTTGCATGTTTTTCCTGGCTCCCAATGATAACTGAGCTGTCTCCAAGCTGACTTCAAGAGATCTACATAGAGGGCATTACAGTAGTCTGGTCCCGTATCATGGATCCAGACATCCAGAATGGTCATATCAAGGTAGGGGAACATCTTGCAGACTTGACTGAATTGGAAGGAAACATCTTTTTGCAGCTGCCTTAACTTGCTTCTCCAACATCTGTGCTGGATCCTATGCTTTTAACTTAAGAGGTGAACCCCATGGAAAGTAGGAAAGGTTGGTGGCTTCAAGATCTCTGCCTTCTCCAGAAGGAATACATGCCAAAGCAATATAACCTTTTTTTTAATGCCACTATGGCTGCAAGACTCTTAGTTGCCCAAAGATGGGAAAAACAGGACCTACCGACTATGTCAGACTGGATAGACAAGATTGGTGGCTTGTGTAAGATGGCAAAACTAACCAGCTTGGTTAATCGAAGGCCACCTGAAGAATTCATTGGCGGGCGCCGCAGACTAAATAAAACAGTAAGCCCTTGGGAGGCGGGATGTGTCCGGGATGAGGAAGGGTGCCAATTGGCCCCTTCCTCCAGCCAGACTATGTATTTGGGCTGCAGCGGGCTTATTTGCTAGTGTGGAATATATCAATAGGTAGTTCTCTGTAAAAAGTATTAGATGGGGCAAATCTATTAAGGACAGGAGGTAGAGCTAGGGTTGGACTGTTGTTATGATGTATACTTATATTCTGTTTTTCTGTAACTGCTTTCTTTTTATTTCTGTCTTGAAAACCTAATACAATTATTATTTAAAGGAGAAAATAAGATCTCTGCCTTCTCAACCAGCGTTGCTTCCATCTTGCCTAGGTGCAATTTCGTGTGCTTTTAGCCATTGGACTGCTGTGAGGAGGCAGTGCTCAAGACCTTTTCCTCCTTACCAGGGGATCTGGATAGAGAGAGATGGAGCTGAATGTCATCCACCTGTTGATGACATCCGATTCCAAAGCTACAAATGATTCTTCCAAAAGGCTTTAAATAAGAAGTTGAATAATAGGGGGGGGGGATAAGGTGGGACCTGTGGAACATCACAATTTCTACACCAATGACAGCTGGGCTGATTCTGCACGTTTTTTTCCACTGTAAATCTTCCTGAATTCTGGCCAATTTGAACCCATATCAATTTCCTTCCGTTTTCCCAATTTTAAACATGTCACCCTTCTGCATTTGCATTGTCCCAATTTTTGGTCTTCCTGCTTGATGGGGGGAGGGAGAGGTTGGGTGAAGCTTCAGCCAGCATTGAAAGAGCACAAGGCAGGAGAGTGCTTTATTTCCTGCAGTCAGACCAGGCCGGGGAGGGGGGGGGCAAGTGGAGCATGAGGCTGCTTGTTTATCTTTCTTTTCCTGCAGGAGATGGGGGGAGGCAGCAGCCTCACAGAGAATGAGGAGGGGGAAGTAAATCCAAGAGGCAAATCTCTACTCATAGAAGTGTGGGCTTTTGGAGTGCAGTCACTTTAAAACAGATCCCAAAATGAGGGGAAAATAAGTCTTGTGAGGGAATGGCAACTGAGAACCAGACAGTCTTTGAACTGACGCCCTGACTGATCAGTGACAGACTGCTGCGCTATGTCAGTGTTGGAGGCATGCAGAGGAAGTTAATCTGGCAAAATGCAGAATATCTGCTCTTAATACTGGGGCTCTCAGAGCGGATTCCTCAAATATAGCAAGCTATATCCGCTCCTGGATATCGCGGGGGAAAGGTAGGGTCACTGCAGATCAATCACAGACGTTGCAGAGGGAAAATTTAAAGCACTAAATATCAGAATGGAAATCGAATAGCGTGTAGATGACTTTAATTCAGGGTCACCAGGGATAAAAAGCCCAGTGCATATTCTACCCTGGTCTCGAATGAAAACTTTGTGTCTGATCCATGAGGAACAATTTAATAATCCCCGGCACCTCTCCAGGCATGATTTCCTGTATCATACACTGCAGGTAGATCTAGTAGGAACAACAAGCAGAGAATTTTCTAGAGGAATAACAACAGTGGAAAGAAAAACTATAATCAAGACTGAGTAGAAGAGAAAACAGTCATTTGAAGACAAGAAATGGAGAAGAAAAGAATAACTATATACAGGAAGATGGGGAGAGGGACTACAATCAGTTTCTTTCCACACTAGAATCAGTGCCACAACCTTCATGCATCTTTAGCTATTTCTTCAAGGCAGAGAAGATCTGCTGAAAGCAGTCCCAAAACTTCAGATGTGTCATATGATATGGTGAAGCTCAAGGATACAATGAGCGGGTTGCCAAGTCTTCTGCCCCCTCACTGAGTGGGAGAGAGGCTGCCATTCACAAGTAATTGTCACCAATTTTCTGCATTCTTTAATGGGAGTTTTTAAATCACATGTTCAATTATTTATAGGTTCATCATTTCAAAAAGTGGCTTTTAAGAACCTGGAGATTTTCGCATTAAGTCCAAACCTAATGGATTGTATTCTCTGTTTTCCCCTCCTTTACCTGTTTTCATGCAGTTGTATAATAAAATCCTCTGAGTACCACATCTAAGATTTCCAGTGAGTTTTTATTCCTGTTTAGCACGTGTCACTTGCCAATTTTTTGTGTACATTCTTTTTAGACATTAAAAGGAACATATACTTAGAGTTTGTTAACTCCACTGAAACCTGTTGGTTTGTTTTTTCTTTGTCCATTTTCGATCTGTTCTGTTTCTGGCATGAATCTTTCAATTCTCATTATTGTAATCTGTTCCACTTAATATTTCTGGTAAGGCCTTGGAGGAGGAGCGTGTCTCATGGCTTAAGTGCCACTCAATGCTTTACACCCACTCAGGGCGGCCGCCCCGTCCCTGAGTGCTTCCTCCTCCAACGGACTTGCTTGTCTGTCCAGCAGCCAGCCAATCACCTTCCATCTCCCACCCATGACCACCTCCTCCTTCTGCATGAGAGCTGCCCCTGCCGGTGAGTTCCATAGCAGCTGCCTGCAGCCTTTCCATATCCTGGGGGGAGGGGGAGGCTGTCTGCAGAGTTCTTCCACCCCCCCAGTCTAGCACCCGTTGTAGTCCTGAATGCAACAGGCTTGGCTCTTAGGCATTTTATATTTGTGTGACTAGCTTAGACTGGTTTATGCTACACTTAAATTACTTGGTCATGCAGGATTTGCACCAGTTGAGAACCAATCTATACAACTCCCCTCATCTTGGTGTAGTGGTGAAGAGCGGTGGCTTCCATCTGTTGAGCTGGGTTTGATTCTCCGCTCCTCCGCATGCAGCCAACTGGGTGACCTTAGGCTTGTCACTGCCCTGATAGTGCTGTTCTCACAGAACAGTTCTGTCAGAGCTCTCTCAGCCTCATCTACCTCACGGGATGACCGTTGTGGGGAGAGGAAAGGAAGTCGATTGTAAGCCACTTAGAGACTCCTTTGGTCATTGATAAGTGGGGTATAAAAACCAACTCTTCTTCCTTTTCCCCTTCCTGCCTGGTGGGGGGTCCTCCGACTGCAGAATTGAACAACGTTTGAACCCAGTTGCACGTTGCTCTTAAAGCTGCCCCAGGATTTAAACTTTGTTCTGCTGCTTCAGGCCAACATGGCTACTTACCTGAATCTATGCGAAACTGAATTATTCAAGAGGGCTTTTCTTTGCAGGCAATAGGGGAGCTCTGCAAAAAAATGATTCACAAAGTTACTTGGATAAATTATATGGGACTGTGCCCTAAAACTTCTTTGTCTGTTCTGCTGAAAGTTGGCACCTGTTATGTAATTTTGCATCATTTACAATTTGTTGAATGGAACTGTAAATGATGCAGCCCTAAGAAGAACAAAAATAGAGTCCAATAGCGCCTTTAAGACCATTGAAGATTTACTCAAGGCCTTGAATAAATCTTTGTTGGTCTTAAAGGTGCTATTGGACTTAAATTTTGTTGTGCTACTCCAGACCAGCAGGGCTACCCAATTGAATAAGTCCCAAGAAGAGTTACTGCCGTCTACGCCCATTCATTTCAGTAGTCTTAGACTGGAGCAATTCTGCATGGAATTGCAGTGCTAATATGTCATGTCAACAATTTTGCTTTGATTCGGTTCCGTTTGTTAAATGTCTGATTGATTCCACAACCCAAATCATATCTTCTTGATTTTTGAATGTCCCATCCTGCTGGCATTATGGACGTCACGCAATCTGTGCAATCCACCTTAAGTCCCAGTGAGAAAGGTGGACGATAAGTAATTTACACAAATAAATAATAAACTACTGACAGAATCAATGATTACTACTCCCTTTTATATTGTAGGTACATATGTCTATTTGAATGTTTTTCCATGAAAAGGCTCCCTTCATGTTTAAAAAAACACAAACAAAACCAAAACATATTAAGAGCTGAACCCAGCCTATTCCCTGCTATGCAGTTTTTCTATATGCAAGAGGGATTTTGTTACGTGTGCGAGATTGTCCAAATATGCAGTTTTCCAACCTGCATCTAAAATTATACGTTCTAGGGAAAGCTTTTTGCTGGATCCTGCTGATTGTATAAATTGGGCCTTCATTTTGTGAATGGACTCCACTAAAAAGATTCCCCCCCTCCTCCATCAACAAGCACAGATTTGAGATTGTGAGCAGTCCTTACCCCAGGAAATCAGTCAGTGCTATCGTCCCTTCTCTTTAAAGACCCTGAGGTGGTGGGAAGATGAACTTTGATATGACGATTTCCTTAGCCCTTTCATACACTACCTACTGGACAGGTGGTGTGTGTGTGTGTGTGTGGGGGGGGGTGACAGGGATGACTGCATCACTGTTGCATTTTAGCAAAACCTCAGCCCAGCCTGAAATGATGATTAATGGCATCCATTTGAGAGCCTGAATAAAATGTTATTGCAAAAGAGGCTGGAGAAGAGCATGAATTGCACGTAAGATTCTCTGAGTGGCCTCTGAACATTATACATTCACTAAAAAGGATCTATCACCAAAGTAGCGCAATTACCCACATGAATGTACCGAGAGCAAGCAATATTCTCTTGAAGCTTCGAATCCCCGACTTTCAGCATTCTCATTCCCATATTTTTCAGGTTACTTCCCAGAGTGACAGGGCTTTGTCTGTAGTGTTTCAAAGATTAAGGGCCCTGCTGTGGATCTAGTCTCTGAGCAACTCATTGTGCATGACAACTGATGGCTCTAGAACAGTGGTTCTCAACCTTCCTAATGCTGCGACCCTTTAATAGAGTTCCTCATGTTGTGGTGACCCCCAACCATAAAATTATGCAAGGGTTCTTTCACAGAAATTAAACCGAAACCGATCAATGATGTGAAGATCCATTGTTCATGACTGTATATAAATTGGTTTTCCCACCGGGTTTCTCAGTTCAGTTCTGCCTCTTGTCCCACCATGCTGGTCTCGTTCTTTTCCGCTGCTCCAGACAGATAAATGCTCTATCTTGATCTACCACGGCCAAGCTGCTTGCCCTGCTGTGACCCCTGTGAAAGGGTCATTCGACCCACAACGGGGTCCCGACCCCCAGGTTGAGAACCATTGCTCTAGATGGAAGCGACCAGCCCTATGTGCATTGCAGGTTGCATTCAGCGTGTTCAGCAGGACCCAGGTGAGTATTGTCGTGGAGGTCTTCAAGCAGCAGCTGGATGAATATATAGCAGATTTTACACAGAGCAGGAAGTTGGACTAGACGGCCTGTATGGCACGATTTAATTCTATGACTCGGTGAAACATAGGAGAAAAATTGCTGGCCCTGATTATGGAAGATGTTGTGGCACACACAGTTAAAACAAACATGGCTTCTTTGGGAAGCCTGCCAAGAGGAGAGTCTAAAGAGCCAGAATAAAATAGCCTTGAAGATCAGAAAGAAAGAGCTGAGTCTAGAGAACCAGAATAAAATGGCCTTGAAGATTAGTAAGAAGAAGTGGTAATAATTATACGACCTTGTATAGAAGCTGTCTAAGCCATTACTGATACATACAATTTGTATAGGCCCAGGAACAGAAGTGTCTGCAAACTGCAAGAATGTCCAGCTTCACAGAAGTGAAGATATTATTGAAGGACTGGAATATTGACTGAGGGCCAAAAGATATTCATATGGTGCTGCTCAGTAGAGTGGGGGGTGGGGGGAATAGGTATCGTCCACACACTGTGACATCACTTCCAGTGTGAACCCAGAAACAATGTCATCGTGTCAGTACAATGCATTAGAACTCCTAGGGAACTGGTGATACAATTGCTTCCAGGTTCATGCTGGAAGTGCTCTAGCAGCATCAGAGCAATGCCAATCCACATGACCCCAACGCCTGAAGCTCCTATGCTGGCAAACCTAGATGCAGCTCCCGTTTCACCTATCATCCGTTGGGCCTTCAGGAAGGTGGTCAACAAGCTTCCTTTGCACCTGTGTTGTGATTAAGACAATCAGTGTCGAGTTGTAGGTATCTGGCGTTAAGTTTTGTTTTAAAATTCTGTTATTGAGTCAGTGCTGAATATGAGATCTTTCTTGCTCTGTTGGAGGTTTTATGCTGTTTTAATCCATTCTGCAGTCTTACAAATGCTGGATCTTTTCTCGTGTTTTTCGGAGCTGCCTTTTGTCTTCCACAGTTTTGATGAGTGTATCTAGTTTTTAATCTTTCTGATTTTAGAGTTTTTGTTTTTTTTAAATACTTTTTTTTTCATTAAAGAAACCCACCCAAACCCACCCAAACAGGGTTCTGTCCCATGCACTGATTCTGGTCATGGTGACACCGTTTTCTGCAAAGGTAGGAACATTAAGCTGATGTAAATATAGATTTATAGGATCCAACTCCATACCTGGTTAATTAATAGGAGATTTGAGCAAATGGTTGCACCTGTCCCACTGAAAGAAATGTGGTCTATGTTTGTATTTTGTTGGTTTATGCTAATGGCTCAAGAGTAAGCTTGTGATATTTTAATATTAAGGAGACGCCTACCTTCATTTGTTGTTATGTGCGAAGTCGTGTCCGACCCATCGCGACCCCATGGACAACGATCCTCCAGGCCTTCCTGTCCTCCACCATTCCCTTCATTTAATTTATTCCAATTTAAAATCTCTACAATCTTATCGCTTGGTGCCCTCCAGCGGTTAATTGTGAGTATTGCCTGCATGAGGAAAAGTCCTCTGACAGCTTTGTGATGTATGTTGGCTTTAATAGTGCAGGATCACCCTTTCATTGCATCGTTAAAGACCTACTGATTTTAACCAGAGAGCTAAGCTCACTCTTCCATTCATTCATTCATTCATTCATTCATTCATTCATTCATTCATTCATTCATTCATTCATTCATTCATTCTATTAATATACCACCCTCCCCTAAGCTCAGGGTGGTTTACATGGAACTGGTATAAAAACAGTACAGATAACACGATAAATTGAACAGTAGTGGAAGAGTCATACCAGGAGAATAGTAACATAATGGAACAAACACGGTGAGAACACTCTAACATACTGATGACCCCGTAGGATGGACATGTTGTTGTTGGTTTTCATGAGAGGGGGGAAGCTCAGGGGCCAATGGAAAGTGATTGACTTCAGGTCGACCTCAACCAAAAGCCTGGCAGAAGAGCTCACTTTTGCAGGCCCTGCGGAACTGTTTAAGCTCTGCTAGGGCTCTGATCTCTGGGAGCTCATTCCACCAGGTGGGGGCCAGGATGGAGAAAGCTTTGGCTCTGGTTGAGGTCAAGCGAGCTTCCTTGGGGCCAGGGATCACTAGGCAGTGGATAGTAGCAGAGCATAAGACTCTCTGAGGGGTGTAGGCAGAGAGCCGATCCCTTAGGTATCAGTGGGATGGTTCTGTAGTTGATTTGGCTATGACATAAGCTTTCCAAATTGTTGAATTGTCAAAGGCTTTCACAGCCAGAGTCAACTGGTTGATGTGGGTTTTCCAGGCTGCGTGGCCATGGTCTGGTAGTTTGAGTCCCTGACATTTCACAAGTGTTTAGCACTGAGAAATTCCCACCTTCGGCACAGAAAGTGTCTCATCTTCGGCACGGAGAGATTCCCATCTGAAGATGCCAACCACAGTTACTGGCGAAATGTCAGGGACTTAAATTACCAGCCACACAGCCCAGAAAACCCACAACAACCCATTTTCCGATTAATGCTTGATGATACATAGAATGCAGCTTGGTTTGATGGTAAAGGCCATTGATGGGAAATTGCATTTTCCTGGGACCAAAAAATGCTTTTGGTAGCTGTTTTGGGAATTTGACTACAGGACCATAAGAAGCTGGAAAAAAGAGGGCTTTTCTGCAAGCCATAAATTTAGCATTATGCTTACCATCTGAAGATGCTATATTCTGGCTACTCCACATGACGTCACCAACCTCCTGCATCTGGCCAACAAACTGTTCGCTACATCCGCCATTTTAAAGCGCAAGTTGGGGAATCCCAAAAAGTGGATTCACCAACCTAAAAAGCGGCATCACCCAACGGACAACTGGTAGGCCATCAGCACAAAAAATGTATGGAGGTGAAGAAGCTCTACATTCGCCTCCAATGTACTGCCCTCGCACCTGCCTCCCTCTTCCCAGGATGGGAAGTTCTTTTTTAAAATGGAACACCACCTGGAACAACGAATAGGCGGACATGTGCCTCGGCTGTGATTGTCCGTGCCTCTATGAATATTAGGATAGGCGTTTTATGAATACGTCTATTTAAAAAAAAAATTTGGCGGAAGTTCATATGTCAATCAGCCATGCCAGTAGATGATTGGTTGGTGACAGTGGTAGGCAGGCCAAAGTGAAACAAGACTAGTGCGCCTTGCCCTGTCTTCTTGTGTTTCCGGCAGTGAGTAAGGAGTGCAAGACACGTGAAAAGCACCCCAGCTTGGTGACTGAATCAGAATCAAGGTGCTGGTGCTAACCTTTAAAACCCTACATGGGCTGGGGCCAGCATACCTTTCCCCTTACAATCCCCCAAGAGCACTAAGATCTTCAGATCAGCATTTGCTGAGGGTCCTCGGCGAAGGAGGTGAAATTGGCTGCAACCAGGGCCAGGGCCTTTTTGGTCCTGGCCCCAGCCTGGTGGAATGTGCTCTTGGGAGAGATCAGGGTCTTGTGGGACCTAAATCTGTTCCACAGGGCCTTTAAGTTGGAGAAGTTCCACCGAGCTTATGGTCAAGGCCCAAATAACACCCACCAAGAAAGGTTGGCCTCACTGCTGGGAGGAGGAGGAGACCTGGAAAATTGTCTCCTTGCTAAATTGCCCCCCCCCCCCCAGTTCTGGGAATGATAGGTAATAATAGTAAATGGTTTTAACTTTTTAACTTTGTATGATGCTTTATTGTTGTTATCCATCCTGGATGATATGGAAAGGCAGGATAGAAATAAAAAATTATGATGATGATAGTGATTAGTTTCTTCTTATAGCCCACCCTTTTCAGTAGACTCAGGGTGGGTAACATGAAATAGAAGATGAAATCGGTTTTTATACCCCATTTTTCATTACTCAACGTAGTTCAAAGCGGCTTACAATTGCCTTCCCTTCCTCTCCCTACAACAGACCCCCTTGTGAGGTAGGTGGGGCCAAGAGAGTTCTGTCAGAAATCTTGATCAGAGCAGCTGTAAAAGGACTGCGACTGGCCAAAGGTCACCCAGCTTTGCTGCATGTGGAGGAGTGGAGAATCAAACCTGAATCGCCAGAAGAGAAGCCACCACTCTTAACCACGACACCAAGCTGGCTCTGGTGGAGGTTAGGTGGGTTCTCGAGCAGGGAGACTAGCATCTTCATGGTGTTATTTCCTGGCCTCTGCACACCCAATCAAATCTCTGGCATCCAATCAGAAGCCTTGCTAGGGCAAAACCCCCATCTGGCCCACTTGCTTTCTGGGAAATACATGGTAGATGACAGGAAATGTGTTAGTGGGTGTCATGACACCTGGGGGGGGGGCATGTTGAGGATCTCTGTACTAAATTGTCATGACTGAAGCACTTAATTAGAGGACATGTGACCCCTAAAAGCCCCAGATAGCTGCTCCCATTATCCATCAGTCAAATTGCACTCTTCCCACACAATCACTTCTCTCTCCGCTTACCAGCATCAGCCGAGGATTCCAATGTATTCTGTATATCATCTTGAATATCAACATCACGATGTTGGCCTTTGTCCCTGAGGAAAAGATGCACTGGAATATCAACCCGATCTTCTGCATACAAGGGACCTCTTTGGTGATGGGAGCTCTTTACACCAAGGGCAAGCCTCACTAACAATCCATGTTGCTACCGAAGGCACAAAATGCCGGAATTTTTGTTTTGGCATCCTTGCATGCTCACTCACAGCCACTGAAGTCCTGCTTGATGGGGGGGATTCTGTTTTGTGTTAGCTTTGACAGTTAGTGGCTGTTTGTTGTGTTAGAGAGTTAGAGTGAGCCTCTCCGTTCATGTTTATTAGTCAGTCAGAAAATATAAAATCGTGTCGTCTTCTAGGTCGTGAATGTCAAAAATGAAACAGTATAATAGAACCGAACAGTAGCTCGATGTAAATAGTAAAGAAAAAAAATGTCACTCTGAAACCAGTTTTTACCCTCAGAAGAAAGTTACTGTGGGAGCTTTTATGTTTGAACATTTTACTCGTATGTAAGTCAACATCTTTATTATACCCAGCTTGCTGGTTATGGTGGTGTATAAATTATCCTGGCAGACTACATTTCCCTCATTTCGCTGAATAAATTCTGACTGGGAGTTAACCAGCTTTCACAAAGATGTCCAATTTTTTCAACTAAGATATTGATAGGAATCAAAATCCCTGAATCACCTTCAGTATTTACCACGAGCCAAGACAAAAAGGCTGGTAGGGGTACTCTTATCAGGACCCTGCTGGGCCTTCTGTCTCAGGATACAATGACTCTGTAGGGATCTCTGCTCCAGGCCTTCAGCTGGGAATGAAAGGATGAAGTGTCACATGTGGGAATGAGGAGAGATGGTGCATCAGCTGCTCCAGCTCCTGGGGACAATAAGAAGTGGCTTGGGTGACATAGAGGCAAGCTGGTCTGGTGACCTCACATCGTGTCCCTTCTGGTGTTGCCAATGAGTACAGTCCAGTGTGTACACAATCCATAGCATAGAAAGGGAAGGGCCTGTGGCCCTTAGAGCTTCACAGGCAGGTAAGCTTCCACCAGTTACCAGGGAAAGCCACCTTTCTGGGTAATCACCTGTCCTTTGATTGCCACTCCGACTGTCCCAAATCCTTCTGCCTTTGTAGGGACCCAGATGAGCCACAGAGAGAAATTTCAGACCAAGTTCCATTGAGGCTCCCTGCAGAACTATGTCTAGTACAGTGAGGTGGATCCTACCACTCTCCTGAGCAACATGGGTTTATTTATTACAATATTCATACCTCACCTTTACATTTTGGCTTACATTTGAAGCCTTCTTCCAAGTTAAGCCTTCCTCTTCCATTGGAGGGAGAGCCACTTAAGCTGGAGGAAGACTCTTAGGCAGGAAGATGGTTGGATCGTTCCTATGGTCTTTACTGTCTGGTTTCTATTGCTGCAGTGACCAGGGGAGGGGCAGGCAATTATGGGGTCACAGCCCCCCATCTCTCCACTGGTGCAACCAGCAGTGCTTTGGGCAAGAGGCTTTGGAGGGGGGGATGGGCAGTGAGGGTTTGCTTTGTCTTCTGGTCCATGTTGTCTGTTTTCATTTGCTACTTTTTAAAATTAAAAAACCTGCAGGATATCTAGTTGTAGGCCTCGTACTCACTTGGAGAAAGCGATGAAGAATCTTTGCCAGTCAGGTTCAGTGAAGTTTTCGTTGACATTCTCAAAGCTTTCATTTACTCGCTTCTTTTAAAGCCTTCCATCCTCCAGTGTCAGGCTTGGCATCATAAATCAACACTCGGAGGAGAATCCAAATTCATGCCTGTCCTTTCCAAGTCCCCGAGCAAGCCACAACATCTGTTCTTTCTGTCTAAGATGACATACTGCTGTCTTAGAATTTAACATCTACCAGGTGAGGCAAAGAATTAGGACGGTGACAGTAGCTGCGCTATAGACGTGATCATGGATAGACACTTATTCCTAAATATTTATCATAGGTATACAGTTGCTCTAACCAGGATGGTCCAGGCTAGCCCAGCCTCTTCAGAGTAGCGATCCCCAACCTCCGGGCTGCGGACCACATGTGGTCCTTCGACTAATTGGAGGTGGGCCCCGAAGGACGTCTTCTCCCCCCCCCCCCAGCCCTTTACAACACACTTCGGGTGTCATTGTCTCCCATCACTCCCAGATGGGACTATCTCGTTGCAGAGAAACAAGCTCAGGGTTCCTATTGATTTGTCATTGTCATGAGTTAAAATTTCCATGAAAATAAAATGTTCCTTATGTTCATTGTTGTGGCGTGTCTGTATCTTATTTTGAAGGGATGTTTAAACATTACCATAGCGATCAGAGAGCGTTAGGGCAGTGGTTGAGAGTAGAGGAGTAAACTACCCCCCCAAGGGCCTCAGTAAAAGGCGTTGAGTGGTCCCCAGTGAGTGGTCCCCAGCGTTGAGTGGTCCCTGGTGATAAAAAGGTTGGGGACCACTGCTTCAGAGTTCAGAAACCATGCAGGATTGGCACTCTTGGATGGGAGACCACCAAGAAAGTCCAGAATCATAACACAGAGACAGGCAATGGGAAACCACCTCTGTTAGTCTCTTACCTTGAACCCCACCCCTGTCCAGGGATCACCATAAGTCAGCTGTGACTTGATGGCACTTCCTTACCACCACATCTGTACTTGATTGGATCTTGCCAGCTTTTGCACCAGTTCCCCTCCAGACTGCAGCCCCACACGTTTTTTGTCACACCAGCCCTCTGGCTTCCTGATCAGTCGATTGTTTTGTTGATGCTCCAAGAGATGTCCTGTCTCTTTTATCACCAGCAGAAAAGGCAAGTGGCTCCATCCCTTAGCTCAGTCAAAGGGGGAATAAGAAAACGTGCCTAGAAAACATTTCTAAATTTTATTCTGGGAACTGGATCGGAGGTTTCTCGGAGCCAAATCTGGAGTTGGGAAGATGGCGCCATTAGCCTTGCCGACGGAGAGCAAGCCAGTCCTCTGGGAATACAGCCGGCCATGGTGTGAGTGAGCCCGAAGAAGAAAAAGAGTTGATTTTTATGCCCCACTTCTCACAGCCTGAAGGAGTCCCAAAGCAGCTTAGAATTGCCTTCCCTTCATCTCCCCCCCCCCCCAACAGATATTCTGTGAGGTAGGTGGGGCTGAGAGGGCCCTTACAGGACTGCTCTGTGGGAGCGGCACTATCAGGGCTGTGATGAGCCCACGGTCACCCAGTTGCAGGGTGGTGGTGATGGTGGAAGGGCCAGGCCCCATCAATCCTTTGTCATGCCCCACCCGTCAGCATTTGGGGTTGGTGTGAAATCTCTCCCAAGTCTTTCAAGTGTAATTCTCAGCATGAAAACGGAAGGCGCAGAGATTTTAAAAAATCGTGGCTCCTGTCATAAATCTTCCAGATGTGCAATCTTGATGCAGTTGACTAGAACAGCACGGCTGAAGAGTCCTGAATCCTGCTTTTTAAAAAGCCTACAGGGTGTGCGTCTAAAGTCATGTAGAAGTAAAGCAGAGAAAATAAATGATCATCCCCCACGTACTTATTCTTCTCCCTCCAATTTTCTGCCTACAGGCCTGGGAGGCAGCGTAAGAGCCTGAGGCTAACTAATGCGGCAACAAACCATGGTGTTACATCCTGGACTCCCTCTAGGCTGTGTGCGTGAGCGGCCGCTAATTAACACAAAAAGCCCTGCTCAGCAGTGATACGGAGACAGGGAGGGTCTTGCATTGCCCATTGTCCATTTTTAAGACTACAGCAGTTATTATCTGCTTAGGGTGTGAACAGCTCTGCTCAGTAGGGGGAGGAACTAAAGCAGTGGTTCTCGACCTGGGGGTCGGGACCCCTTTGGGGGATGAACGAGCCTTTCACAGGGGTCGCGGCAGGGCAAGCAGCTTGGCCAGGGTGGGGGGAGGCACCCACACAACAGCCTTGCGGGGTAGATTGAGATAGAGCGTTCGTCTGTTTGGAGCAGCAGAAAACAGCAAGATCGGCATGGTGGGACAAGAGGCAGAACTGAACTGAGAAGCCCCGGAAAAAAACAATTTATGAACAATGGATCTTCACGCCAGTTTTATGCATAATTTCATGGTTGGGGGCCACCACAACACGAGGAACTGTATTAAAGGGTCACGGTATTAGGAAGGTTGAGAACCACTGGACTAAGGAGAACATTGATTACTGAACTGAGGGTCTGTGGCCTGGGTCCCTTCCATCCAGGACAACGGGGATTCTAACAGAGTGATTCCAATTCAATTGAATTGCACTCCTCGCTAAGCCAGGCCAGGCCGCCTTAAGCCTTCCGTGGATTTAGAAGGGTGTTGCTGTGTTCCAGATTAAACTGTGAGTATGCTCTACCTGAAAGTTTGTTTGGGAACAAACGAATGTTTGCTCGATCATTTGCAAGAGGGCATTGAGTAGAATTCTCGCTACTACCAGGAAGGCACTAGAGGGCAGTATGGTCACTTTATACTATTCTGGAGTTCCATATTTTTGAAGGAAGGCCACAAGAGGGAAAAATCTTCATCTTTTCAGCCTTCTTTTCTGAAGGAAAGCTCAGAGAACAAGCCAGATGAATGATTCCTTAAAAAGAAGTAGCAGCAGCATATTTGGCAGAGGGCAGTAAAAAGAACAACAACTGTTCATGTGTTCATCAGTCCTGTATCCACAGAACCATGAAACCAAGGCCTGTTTTAATAAATACATTCTTATTAACTTGGTGAAGAATAATTCCTGGCTCATGGTCATTCCCAACTGGGAGCACAATGCCCTTTTCTCCAGAAATATTTCAACAAAAATCTGCAGGTTTTCACTATCCCAACAAATGGTGGCCAATGTAAATAAATGGTTTTGGGTGTAGGATTGATAGAGGTCTCACTGATCAGTGCCACAAGGTTTATCCCGTAATTCCTAGAGTTACCAGCAGTACACTCCAGAAGAGCCATAGTGACATACTTTTGGTAATTCCTAGAGTTACCTACACTCCAGAAGAGCCATAGTGATATACTTTTGGTAATTCCTAGAGTTACCAACAGTACTCTCCAGAAGAGCCATAGTGACATCAGCGATGTCTCAAAATGGGCAATGGGCAATGCAAGACCCTTCACGGTTCCTCCACCCTTCCCTCTGGTTGCCAGATTCAGCATTGAAACCAAATTGAGGTGTAACAGCTGTCCAAGGCAAGGAACTTCCTACCAGCAGTGGTAGGCTTCTCCTCGTCCTCCTCCCCGGCTGCTGCCTCAGGAGCTGCCCTGCCACTCTGCCGCCGGCTCACCTTTGGTGCTCTCTGGTGGCCGCCATGGCTGGGGCTCCCCCTTGGTGTGGCACTGCGCAGCTGCTGCTGGTAGCACCCCCCCCCCCCCAGCGGGTTGTGGGAAGTCAGGGGCGCTGGCGGGAAAGCAAGTGGAGCAGGGGCTTAGGAGGGTGGCGACATCCCTCGGAAAAAGACTACCCCCCCCCGGGCCTCAGTAAAATTGTCAAGCATTGACCGGTCCCCAGTGATAAAAAGGTTGGGGACTACTGCCTTACACTATTAGCCCTTAAAGGTCAATACCCTCTATTGTCACAGGACTGGAGTGCCAAAAGCTTTTCAGCATCTTCCCTGGTACCTCCTATGTTGGGTGCTAGAGAGATCATGGATTGAGACTGTGAGTTTTTATTCCTATTTTATATTTTGTTAGTCACCGTGAGCCGGCTGGCTGGGAATGGCGGCTTAAAAATGTGACAACTAAAAATAAATAAATAAAATAAAGAAGAGTGTGGTTACTGTGGTGCCTACTTTCATACTGTGATCTTTATGTAGCCTTGCATGGTTTCCACCTGCAAAGAGGAATACGGACACAGACACAGCAAAGCCTGGTTTTGCTCTATGCCAGCCTAGGCACAGGATCATGTTCACAGCAGCACCTGGCTTCGCCCTGTGTAGAGTGTGGTCTACACGTGTAGAGTGTGGCCAGTGAGTAAGAGCATGGTATGGCCAGTGCTTGTCTTTGCTGACTCCACCATGCCTGGGCTGGCTGAATGTGGTAACAGGAGAAGCGTGGCAGTGCCCATGTTTGCCCTGAAGGCTTCTACCAGATGCAACAGGCACTGTCTTTTTCTTCTGCTGGCTCCATGGTCCTTCATCTGGTGAGGGGGGCATAGCCCTTTACCTGTCTGCCCCTGAGCTAGAACCAAGAAGTCTACCGCTTTGTATTAAGTGTATAGTTAATCTACAGGGACTAGACCTCACCTGGCCTCCTTAAACAAAGCCTGCCAATTAAGTTCGCCGTTCGCATCCCCACTGGGCAACCTTCCGTCAGCTTCACCAAAATCCATATGTTTGCCCGTCAGGCAGCTAAATAAAAACTCCTCTTGGGCAAGGACATTCGCGATCAAGATATCCAGCTCTGCTGCAAGCCTGCTGTGAAATGTCATGTTCGCAAGGGGTATCTATTTCAGAATCCCATCCTTTTAAAAACCTTTCCACTCAGCTTTGCTGAAGCTAGCCTGCTGGCCTCCACCACTGAAAGAGGATGTCGACATGTCGGATAGGGAAATTTGGGGGGTTGTGAAGGGGCGAGATGACAGGCTGGGCTCTTGTTATGTTTACTCTGCAGAACAGATGAGTGTGGGGGAAACATGTTGACAGCTCTAAAATATTTAAGAGGATATCAGAAAGAATCGGGAGGGGAGAACGTGTGTTCCCACCAGCCACTGACGGCATGAAAAAGAAACTACGCTCGAAACATTTTCCTAAAAACAGCAACGGCCTTCATAACTTTAAGTGCAGCAAAGGAATTAAGCGGTTCATCCAAAGTGAGTCACTCCGGTGGGGCCTCCTTTCTGGAAAGTGATTTTAGGACTACAATAGAAGTGTAGCAGAAAAGTTTGATCTCTCTTGGTTGTCTGCTATTGATTATATTCTAGTGATCTAGCCAAGGTGTTATTTCAGGTTCTTTTCAGGCACCAAGAACTTCTTAAAAACAAAATACTGAGCAAGTCCAAATTCTAATACAGAATAAAACACTTGTGGAAAAGCTGGTTATTCCTTCCTTCCTTCCTTCCTTCCTTCCTTCCTTCCTTCCTTCCTTCCTTCCTTCCTTCCTTCCTTCCTTCCTTCCTTCCTTCTCCTGCCTGCCTGCCTGGCTTCTGTTTATATATTGCCTCTCACTGTGACGTTTCGGGGGTAGTATACATAGAACCAGCAAAATAGAACATGCATCAAACCATTTTAACCGTAGGAACAGATCACAACCATCACAATAGTTAAACAGTCAAAATCAAACATAATTTGGGAGCATTAAACAGTATGACAAAAGTCACAGTTAAGAGAGAAGAAGACCATGAGCTTGGTACAGACAAGGGAGTGGTACAGTTGCCTGGCAGGGAGGGTTCCAGACTGCAGGGGGTCCTCCCATCGCTGTCCTTCAGCCAAAAGCCTGTCAGAAGTGCTCCTTTTTGCAGGAATTGTCTCATTGGGTAGCTTGTTCCACCAGGTTAGGGCAATGGTCCAAAAGGCCCTGGCTCTTGTTGTGGCCTGGTGGACTTCTTTGGGTATAATAAGTATAAATATTTTGACTCTCAATGAAACACTCATCATGTTACATTCTGCTTTACTTTACTTGCCATCTCTCCCGTCAGTATGTTTCCTTGGCACCCACTTGCTTCTTGAATCCTGGGGATAAAATCCAAGATGCTTTGAATGATACTAAGGTCTCTCTCTCTCTCCCCCCCCCCCCCATCCAGTTATCTACTTAGAAAAGGGCTGAGTTCATCCCAGCCACAACCCCTCACTGGGGACATAGGCACAGATTTCCATACATCTGGACTGAAATCAAAATGGGTAGCCATGCCAGTCTGGTGGCAGCACTAGAAAAGATCAAGAGGCCAGAAGCAGCTTGAAGGCTGACAATATTTGTGGCAGGGGAGGCACTTTTGTGAGTCACTGCTTCCTTCTTCAGATACCTGAAGAAGCCTGCCTTGACTATTGCAACATTTCCAAACATTGCATGATTTGAGTTCAACGGCCCCTTTGACACCAACAAAGTTTTATTCTAGGTGTGAGCTTTCGTGGGCATGCACACCTCCTCAAACAAAGTGTGCGTGCACACGAAAGCTCACACCTAGAATAAAACTTAGTTGGTCTTAAAGATGCTCTAGGACTCAGATTTTGTTCTGCTACTTCATACCAGCCGGGCTACACATTGGGATCTATTTCCAAACGTTAGTTTACATCCACCATTGATTTGAAGCCTGAGGACATGCAATTCCATCTCTTCCCATCGGAACTTTTTACTACCTGAAGAAGTCACGTCTTACAATAATCTCTTCCCATCCGTCCTTGGTGGTCCCAATCCCCCCCCCTGCCCTCTGCCTCTTCTTTCTTTTGCAGTCTCCTCTACTGGCAAAAATCCAACAGCAAACTATTCAAGGCAGGTCTTTCTCATTCTCCCTCTCTCTGTCTTTTTTTGCTTATGGAAATCTATTAAGTGCACCCCGTACTCTAATGGCGTGGCTGAAATAATAATCCTATTCAGCTGTTTCAGAGTTCAAAGGGCTCCACTTACATGATCACTGTCGTTTAAGGTTGCCAGCTCTGGGAGATTGGGAAATTGCTAGAGACCTGAGGGCAGAGCCTGGGGGAGATGGAGGAGGGGGAGTTGAATTGGAGGGTACTGCTCAATGACAGTGTTGATCCAGTCTGTGGCTGTGGGGGAGAAGGCAAACTCCATGCTTGGGATTGTTTTGAAACAGACTGGAAATAAAACAACTAGAATTGTGGTGTCTCTGTGTAGATCAAGCTTTCTCGACTTTTTTACCATTGAGAAACCCTTGAAACATTCTTCAGGCTTCGAGAAACCCCAGAAGTGGTGCCATCATGCCGAATATGGTAGGGAAGCATAGCTGTGGGCATGCCCACCTGTGGCCCCTCCCCTTCTCACCCCCTCCAGGCCCATCATTAGCCATTTGGGGAGGGGTGGGCAGGTTGACCATATATGGTCATATAACCTGATAAACGTTTAACAAATTATAAGGGTTAATTAACCTATTCAGGAAACCTTTCCAGGGCCATCAAGAAACCCTCGCTAAGAAATCCTGGGGTAGATCTATGGTGCAGCCTAATTTGGTTGTGTATGGTTCTGGTCATCAGATCTCTAAAAAGACATTGCACAGCTAGAAATGACAACAAAATGACAACCAAGAGGATCGAGGGGGTAGGAGCCACTTTGCTAGCAGGAAGAGTCTCAGACTTTTTCCGTTCAGAAAAAAAAGACCACTCATGAGAGGCATAGTAAGGATTCATGAAATTAAGCATGGCTGGAGAAAGTGAATTGAAAGAACTTTCTCCCCTTCTTCCTTAGAAGTCAGACTTTGGGGAGGTCAAAGAAACCGATGGACAATAGGTTCAGGGTGGTGCCCGTGATTAAGAGCAGCGGGCTCTAATCTGGAGGCTAGTCACAAGTCTCTTAGAGCTTTTATCTCAGAGCAGTTCTGTCAGAGCTTTCTCAGCCCTCACACGGTGTCTGTTGTGAGGAGAGGAAAGGAAAGGTGTTTTGGGATTCTTTTTGGGCAGTGAAAAGCATGGTATAAAAAACAGCTCTTGTTCTCTTCTCAGGATTGACAAAAGGAAATACTCAATTTCTCTGAGATCAGGGCCCTCCAGGACCTAAGACATTTCTGCAGGGTCTACAAGACAGAACTGTTCTGCCAGGCCTATAATCGAGGCCCATACAATACCATCAACAACTGGAGTCCCTACTTAGACGACAGCATCATAACGCCTCCCTCCCCCTCCCTCCCATTAGAGAGAAGGCAATGAGCTCTTGGGCTTTAATGTAATTTGGATTTTAGTATTTAAATCTTTTAATCTTCTCACGGTATTGAATGTGTTGTAAGCCACCCTGAGTCCTCAGGGAAGTGCGGGCTAAAAATCCAAAAAACTAAACAAACAAATCTTTTAAACGTTTGTTTATTTATTTATTATTCGATTTATATACCATATTTAAATTGTGGAATCCACTGCCAGTGGACGTAGTCATGGCCTTAAGCAGAGATAGTTTGAAAGGAATTAGACAGATTTGTGAAAGACCGGCCCTTCAATGGGTACTACCCCTGGTGACAAAAGGGAACCTCCACATTCAGGCGCAGTAAACCTTTCGATACGGCTGCCAGGAGGCAACATCGGGGGAACACTCAGGGGTAGTCAAACTGCGGCCCTCCAGATGTCCATGAACTACAATTCCCAGAAGCCCCTGCCAGCATTCGCTGGCAGGGGCTCCTGGGAATTGTAGTCCATGGACATCTGGAGAGCCGCAGTTTGACTACCCCTGTGCCTTATTTGTTGGCCCTCTGGGAAAATTGGTTACCGCTGTGTGGATCAGATGCTGGGCCCAATGGACCACTGGGCTGATCGAGCAGGTCCCTTTGTTTATTTAACATCTAGATCTGTTCTTAGCCTCTCGCAATCCCGCTGATAGCAAAAAAACAGAGAAGAGCTCTAACCTAATATTTTATTAATATAACCTATTTGCCCTGAGTGTGAGCTGCTGAATGAGAAGCCATTGATTTTCATTTTTGCCCACAGAACAACAGTTTGGAATCTAATCACTCAGAAGCGGAGAGGAATGTATGTTGGGTAAAAGGAAAACGAATATTACTGAATAATAAATGCAGCGTAGCCATTCAGATTACAGCCCCGAGAAGTCAGCGGGAAAGTGACTCATTTTTCTGGTTAGTTTTTAAGGGAAGGTTTACAAAGATTCCAGCGCATTGTCATTGGGAGCTAAAGCTACTATATATAGCTAGGAAGCTGGGCAGAAGTGTTAAAACATGTGACCATTCAGTGATCTCTGCTTGACTTTGAGACACCAAGGATGTGGCCAGTCTTAATTCGTAGGGTGCCAAAAGTGAACCTTTGCATACTGATCACTAAAGTAACCCAAAAGTTCATAGTGAAGTATTAGCTTAAGGGGGGGAGGGAAATGATATTTTACAGAAATAAAAAGTTTTGCAAACTGCCCTGTAGGTTTATTGATTGATTGATTGATTGATTGATTGATTGTCAACTCTCTAGGCATCTTTTCAGCGCTTCAAACTGATGTTGGCTTGTTTCAAGGAGCGTGTTTTTAATTGCTCTGTTTTATTGTTTTAGCGATCAACCACCATGAGAAGGTCTTTGGAGAGGCAGCACATCAATCTTCTAAATAAGTATAGGTAAACATATATAACATAGAAACTAAATACAATTTAAATATTAATACATCGGATTCCAGAAGAGAACTATTTAAATAACGATTGTGTTTTGACATGGGTGAAATATTATCCAGACCAGCCTTTGTCAACCTTTTGACCATTGAGGAGCCCCTGAAATGATTTTTCAGGCCTGAAGGAGCCCTGGAAGTGATGTCAGCTGGCCTTGCCTCCCTGCCATGCCTCCTTTGGAAGTGACATCACCACCTGCGTTAACAGGCAGTCTTGAGGTGGACTGGGGGGGGGGGAGATACAGGAGGTGGTATACAGGGGGGGAGTAGGCATGCAGGCTCCACCCCTTCCCAGGCACATAAATTACGAGAGAACTCATAGAATCATAGAATCATAGAATCATAGAATCATAGAGTTGGAAGGGGCCATACAGGCTATCTATTCCAACCCCCTGCTCAACGCAGGATCAGCCCAAAGTATCCTAAGCATCCAAGAAAACTGTATATCCAACCTTTGCTTGAAGACTGCCAGTGAGGGGGAGCTCACCACCTCCTTAGGCAGCCTATTCCACTGCTGAACTACTCTGACTGTGAAATTTTTTTTCCTGATATCTAGCCTATATGTTGTACTTGTAGTTTAAACCCATTACTGCATGTCCTTTCCTCTGCAGCCAGCAGAAACAGCATCCTGCCCTCCTCCAAGTGACAACCTTTCAAATACTTAAAGAGGGCTATCATGTCTCCTCTCAACCTCCTTTTCTCCAGGCTGAACATTCCCAAGTCCCTTAACCTATCTTCATAGGGCTTGGTCCCTTGGCCCCAGATCATCTTCGTCGCTCTCCTCTGTACCCTTTCAATTTTATCTACGTCCTTCTTGAAGTGAGGCCTCCAGAAATGCACACACACAGTATTCCAGGTGTGGTCTGACCAGTGCCGTATACAATGGGACTATGACATCTCGTGATTTTAATGTGATGCCCCTGTTGATACAGCCCCAAATGGCATTTGCCTTTTTTAACGCTGCATCACAGCTCATTCACGTTCTGAAGGGGGGAGGGGGAGCAATGGAAGCAGCCAGTTCCTTAGCTTGTGGCTGACTCCATTAAGACAGGAGGGGAATGCCGCAGACCAGCCAAAGCTCCCACAGACCTCTGGCTGGAAATCCCTGATCTAGACTGTTGTGCTTTGCATCATGCTTAAGGGAAGTCCCAGGTAAAGCTTATAACAGTAGTCTAACCAGCTTGGTATAGTGCCTAGGAGAGCAGACTTCTAATCTAGCAAACCAGGTTCAATTCTGCACTCCTCCACATGCAACCAGCCGGGTGACCTTGGGCTTGCCACAGCACTGATAAAGCTCTTCTGACCGAGCAATGACATCAGGGCTTTCTCAGCCCCACCTAACTCCTAGGGTGTCTGGGGTGGGGAGAGGAAAGGGAAGGCGACTGTAAGCTCCTTTGAGACTCCTTCAGGTAGAGAAAGGTGGCATATAAGAACCAACTCTTTTTCTTCTTCTAAATTCAGACTTCGTCTTCCAAATGAGTTGTGAAGCCCTGCCCTCAGCACAACAACCTGGTCAGCAGCACTCACAATTGTAGATCCTTGCTTGATAATGTGGCTTACTTTGAAAGTTTGGACTGTACAAAATATCCCCCTTTAGTTTTAAATGGTTTTCTTCTTTCTTAGTAGAAAACAGTCAGAGGGAGAGAAGTCAAGCTGCAACCAGCCAGCCTTTAGAAATGCTAATGGACTCCCTTGGCTGGAGACAATGAGCTCACATCTTGGCTGCAGACAATGACACCTAGTAGGGAAGGGAGATTCAGGAGGCTTAAAATGCTAGAACATCTCTTCCTAGAGTTTTCAGCAAAGGCTTCTTTGACCCACAAGGTGGGTGGGCAAACGCAGGTAATAAAACACAGACAAGGAAGGTCTCTTTGGCTAATTCCACCTAGGGAGAAGGACTCTTACACCTGGGCCCCTGCCATTTCAATGTGGGGGAAGGTGGCTGCCGGGAACAAAAACACTGACGTAATGGGAAGCCTTCTAAGTTAAAAAGCATGCCTTAAAATAAGAACAACTAGGACATGTACAGAGTGAGGGACAAAGGAATCAGAGGTTCACACTTTTATTTTTTGGTGGAAAGCCTCCTGCTGAAGACCTTTCTCATTATCCTTGAGATTGTCTTCTGTATTTGAAACCAAGGACTAAATTCATAACTAGATTCCTATTAGGACAATTTTTTTACACTGACCCAGATAAATTGATCTTTCTGTTATCAGATACTAACTAGTCCTTTGATTACTTATAAAGTGGCATTGTTTGCCCTGGCTGCAAGGATTTACCCCATCAGAGAGTTAACCTTTTAGTGCTTGATATTTACTGGGATCTGATTTCTTTCCCTACCTTTGTTTATACTGTTTTATTATTCTATCAGATCTTGATTTTTAACTGTATCTATCATCTCTCTCTCTCTCTCTCTCTCTCTCTCTCTCTCTCTCTCCCCCTCCCTCCCTCCCTCCCTCCCTCCCTCCCTACCTACCTACCTACCTACCTACCTACCTACCTACCTACCTACCTACCTACCTACCTATCTATCTATCTATCTATCTATCTATCTATCTATCTATCTATCTATCTATCTATCTATCTATCTATCTATCTATCTATCTATCGACCTTGGGCGATAAACAATAGCAAAACGACATATGACTTTTCTTTTGGAATCCTTTGCTCAGTCTATTGCTGTGCTGACTGTATGCTTATAGATATTTTATTTTTTGATACGTTAGTATCTACACATAACACAGACCTCCACTGTTCAAACATGTTATTTAAAATGGATGCCAAGAGAAGGGGACCAGTCAATTGATAAGCAGCTAGTCGACATCCCCCCACCTTGGTGTATGAATACAGTAAGCTGTCCCCATGGCAACCAGAGTGGGCAGAGGGAAACACCAACTCAAGGTGAGGCCTTAGAATGGCAATGCTGGGAAGCGAAAGGAAATACCCCTGAGGGTCAGGAAAGCCTGGAGACTTGGACAACCAGACACCTCAGAAGGTGAGATTGAACAGGGCCTGCATGGGATGGTTTTGCCACAGTAACATTTATTTACAACACTGCCCAGTGTGCAAATACACATCTGGAACCCTAATGTTGTGATACTCTAGAAAAAGTGGCTCTTAGGTGTTGAGATTCCTTAGGAAAAGTGGCTCTTAGGTGTTGTGTTGGTTCTTATATGCAGCTTTTCTCTACCCAAATGAGTCTCAAAGCAGCTTACAATCTCCTTCCCTTTCCTCTCCCCACAACAGACACCCTGTGAGGGAGGTGAGGCTGAGAGAGCCCTGATATTACTGAAGAAGAAGAAGAGCTGATTCTTATATGCCCCCTTTCTCTACCCGGAGTCTCAAAGTGGCTTACGGTCACCTTCCCTTTCCTCTCCCCACAACAGACACTCTGTGAAGGAGGGGGGGCTGAGAGAGCCCTGATATTACTGAAGCAGAAGAGTTGGTTCTTATATGCTGCTTTTCCCTACCGGAAGGAATCTCAAAGTGGCCTTTCCTTTTCTCTCTCCACAACAGACACCCTGTGGGGTGGGTGAGGCTGGGAGAGCCCTGATATCACTGCTCGGTCAGAACAGCTTTATCAGTGCTGTGGTGAGCCCAAGGTCACCCAGCTGGTTGCATGTGGGGGAGCGGGGAATCAAACCCAGCTCACTCCTAACCACCCCACCAAGCTGAGTCTTGTGATTTTGTGGCCCAAGAATGCCTCTCAGTCTGCCCAGCATGGAAACACTCTTCGGCCAGAGACCGTGGATGCCTTTTCCGAGTCGTGTCGCCTTGCTCTGTGTAAGAAGAGATGACACCATTGGATCAATAGGAAGTTTTGCTAAAAGGTTTCATGGTAAGGCTTAAAGATTTTCTCCCTGTTTATTGAAGCTTCTGTTGTTCCCACTGGCCGTGGCACACCTCTAAAAAATGTACCCAAGCAAAGTGTCAGTGTGATTTATGTGCCAGGCCTCACCAGTGGCTCGTCTGGCATGCGCTCTCTCAGAAGCCCAAATCAAACCCAGCTCAGTATTGCAACAGACTTCCTTTTGCGTTCCATAATGCAAATACAGCGGAAGCTAACAAGAGGCACCAATTGTAATTTGTTAGGTAACGTTACGGATGTCCTCTGCGCAATAATTCAGAAGATGATGCTAAACTGAGAGAGACCTGAGACAATGGTGAGGTTTTCCAAACCTTCTGATGGCATTTTAATTGCAGCGCTGCAATTACAGGCTTTCCCTTTGATTAGGAACAAACGTGGTGCTATGAAAAAGGGGCGGGGGTGGGGAAGCAATGCATCCCATTAACTATTCTTAATGATTTTTTAAACCTCTGTTCTAATGGTTAAATGAAATGGACGTGGAAGCGTGCCTGTGATTAAAGGTGCCTCCAGAGTACCAATACCATATACCTCCCATACAAATCATTTGGTTCCTGGTGCAAATTGTTCAGCCCCCAAAGTATTGTTATGGAAACGATATAGTACCTCCACAGCAGTGTGCTTTCCTTCCGACAAGATGGAGAGCTTCCGCAGATTTAACAAGAGGGGAAGAACGTGTGCACAGCATGAAAAACCCGCAGGAGGAAATGATGCATTCATAAGTGCAGTTTTATAAACAGTATCACCAGACACTGCTACAACTACAGGCAACAATTCAAACATTTAAACCCTAGAAGCCTGACTCCCACTGAAATGTGCCTATCAGTTAAGAACACCTTGGTCAGATCTCAGAACCCAAGCCAGGGTCACAGGCTCAAGATTCTGGTTATCACTTTCAAGGGCATATGCAGTCAGGGCCCAGTGCGTCTGAGGGTCTGCCTTTCTGTCTATGCCCCTCAAAGAGTTTTGCGCTCTGACACCTCCAACTGGCTAGTGATCCCTGGCCCCAAAGAAGCCCACTTGACCTCAACCAGGGCCAGAGCCTTCTCTGTCCTGGCCCCAACCTGTTGGAATGAACTTCTAGAGGATATCAGGGACCAAGCGGAACTAAAATAGTTCCTCAGGGCCTGCAAAAGGCAGCTCTTCTGCCAGGTATTAGGTTGAGGTCGACCCAAACTAGTAACACCGCTGGGCCCCTGAACCTCCCTCCCAGGAATCCATGGATCTTAATTGAACCATGGACTTGTTTGATTGTTGTTCTGTTAAATAGGTATTCTCTGTTGTTGTTATTCTTACTATTTCTGTATTTTACTTGACAAAAAACTGAGTATGATGTATTGTTCTTTATGTTCCATGTGAACTGCCCTGAGCCTCAGGGGAGGACAGATCACAAATGCAATGAATGAATGAATGAATGAATGAATGAATGAATGAATGAATGAATGAATGAATGAATGAATGAATGAATGAATGAATGAATGAATGTACAAATAAGGCATCAACACTATCAGTAGTAGAAAGGATAAGAAAGGATCTGCTGTTTTCATTTGCTGGGATGCCGTTACAATGGATATAGTTGTATTGAATTTTGCACGTTAGTTTATTTAGGCACATGTTGGGCAATACTGCAGTGAGATCAAGTCAGCCTTGCAGACAAATACTCGCCTGAAGTGATTGTCACTGAAAAATAGTCACCATCTCTGCATGGAGTGACAGCAGACTACCAAGCATGCATTCAGCTCATGACAAGGGAAATGGAAAATTGCCATGCTCTAGTCTAGACTGTTCTGCTCAAAACCTCCAGCCATGCAAGGAACTAGCTGGAAATGGTGCATCGTAATGCAGGTATCAGTGGAATTCTGTGGGACTTTAGGCTCAGAGGGCTGCCTGGCTCATTGGGGAATTTTATACTTCACATTCTCTGCTCCTGTCACTTTTATGATGATTTTGTTTTCCTGCCTGAACTAAGAGATTTTGAATGTGCTGCCTGAACCCAGCAAAAACATCATTCAAAGCATCAGAAATATTTGGGGAGGGAATGGAGCAAAACAAACATTGCAAGATGCAGATAATTTTGTTTTTAGTAGAGAATCTGAGTAAAAATGCAGAAACCCAAAAAGTGACAAAACGTAACAAACAAATACATATCCTTTTACTGAATGTTTTGGGATAAAAGCTGGAATACTAGTTGGCAGCATTTCTCAATTTTTTTACCCTTGAGAAACCCCTGAAACATTTTCAGGCTTTGAAAAAAAACCAGATGTGGCATTTATTCTAACTTTATGCTCCTTTATGTTTAACCAGTTTTTAATTTATGGCTAGACCTAGCCTCTTATCCCAGGGCTGCAAAGTTTATCCAGGAGTTTTTAGTAAGGAATCTTGTCAACTGTCCACATAACCCCTTTCTGTATGTTTGCTAACCTTCTCAAGGAACTCACAAAGACTGGTGAAATAGGACTTCCTTAGAGAAACCATGCTGATTTCCCCCTCAGCAGATTTTGTTCCTCTGCATGCTTAACAAGTTTATCTTTCATAATAATTTCTTCTCATTTATCTGGAACAGATGTTGAGACTAAGTGGCTGACCATTCCCTCCAGAGTGTTTTGAAAAATATCAGCATAACATTTGTTCCAGTGTGCAGATATGGAGGCTGATTTGAGTAACAAGCTTCCTGTACTAGTTAGAAGAGCAATAGTTTCATACTTGAGGTATTTAAAAAGCTAGGTGTGTGCCATGGGCAGTAACACAGACATGTTACTACCTGTCAGATGAATGTCCCTCTTTTTTATATATAAATCCCCCCCTCCAGCCAGCTGATCAGTGATGGGGTGCTAAGACCTGGCCGTGGGGGAGCCTGCCTCCACGGGAGGGGTGGGTGTGTCTGGTCCGCATTCTACCTGAGCTTCAATTCATTTGGCAGCTTCTACAGCATTCTGACTTTGATTCACTTTTACCATTTATATTTTTGTGACTCCTATTCTTGGTTGGTTATAACCTGCTCAGAGGTTCTGTTTTATACGCAGGATAAATTATTTTAAAGAAAGAAGCAAACAATAATTCTCCTGGTGTCAAGCCAAAGAGCCACCGAATCCAGCATCCTTTCTTTATCCTTTGAGGAGCAGTTGTAGCAAGAGGACGGACACAATGTCCTAGGGGATGGAGCGGGATGAATTTCTTATCAGTAATTTGTGAATTCACCGCCAAGACATAAGCTAGCTGCTGCTGCAGAAATTCCTTAGCCAGTTCTGACTCTGGATGCAGGCAGCAATAAATCAATCCAAGCTCGGGCAGCTCATAAATGTGTTACATAAGCAGGTGAATAAACAAGCCCAGTAAATTGTAAAATACTGTAGACATTTTCACCTTGTCAGCCCAAGACATACCTGTGCAATCGATACGGTGCGTAAGAAAGGTCACCTGCTGCCTGAACAAATCCTTTCTAAAAATAAGGGCTAAGATCGCCTACTTAGGGATGAGACGGGAAAGGAGTAACCTTTTGTGGGCAGGCAGGAACAGAATTAGCCTGAAGAGTGGTCCTGAACATCTTCTGGTCCCTGGTCTCACAGACACCATTTAGCAGGGCTGCTAGTTTCCTGCCAGTCCACAGCCTCTCTCTTCCACCACTGCTCCTGTGTCTGGCAAGACAAAAATAAAGGGGGCAGGGGGTGGAATGCCATCAACAACAGCATAGTACAGACGCACTGGGAAACCAATATGGCAATAAAAAATATCCAGATTGGACCTATATAGAGCCACCTATCTTCAGTTTCAGTAATAGAGCCAAGTGTTTGTAAAGAGAGCATATTTTAAAAATATGCTAAGGCTGCAGCAATGCAAGGTAGGAAGTCAGGTAACAGCAGTGTGAGAGTCCCAAGGAAAAACCTTAGTTATTTCTTGTTCCCACCCCCCCCCCCGCCCCCGGCTATGAGATGAGTATGGTCCAAAAGTCCTATTCTCTCTAGATAATTATCTTACCCGTGTGCACAATTCAGAGCCTAAAACGACCTGGTCCTTACAGGTGGAGGTAAGTCCTGCAATGAGGCTTGCAAAGAAAGAAGCAATCCACAGATGAAGTCACCAAACTCTTTGATGTCCCAGGGCTGGAAAATTAGGATGGTCTAATGAGGTAACAAGAATCAAATGGCCACAATACCAGTCATGTGTGAAATCCAGCCAGGATGTTTCCAGGCAGTTTGGTTAAAGATATATTGTCAGGAGTGGCCACTTTTCCTGACCCTTGAGGGGCTTATGCAGATGTGAGATACCAGCCTGTCCTCACAACATCACACCATTCATGACAGCATCCCTCATGTCCTCATGGTTGCCATCCCTACTGGTCGCCTTCCTGGTTTTTGCCAGAAGTGCCTCAAGCCACTGGCTCAGTGGTTATTTTTAGTGGGTTTTTTTTTCTCCAAGCACCCCTGTGAGCAAGTTGCTGGTGAGAGGTCTCCCTCCATAGCAGGATCCCCAACAACCCTGACTGAGCCTTAACCCTGTTGTGTTGGCTGTACAGAACACAACATTCTCCAACAAACCTCTTGCTTGAAATGATACCTTCACTTTACCAGCTTAGGAGGGTGAGGTTTGAAAAATCAATGGAGGCCAGTGTAAACTTGGTGTAGTGATAGGAAGGGCATTTGACCTCAACCAGGGCCAGATCATTCTCCCCCACCTGGTGGAATGAGCTCCCAGAAGAGTTCCGGGACCTATTGGAGCTAGCACAGTTCCGCAGGGCCTACAAAATGGAGCTCTTCCACCAGGCATTTGGTTGAGGTCAACTGAATCAACTACATCTACTGGGCCTGCAGAACCCCTTCTCCCATACAGATAGGCCCATTAAGTACATCAAAGGGCAACCCTGCATTGACTAACCTAGGTGATTAAAGGTGACATGTTAACGTTTCAGTTATTAGTGACGTCATCGTTATTACTGGATGTTACTGTTATTACTGCTATTGCTGTTATTATTATCGGATGCTGTCATTGAGCCCATATTGTACCTGATTTATGGCTTCCATGTTCTCTGTAAACTGCCCTGAGTTGCAAGGGGAGGGCAGAATATAAATATAATAAATAAATAAACAATAAATAAATTTTCTTGTGTGCGGAGGGAGGCACTGGTAACTAGCATGTGGTTCTTAAAGCAAACCTCAGGAGGTGGTGGGTTCTCCATCTTTGGAAATTTTTAAACAGAGGCTGGATAGCCATCTGATGGAGAGGCTGATTCTGTGAAGGCTCAAGGGGGTGGCAGGTGACAGTGGATGAGCGATAGGGTTGTGGGTGTCCTGCATAGTGCAGGGGGTTGGGCTAGATGACCTTGGAGGTCCCTTCCAACGCTACGATTCTATGATTCTATGAACTTTTGCAGGATCACAGGAGGCATAGCAGCAATCCCCTTATTCAACACAGTATTTTTCGCGTAATATACCTGGGAGGAACTATAATATACAGTAAATGGCCTCAGAATATTACCCGTGTTTGCCAACATTAATATTTCAGGTTAGTTGCCTCGACTGAAACCGCGTTATTCGCCACTGAGCACATTAAACGTCACAGTAGCACAGTGATAAATTGCGCGTAGTTCTACACCAGATCCGATGCAACCAATACTTCAAGTGTTGCTTTTCCATTGACACCTATCGGGAAGGTATAAATCATGTGCAGAAAGGCCAAGAAGGGGCTCCTGGATGGGTGTGTACACTTTCACCACACAGCTGTCAGCCGTAACTGATGCTCTGGAATGCCGTTGTCCGATGAGATGCCAAACTGCCAGCATTTCATTAAGAGATGCTGTGGGGAGATGCGCATAAGAAGCTATTTAGCATGCTGCAAGCATAGGCTGCTCCAACATATTTATAAAGTAATGGCCTTAAAAGCTGCATGAAGTAGGTCTTCTGGAATGATCAATTCCCCTTCCTGTGCCGAATAGGCCGGTAGGTGTACCACAGGGCAACCATTTTAATTTTTTTTTTTGAGGAGCAGTGCTGGGGGAGTGTATGCAGATGAATTTCCTGCAACAACTACTAATGAGATATCGGCTGAAAGAACCCCAAGGACGGCAGTGTATTTGGCTGCTTTGACATATATTCTTTTTCTTTTTTTTACGCATCAAGCTGTGCTAATGGTCACTTCTGACCTGAAACCACAGTGGCATGCCTGTTCTGGAGAGGTTACAGGTCAGCAAAGGGAGGTCAAATAAAACACAGCCGACAATGCGAATAAAACACAGTCGGCAAAACTTCGCTAAACGGCAGAGTTGCACAGATCTGCTCGACTGAAGGATTTGAGCCATGAAGCACAAAGCAAACTTATGAAATCTCGCTTCTTGAATCCTTGTTCTTCCTTGTGAATACCTGGAAATGCCCAATTGCCTGCCTGCTTAGATGTTTGCTTCAGGCACTGTGCTATATTGATCCCAGGAAATGAAAACAATTATCTATATGCTAGTTGCAGTTCCCCTCCTTAGCACACCATGTCCATACAAACGAGCAGGTAGGCCTTTTTCTTTTTGGAATTCCTCACATAGGCAAAACAGATGTGTGTTATTTTGTATCTAAATTATATTTTGGTGATGGGGAAATCTAGCCATCTGAACAGCACCAACTAGCCCAGTCTTGTGAGGGCTTTGGAATTAAATAGGGTTCGTTATGGTTAATTGTTGGAGGGGAGACCGCCAAAGAAGGCTGACATTGTGCATTAGGGTTTCCTGACACCCCCCTCAGTCCAGTAAATGAGGTCACTATGAGATCATCCCATGAAATTACCTTATATTGGGTAGGATCATTGATCTACCCAAGACAGTGGTTTCTGTTTTGACTAGCTGTGGCTCTCCAGGATTCTGGTAGGAGAACTTCACATCATATATGACCTCATTCTTTTAACTGTAGATGCTGGAAGTTGAACCTTGGACTATTTGCATGCAAGGAAGATACTCTACCTACTGAGCCACAGCTGTCCCCCAAGCTTATAAGAATCTGACTTGCCTGTTGCATTGTGAACATTATACAAATGACCAGCACTGCCCAGCACAGCCCTGGGGTTTGCTGTGGGCTCTTCAATCTGAAGATATGCGTGGGTGGCAGCACCCATGGGTAGGCACATCTTCTCCTTTGGGGTCAGAACAAATATTTGCGGCATAACAGTAAACAAACCCCAGAGAAGTCGATGAATCAGAGTGTTCATTTTATGTTTCAAGAATGCAAATCCTTTCTTCAATGGAAGCAAAGAGGGAAGAAAGAAAGGGGACGGGACTCAATAAGATTAATGGGCTTACCCTTAACTCTCTGACAGAAGGGCAATCTATATCTTACCAGGGACTTCAGTAAGAAGAGGTGCCAGCAGCAATTTATTGCAGATTAATCCTCGATAAATGTTTTCCAGGATGAATGGCTCATGGAGATGATTTGAGGAAGGACAGCGGAAGACACCCTGAAAAGAATGATAAAGTAAACAATAGCTGGTGCAAGAAACGGGGCAGTAGCACAGCTACTGGGAGTTGAGAGCTTACAAATCAGGAACTCATTAGGCAAGAGCTGGGAAGGAATATTAATGCGCTTCAGTGAATAATATCATAATGGATACCTTGAACGTCTTCATGATGATGGACAGGCTAGACATTCCTTAGTGGCAGGAAGGCTGAAAACAGGCTGTGCATACCAAAGCAGAGGGGGCTGGTGAGCAGAAGTCCCTCCCTTTGTAGGGGTTTGAGAAAAAAAGACCCCTTAGCTATATCCCATGATGTGATTCCGTGAGGCCACAATGAAGGTTAGAAAGACAGGATGGTATTCCTGGGGGTCAAGCAGCAGTAGGCAGGGCCACTAAGACTTACAAGGTGGGGTATTTGCTGAGGCCACCCCTCCATGGCCTAGTGGAGGACCCACCTCCAGAGAGCATATCTCATCTGCTTCCACCAGGGGCCTCTTTGGTACAAGTCTCTGTTTTCTTGCCTTGAAAGGCACTTGAGGATAGCTGGCCACATTTTTTTCACATTCCTTTTAGGTAGCTGAAGCCCTGGAACAGGGATTCCCAACCAGGGGTCCACCGACCACCAGGGGTCCATGGACTTTCCCCTTCTGCTTTAATGGAATGGGCCACAAGCTAGGGAACTGGCTGCCTCTGCCTGGAGGGCTCGATGGGTAGGCCATTGGGTATAAAATCAAAGGGGGTAAGTTGATTGTAGCATGGTATGGTGGGTCCAGGCCTCCTTCTCAGTTCCTGCCCTTCTTTCCTGCCTACATGAGGTGGGGTCACCATAGCAGTAGTGAAGGTGGGTGGAGGGAGTGAAAGGAAGGCAAATGGTGAGGGTTTTTATGTCACTTCCAGGGGTGTGACTGGGAGGCGTGATCAGGTGACATCACTTCTGGGAGTCCTCAAAGCCTGAAAATTCATCTCAGGGGTTCCTTCATGGTGAAAAGTTTGAAAAAGGCTGTTCTGATGAGTCACCACTAGTCAGAGTAGATAGTATTGATCTTGAGAGACCAATGATCTGACTTATGTGTTTTCTGCCTTTGATTATCTACCTTTTTTCTACCTTTGATGTTTTCTACCTTTGATTATCCTTTAATCAAAGGATAATGATGTTTTCTACTTTTGATTATCCTATAATTAACACAGTGGTGCTGCTCACAAGTCAAGGATAGGATCACTCTCTAGTACCCCAGTGCAGAGGTAAAATGTGGTATGGATCCTATTACTGTTAGGTGGGATGGCAGGTAAATTTCCTCCAGTCCAGGCTGGATTCTGGAGATTTTTGGTGTGTGTGGGGGATCACTTGGGCATGAAATTGGGGTCACTGCGAGTAGGCAGGTGGTTGTGAGTGTCCTGCATAGTGCAGGGGGTTGGACTAGAGGACCCTGGAGGTCCCTTCCAATGCTATGATTCTGTAAGGAAGCACAATGGCAAAATCTGTTTCCAGTTCTACGGGACATTGACACAGACAGAGCACCGCCAGCCCAAAGGGCAACAGTGGATGAAACACACATGTCTTCAGATACCAGTGAGTATTTTAATATAATATAATATAATATAATATAATATAATATAATACAATTCAATTCAATTCAATTCAATTCAATTCAATTCAATCGAATTGAATTGAATTCATTTCTTTCTTTCTTTCTTTCTTTCTTTCTTTCTTTCTTTCTTTCTTTCTTTCTTTCTTTCTTTCTTTCTTTGATTGATTCATTCATTCATTCATTCATTCATTCATTCATTCATTCGGATTTCTGTACCATCCATTCTTTGCGTCTCTGGGCAGTTTACATTGAACATTATATAGCTTACATGGAATGTTATACAGGCTGTAACATCAAAGCAACTTTCAATAAAAAATTAAAACATTACAATACCTCATTAATAATATAAATAACAAATAACAGCAACATTGGGAAGTCAATTATTTCAGTCATGGGGGGCGTCTGGTGGGACCAGCAGATGTTCCGAGTCGGTCAGTCTCAAGCAAATGCCTGGTGGAAGAGCTCCCTCTTGCAGGCCCTGCGGAACTGTGGAAGTTCGGGCAAGGCTCTGATCTCCTCAGAGAGCTCGTTCCACCAGGTGGGGGCCAGGACCGAGAAGGCTCTGGCCCTTGTTGAGGTCCGATGAGCTTCTCTGGCACTCTGAAAGCTAATTTTGTACCTGACATCATAATATTGATGCAAGGGTTTCATTTTCATGGGTGAATACTTTCAAAGAATCAGTTTCATTTATTTATTCACTCACTCTTTAATTATTTCTACCCCATTTTCTCTTTGTTGGGGTCCAAGGTCATAGAATCATAGAATCATAGAGTTTGAAGAGCCCTTCTTGGGTCATCTAGTCCAACCCCCTGCACTATGCAGGACACTCAGAACCCTATCGCTGATGCTGTAACCTGCCACCCCCTTGAATCTTCACAGAACCAGCCTCTTCGGTCAAATGGCTATCCAGCCTCTGTTTAAAAATGTCCAAATATGGAGCACCCACCACCTCCCGAGGAAGCCTGTCATCAAGTGAATTGCTGAGGCATGGGTAGAAATTTGACCCTGACACACTTCACCACCACACCATACCACACCGACACTTTTAAGAAAAAAAATAACCTCCAAGTAAAAGGAGCATAAAATCTCAGACCAATAAATGGCTGTAATCAGAGTTGATCTTCTCAAGGATTTAAAAAAATGTGTGTTGAAATATCAGCATGGTCACCTTTCACAAGGAAACTGAACCATGGAAGAATTATTAGACAGAGTCCTCATAGGCTTGCTGACCTTTCCTGTCACAAATTATCGCATAAGCCCGTCCTTGTCCTTCTTCTTAACAAATTAAAAAGGATAAAAAGCTCAACCCGCCAAGAAAGAGCCTCTCCTGGCAAATGTCTAACTCCCGTTTCTCACAAAACAATTTGCACCAATTGTGTGGGAAGAGGCAGCAGAAGATCATTCATGCTGAGAAAATCCTTCAACAAAATACCCTTGCCTGTAACCTCCCTTTGACAGCGTTAGTCTCCATAGAACATCTCAGGGATTAATTAATACCCCATTACCATCCGTCATTGCTTTAAGCATCAAAAACAAATCCTCTTCTTCTCCCAATATCACACGGAGAACTCTTTAACATCTTGAGGGGATTGTTGGTGCTTAACTCGGATTCACCCTTTCTGTTTATTCCTAGGCTTCCCTTCCTGTGATTTATGGTGTTTTTAAACCAAAGACTAAGAAAGCAAACCAAAGACCGTGTACATAGTCCCCCCCCAACCCCCCCCCCTGAGAATTCCGGATTATAGATATCACAAAGATGGCATTGTCAATGGTACACACATTCCATTTTGTTTCCTGTCACGGCCAAGGATTCACTTCTTTAAAGTAGCGATCCCCAACCTGTGGGCTGCGGACCACATGTAGTCCTTCGACTAATTGGAGGTGGGCCCTGAAGGACGCCTTCTCCCCCCCTGGCCCTTCACTTCATCCCCCCCCCCCGGCCCTTTACAACACACTTCGGGTGTCATTGTGTCCCATCACTCCCAGATGGGACTATCTCGTTGCAGAGAAACAAACTCAGGGTTCCCATTGATTTGTCATTGTCATGAGTTAAAATTTCCATGAAAACAAAATGTTCCTTATGTTAATTGTTGTGGCGTGTCTGTATCTTATTTTGAAGGGATGTTTAAACATTACTATAGCGATCAGAGAGCGTTAGGGCAGTGGTTGAGAGTAGAGGAGTAAACTACCCCTCCCTCCACCGAGCCTCAGTAAAAGGCATTGAGTGGTCCCCGGTGAATGGTCCCTGGTGTTGAGTGGTCCCCGGTGATAAAAAGGTTGGGGACCACTGCTTTAAAGGACCATCTGTCCTCACATGTCCCTCTTTGGCAGTTGACAGTGCTGAGGTTGCTCATCTCATCAGGGCCTTCTGCAGGTATCATCCTGCAAATGGGCAAAATTGTTAGCCACCCACCTTTCGGAATGGCCTCCCTGACAAAGTTCGGAATGTGCCCGCCCTATTACAAACTCTGCAAAATGGAATTAAATTGGATGTTGAGGCAATCGTGTGGAAAGGGAAATTTGCTAACATTAATGAGCGTAATTTAGAGCACGCTTTGCTTTGGGTCAAAGGACTGCAAGTAAATACAGAAATGACCTCAAGAAAATGCAAATAAGCTAATTTATTTAAGTACCCCCGTATTTATACAAATTGATTTGCTACCTGTATTTGTATGTAATTGTTGCTTAAGGGGTCCACCCGATTCTTGCTCTCTGGAAGCAAGAAAGAGCAAGCTGTAGATCTTTCCTATATGACACTTCTTGAAGTATTTGAAGAGTGGCATTTTGTGCTGGTAAACAGCTCTGTTCTGTAATGAAACTACTGGAAAACCACATTCACTGGCTGCATTTGTGGGAGGAGTGGGGAGTCAAACATGGTTCTCCAGATTAGCAGCTGCCGCTTTTAACCCCCAGACCACACTGGTGCAATAAACCTTATTGGAAGCCTCACTGGAAGTGAAGGCTTTGTGGCCTGGGCCTAGAATCATAGAATCATAGAGTTGGAAGGGACTTCCTGGGTCATCTAGTCCAACCCCCTGCACCATGCAGGACACCCACAACCCTATCGCTCATCCACTGTTTCTGCATTCATTGGAATCAAGTGGCAAAGCTTTTCCTGGACTTCATGCTTTAGGTCAGGAGTAGTCAAACTGCGGCCCTCCAGATGTCCATGGACTACAATTCCCAGGAGCCCCCTGCCAGCGAATGCTGGCAGGGGGCTCCTGGGAATTGTAGTCCATGGACATCTGGAGGGCCGCAGTTTGACTACCCCTGCTTTAGGTGGTAGGTTATACATTTGAATGCAGGAAAAACACCCCTGCTACAATAACAGGCATGCTAGTCTTCTATGTGCAAATACAGATTTTGTGGGTGTAGTCAGTGGAAACATTCCCCTTGCATCTGGAGGTGGTATTGTCTGGGGAAATCTCTGCCGTTTGACTCCACTCAATGCAGAAACGGGCCCAGACAGCAGCAATTCTAAGAGAAACCTGGCAGCCTTCCCATCACATGCTCATAATCTAATTCTGGCAGAATCATAGATCAACGGCGGAAGCGAGACGGAAGATGGCAGTGTTCCACCCGCTGCTGCTCACTTCCACTTCCAGGAGCCAGTGATGGATATGGCTGCTCGTCCCTCTAGAACAGAAGGTCATACTTACTTATTTAACGTGAATTACATCCCTTCTGTCAGATGGCAGCCGCATGCACACACATACACAAAGCTCTGCCGTGCAATCCAACCCTATTGCTGCTTTATCAGCACTGCTACAATTCCTCAGGAAAAGGGATACATGGCTTGGGAGACAGCTGCTGCGTTAGCAACATCAGGGAGCATTACCCTGAGGTTAGCACACAGCTGCACTGTGCTGAGTGCAATGAGGGGGACTCTCAGTGGTATCTCATGAAAGCAAGAATCACTTCCATTTCCCAGGCTCCACTCTCCCTTCCCTTGTGCTCTGGCTGTCCAAGCATGCAGTGTGAGCTTAGGCAGGGTCTTCTATCTGCTGTATTTGCAGACCTTAGAAAATGCACCACAAGGCAGCTGTTAGTCCCACACTACACATGGAAAGTATTGAGACTCTCCCCCAAGGGTCCAGACAGCTGAGATACACATTATGATGCTCTGTAAAAGATAAATGGCATGTGCATAGAGACCCAATGTTAGCCCCAACTGAACCGTTAGTTTCACTAATCAAAACCAAGCCTCTGGATTTCAGTAAGGCTTTTGACAAGGTTCCCAATGATGTTATGATGAGTAAACTGAAGACTCGATTGTGGAACCTTTGTCCATCCCCTTTAGAACTTCTTGGAGGACTGGAGGAGAGCAAATGTTATCCCAATCTTCAAAAAAGGAAGGAAAGTTGACCCGGGAAACTACGGGCCAGTGAGTCTGACCTCAGTTAGAGGAAAGATAATGGAGCAGATTTTATAGGAGGCGATCTGCAATCATCTGATGAACAATTTGTTGATCCAGGGACGTCACCACAGATTTGGTTCAAACCGGTCCTGCCAGACCAGCCTGATCTCCTTCTTTGACTGAGTGATGGGCTAACTAGTTTGTGGAAGTTGATGTTGTTTACCTGGATTTCAGTTAGGCTTTTGTCAAAGTTCCCCATGGTGTTCTGATGGGTAACCTGGATTTTCAGATGATCAGCCAGATAGGGAACTCGTTAGAAAACCGTACCCAAAGAGTAGGTGTCAATGGTATTTCATCAGATTGGAGGGAGGTGAGCAGTGGGGTGCCACAGGGCTTGGTCCTAAGTCTGGTACTTTTCAACATTTTTATCAATGATCTGGAGGAGGGACTCCTCATTAAATTTGCAGATGACACCAAATTGGATGGAGTAGTGAGCACCCCAAAAGATAAAGTTCTGAATATGATGGAAAAGTGGGGAAATGAGAACAAGATACAATTCAACAGAGAGAAGTGTAGAGTTCTAGATCTTTATCACAAAAATGAGAAACATGCCTACTGGATGGGAGATATACTTCTGGGTAGCAGTGTGTGCAAATGAGATCTTGGGGTACTTGTGAACTGTAAGCAAAATATGAGCAGACAGTGTGATGTGGTGGTAAAGAAGGCAAATGCATTGAAATTTCAAGATGTCATAGTCCCACTGTATATTGCATTGGTCAATACTGCATTGGCCAGACCACACCTGGAGTACTGTGTGCAGTTCTGAAGGCCTCACTTCAAAAGGGATATGAACAAAATTGAGAGAATCCAGCGTACAGTGATGAAAATGATCTGGGGCTTGGGGACCAAATCCAATGAAGAAAGGCTGAGGGACTTGGGAATGTTCAGCCTGGAAAAGAAGAGGTTGAGAGGAGACTTAGGGCAAGGCAGAGAGCAGTTCCTGTTGGCAGCAGAGGTAATGGGTTTAAACTGGTACCAGCTAGATATCAGGAAAAACATTGTTCACAGTCAGAATAGTTCAGCAGTGGAATGGGCTGCCTTAGGAGGTGCTGAGCTCCCCCTCACTGGCAGTTTTCAAGCAGCAGCTGGACAGCTACTTATCCTGGATGCTTTAGGCCAGGGGTAGTCAACCTGTGGTTTGCTGGCAGGGGCTCATGGGAATTGTAGTCCATGAACATATGGTGGACCACAGGTTGACTACCCCTGCTTTAGGCTGATCCTGCATTGAGCAGGGGGTTGGCCTGCCAGTGGCCAAAGGAGACCAGGAAACCCTCTGATGGAAAGTTTTAGCTGACTTATGGTGACCTTCACAGGGTTTCCAAGGCAAGAGACATTCAGAGGTGGTCTGCCATTGCCTGCCTCTGTGCCATGACTCTGGACTTCCTTAGTGGTCTCCCATCCAAGTACTGACCATGTCTCTACCTTCTGACATGATCGAGCTACTTATATAGAGCTGAGGGAAGAAACTGCATGATGAAGCTCTTTCACTGTCCTACAGATAACCACAGGGACCAGCATGTTTTTCTTTTCCCTCAATTGCAGTCTTGAGCTGGTCAATCCTTATCAGCCATTTGGCAATATGGTGAAGGAGCTGAAGATTCCTTCACTGTTACAAGTGATTCCATTGATTTTAGTAAAGTGAATGCATGTATCTTTGCATGACTGGCTCTTCTGTTTTTACAAGTTCCGCTGGGATGGATGTGATAGTCTGTTATTGACATGATAGTAAGTCTAGACGAGACTTCTACAATTCACTCTGTGCAGTCCTGCCTTGAACCATGATCCAGAAACTGCAACTGGTCCAAAATGCTGCGGCCAGGATCCTCACAAACACACCGTGAAGATCCTACATCCAGCCTGCACTTCAACAACTCTCCTGGCTCCCAATTGAATTCCAGATCAGGCTTAAGGTTTTGGTAAACACCTTCAAGGACATACATGGTCTGGGCCAGTGCACCTGAGAGACCGTCTCCCTGCTTATACCCCCCCAAAGAGCTCTGCCACCGCCAACTGGCTGGTGATCCCTGGCTCCAAAGAAGCAAGCCGGACCTCAACCAAGACCAGAGCCTTCTTGGTCCTGGCCCCCCAACTAGTGGAATGAGAGATCAGGGCCCTTCTTGAACTACCAATATTCTGAAGGGCATGTAAAAGGAAGCCCCTCCACCAGGTATTTGGTTGAGGTTGGCCGATTCAAAATTTGTTGGTCCCCCAAACACATCTCTCCATGAACTGAGCCATGCTGACCTCCCACAGGTCCATGTTAAAAGTTGAGAGTTGTCACATTGTGAATCTGTTACAGTATTTTGTTATAATCTGTTATGTTGAATTTTGGAACCACTGTTATGTTATTGTCACTAGATTTCGATGTATATTCATGACATTTTATGTAAACCGCCCTGAGCCTTATAGGAGGGCGGTATAGAAATTCAAGACATAACTAAATAAATGAAACAAATATTGCAAAGTAGTATATAGCGGTACCGTCAGCCTAAGCATGTGGACCAGAGAATGGACAAGGTTTTATCTGTGATTGGCCAAATGATCAGGAAATAATACTTCTGGCACATTTTTAAAAAAGAGTTCCACCATAAGTGAGAGAATCGCAGTGATCATCTATGGCAGTGGTCCCCAACCTGCGGGCCGCGGCCCGGCGCCGGGCCGCAAAGGCCATGGCGCCGGGCCGCGGCTCCCCTTCCCCGCCCCTCCCCCCCGCAGTAAAAAACTTCCCAGGCCGCAAGCTTGCAGCCCGGGAAGCTACTTACTGCGGGAGGGCGGGGAGAGGGAATCAGGGCCGGGCCGCGCCCGCGGGCGCGGCCCGATCCGCGGGTGCGGCCCGCGGGCGCGGCCCGATCTGCGGGTGCGGCCCGCGGGCGCGGCCGGGTGCAGCCCGCGGGCGCGGCTCGCGGGCGCGGCCGGAAGCGTGGGCGTGGCCTGCGCGTGGCCTGCGCGGTCCCTGCGGGCGCGGCCTAATGCCCTGCCGGTCCCCAGCCTAATAAAGGTTGGGGACCACTGATCTATGGTAACAATAATTGCAGTGGATTTCCAGGGTTCAGGGCAGAGCAATGATTTTTTTTTTTTGCAACTGGTTACCCTGAGATCTTGATACCTGAAAGCAAGAGGTTTGAGGAGTGGGGTTTGAACCCAAGAATTTCTGTATGAAACTACATGTTCTACTGTTCAGTCATGGTGATAGTCAGACTGATCCCTGGACAGAAGTTAGAATCCTAGAATCATAGAGTTAGAAAGGACCTCCTAGGACATCTAGTCCCACCCCCTGCACTATGCAGGACACTCACAACCCTCTCGCTCATCCATTGTAAACTGCCACCCCCTTGAACCGTCACAGAATCAGCTTCTCCGTCAGATGGCTATCCAGCCTCTCAAGGAAGCCTGTTCCACCAAGAAACCGCTCTAACTGTCAGGCAGCTCCGCGCATGCGCGTTTGCGTCTGCCTTTCCCCCCCTCTTGCAGTGAGAAGCTAGCCGGGACGTGAGCTTTGGCAGCTGCTTTGGCGGCCACTTTGCTCGCAGCCTGGCAAGCTTCTCGCTGCGTTAGGGGGGAGCGGCAGGCGTGGCTGCCAGTGGCCTGGTACCGAGGCCTTCGTGGCCCGGTACCGGGCAGTGAACCAGGGGTTGACGATCCCCACTCTACATGGCAGCCTTTTAAATACTTGAAGATGGTTATCAGATCCCTTCTCAGTCATCTCCTCTCCAGGCTAAACAGAGCAAGTTCCCCCAACCTTTCTTCGTACCTCTTGGTCTCCAAACCCCTCATAATCTCTGTTGCCCTCCTCTAGACAAGCCCCAGTTTGTCTACATCCCTCTTCAACTGTGGTGACCAAAACTGAACACAGGACTCCAAGTGAGGCCGAACTAGAGCAGAGTAAAGCAGAGTAAATCTCCTCCCGTGATCTGGATACAATACTCGGTTGCAGTGTGTGTGTGTCAAAGTGATAGTCAATAGTACAACTTCCTAAGCACCACCAAAATAATTGTGATGCTTCCTTTACTTCCACTTTTGATGTTTCACATCCTGCTGCAAAATCCCGCTGCAAAAAGCAGATTGAAAGAATGATCGAACATGTGCAGAAAAGGCTAAGGTTATTTCCCTTCAAATGTTTGTTGAAACTTTCATGTTCTCTCTCTCTCTCTCTCTCTCTCTCTCTCTCTCTCTCTCTTTTGTGGTTAATAGAACCTGTTCACAAAGAGAATAGTATTTTTTAATGAATTATTCTTCGTATAAATGTTTTAGAAGATGTTGTTCTCCTTCAGAAAAAAAGTCAGTGGTCAAAATTGTATGCAGTTCCCCCCACCCCCACATGACTGACAAAATTAGAGGATTGATAAAATGTTCCATTCAGTCTTCAAATAGTTCCTTTGGGAAACGTAAAGGATGCTCTGGCACTTAATCTTCTGGAATTCATTAGTTATTTACTAGCAATAGTAAAATAGACAGAGTGGTATCGGAAATTCCTTTCTTATTCATGGACTGGTAGACACCCCCCCCCAAAAAAAAAAGGGAGAGGAAACCCAACCTCAAAACTGAATTAGGCACCACAGAGGTTGAGCAGGAACAGTATAAAAATGAATTAAACAAAATTTATTATTTAGCCAAGGCTAAATTTAAGTGCTCTCAGGAGCCTGACTTGGTGCCAGACCACAACCCAGGAGCTTCTGCCCCCTCTATCTTTCTGAATTGAAGTGGCACCAGGGGGCATTATTTGCCCCATCAGAGGGGCTTGACATGTAAAAATTCTGTGGAGACCCCCTGGCTGAGCAAGTAACATCCCCTCTGGAAAGGGGGAGATTGATCCACTAAATACAGAGCTTCAGTGGAAGAGGCCATTCTCCATATCAACCCTTAATTGCACCTCTCAGAAGGAGGATTGACCAGGTTCTAACTAAATTATTGGTCTTGTATAAGCATTTTTGGGCTCTGGCATTGGCAGGATTATAGGAAATATGACAGGATGGGAGGATGTGAGGGCAATCTGGCTGCGACATCTGTCACCCCACTGATCGCCAGGGTTGATTCGGCTGATCTGGCTGGCTAGGTGGGTGTCCCCTACCTCCCTCACCGCTCCATGTGCATCCCTCCCGAAGCTGCATGCTCAGTGGAAGAGGATGACCATCCCAGACAGGATGGGAGGGAAAGAACAGCTAGATTCAAGTTCAAGAGCACCTTGGAGGCCAACCAACTTTCTAGAGCCAAAGCTTGTTGGTCTTGAAAGTGCCCCTGGCTTCGAATCTAGCTGTTCTACTGTAGACAAGCATGGCTGCCCTCTGGAACTACTTCCAAGGGGAAAAAGAGATGACTCTTATTCATGACTAGGGGCAAAGCCCGTTGTCTCCAAGAATACAACGGGTGCTAGAGCTTGGCAGTGGGAAGAGGAAGGGGAGGAGTTGTCCAGTCTGTAAGGGCATGGGGTTGAATGTGTGTGTTGTGTGGGAGGTTGTGGTGGCGTGACGGCAAATGAGGGCATGGGTGTGGAGATATGGGTGTCAAGAACCTGTGGTGTGGAATGTTCGTTGAGTGTGGGAGAAGACTGACCTTTGGGAATTGTGGCATAGTGGTTACAGATGAGCTTTCCAGAGCAATGTCCTCAGATATGTGAAGGGAAAATCAGACTGGAGACTCTTCTTAGGGGAAGATTACATGGCAACCAATTCCCCCCAGTTCTGCGTCATTTCCCTTCTTGTGTGAATTAGACCACATTCACCGAAATGCCCCTCTGCCCTAATACACATGGGGTAGTCACAGTACACAGGTGTCCACCCAGTTGCTTCTGTCTCCCATATTTTCACTGTTGGTAAAATGTTATGTGCCCACATGCTTCTTTCATGGTTGCTCCTTAGAAGAATGGATTTTTGTACCCTATTGCTTACTACCCAAAGGAGTCTCTAAGCGGTTTACAAACACCTTGTCCATTCGTCTCTCCACAATAGTCAACCTGTGAGGTATGTGGGGTTGTGAGAGATCTGAGAGAACTGGGAATGGGCTGCAGTGACCCAGCAGGCCTCAGGTGTCTCAAAGCATTTTCCAATCGTCTTCCCCTTCTCTCCCCATAGCAGACTCCCCATGAGGGAGGTGGGGTAGCAAGCCTCACAGGGAAGCTGGCAACCCTAAGAGGAAGACTGTCTGTGCACAGCAGTCTTGACCTTAGTAAGGTTTTTTATACTGTTTTTTTTATTTGCCAGGCCAAGGTTATTTGCCAGTTACTATTTCAGTTACTATGTGTCTCCAGACATTTACTTGTTCTCTATTTACAGTTTCAGGCTGTAAATATTTATTTAGATCTTCCTGCACTTTCCAGACTCACAGGACTGATGCTTTGCGGTTCCTGATTGGGCCTTCTGAGTTTTTATCCTGGACAGAGCCCGCCCTAACTCCTCCCCAGGTGGCCTTACTCTTTTATTTAATAGGAGAGGTTAAAGATTATTAAGAATGGATTGCATTGAGTACATACGGGAGTAACCAATTTCAGAATGGCCTGCCATAACCTGATATGTTAGTTTCTCTTCCATAGATCAATTTGTTGGCTTTGTCTCTTCTTTTATGCATTTAGGCTACAGATATACCACTGTATGTAAAATGATACCAATGCAAAGACTCATTATTAGAAGTAATGTATGTAACCTGTACTTGAGATAAAGGGAGATGGATGAATAAGAACAATGTGTAAAGAGAGGAGGCTCGCCATAATATCTGTACAGGTAGCATCATAAATATTCCTTTTGGAAGTCAAATTAGTCTGTTCTCCTAAATTTTAGCTAGCAGTTAACCATAAAAGCATGTTTCTTACAACCACTCCCTATTAATTAGCTCTGGGCTGCCATCTCAGCCAAAAAATTACTTCTCCTGTTTGCTCCGATGTATCTGAAAATAAAACAAGCCGAGGTGATTTGTTTGATTTAATTACTTTATATAGATACCGTCCTGATAATAATTCATCTCTAAGAGTCTGAGCCTCTGCAGAACAGTTTTAGAATTCTCTAGCCAGAGGTCTTTGCTAATATGACCTGAAGTTAATTTATTTGAAAATTAACTTTGCAGAAATGCTAAATGGGCATCTTTGTACGCTTGTCACCAACTACTCTGAGCCTCTCAAGTCATTTAAAGACTTACTTTTGTAAAAAAAGAAAAAAAAGAAGAGGAGAGGTGGCATAATGTAGTAGCTAGAACATTCCGCTGACCAATGGAATCATGTTCAAATCTCTCCTCGGCTGTGATGATGACCGTATGGCCTTAGACAAGTGACTCACCCTCTTAAGCCCAGAATGACTTAGAAAGTTATCATCTCATTGAAAAGCAAGTGCCATGCATTTATCACACTGAAGTTCAACAGGAGTCCCTCTCTGCAGAACTGTGGTGGCCAGCTAAATATCATCAGTAGACCACCAGGAACTGTGGCTCAGTGGTAGTTTTTGATTGCATGCAGAAGATTCCAGAATTTATCTGTAGTACTTCCAATTAAAACACAGTAGGTATTATGGAAGACCAGTGGTCCCCAACCTTTTTATCACCGGGAACCACTCAACGCTTGACAATTTTACTGAGGCCCACTGCCCTAACGCTCTCTGACTCTGGTCGCTATGGTAATGTTTAAACATCCCTTCAAAATAAGATACAGACACACCACAACAATGAACAAAAGGAACATTTTATTTTCATGGAAATTTTAAGTCATGACAATGACAAATCAATGGGAACCCTGAGCTTGTTTCTCTGCAACGAGATAGTCCCATGTGTGCCTGCTGGATCGTGGATGAAGTAAAGGGCCGGGAGGGGGGGAAGGCGTCCTTCGCGGCCCACCTCCAATTAGTCGACGGACCACATGTGGTCTGCAGCCCACAGGTTGGGGATCGCTACTCTACATGAGACCCTGCCAGTTAGAGTAGATCATGTTGGCCCAATGGTCTGATTCATCAGATTCATATGTTCATATTAAAGGAATTCAGCATATGCGTTGGGGTCTTCTCAACAATTGCGCATCCTCATCTTCACTTCTAATGTCCAAAACCACATCTGCTGTGTTGTGCAACTCAGTCTTATAGAGGTGTTCAGTCATGTTTACATCTTAGGAGATTACATCTTACATTTTACAAAGGAGATTACATCTTAACTGACAATATACACAATTGTATATCAAGGGCAACGATGTGTCAGAGGTGACCACGATCAAGAGTATTCATGCTGCAGTATTCCACATGTATGGGTGTAAAAGTTGGACAATGAAGAAATCTGAAAGGAAGAAAGCAAATTCCTTTGAAATGTAGTGTTGGAGGAGAGTTTTACAGATACCATGAGCTGCCAAAAAGTCAAGTAAGTGGGTTCTAGATCAAGTCAAGCCTGAACTTTCCCAAGAAGCTAAAATGACCAAACTGAAGCTAATTGTACTCTGGTCACATTATGAGAAGACAAGGGTCACTGGAAAAGACAACCGTGCTAGGAACAGGAAAAGATCAAAGTCAGCAGAAAAAGAGGAAGGTCCAACGAGAGGTGGTTTATTTCAGCCAAGGAAGCAACAACCCTCAGTTGGCAAGACCAGAGCAAGGCTGTGAATAATAGGGCATTTTGAAAGTCATTCATTTATTGGGCTACCATAAGTCAGAAGTGACTTGATAGTGCTTCACACACACAAACCTAGTGTCAAGCTGTAATGAACTAGAGATTCTGATTCTTCAACCAGCTGATGTCCGCTAGCCATTCACACACTCCAGCAATTTTGGCCTACCAAGGGGACTGGACTCCAGTGGAATGAGGTATCCAAAGCCATACTTGGGAACTAACAATGGCCTTAATATGGAACCCCCTTTCTTTTGTCTCCAAGTCACAGCAGACGTATGGCAACCCCATGACAACTCGAGGCAACCCCATGGCAACTTATGGTGACCCCATGGAGTTTTCAAAACAAGAGATGTTCAGAGTGACTTGCCATTTCCTGTCTCTCCATTACGACTCTGGACTCCCTGGGGTGGGTCTCCCATCCAAATGCTGGCCAGGGCTGATCCCATTTAGCTTTTGAGATCTGATCTGGCTAGCCTGAGCGACCCAGGGCCGGGACACACATTTTAGCTCCTTTCAAAGCACCTCTTCTCTCTTTCTCAGGACATTAACAGAGTCATTTTAAACCAAAGCAATCAACTGGGGGAAAAGGCATATGAATTATATTATTCATCAATTTAGGAATGCTCTTGTCCTGGAATGCTGCTGATTATAGCCTAGTCACAATTATTAATCCCTTTGACATTCATGGTAACAATAACGATGAGGAAGAATTCATTTTGTTTTTGCCATTTAGATTAATTAATGTCTGCCTACTGTCAGGATTTTCACACGAGAACTTCATAAGACACAAATGACAGCCATCCTTCAACTGACACACAGTTTTAATGTGAACAACTAATAAATGCTATCGTCCCCTTCTTCGGACACTCAACCCAACCAACATGAACAACCAAAAGATGTTACTGATACATGCAGTTGTTTGTGAAAGGAAGAAAACTTTTGTCTTTTGGCCACCTCCCCAGGCTTTTCGGTTTCTGAAGTATAGCAGCTTCCAGTTCTGCCATGGAACTAGCTTGGTATAGTTCTTAAGAGCAGCGGCTTCTAATCTGGGGAGCCGGTTTTGATCCCCTGTTCCTCCACATGCAGCCATTTGGGTGATCTTGAGCCAGTCACAGTTCTCTTAGAGCCCTCTGAATCCCACCTTCCTCACATGAAGTCTGTTATAGGGAGAGGACTGGAAGGCGATTGTAAGTTGCTTTGACACTCCTATGGACAGTAAAAAGCGGAGTATAAAACCAACTCTTCTTCTTCTATCTACATCAGCATTTCTCAACTTTTTAACCATTGAGAAACCCCTGAAATGTTCTTTAGGCTTCGAGAAACCCCAGAAGTGGTGCGATTATGCAGAATGTGGTTGAGAAGCATAGCAGTATATACACCTGTCCTTCCCACTCCCTCTAGGCCCGACATTGGCCATTTTGGAGGCCGCAGGAGCAGGTTGACATGACCATATTTGGTCATATCACCCGATAAATGCTTAGCAAATTTTTAAAATATTTTTTAAATTAATTAACTCTTCCAGGACTGTCAAGAAATCCCAGGAAACCCTGGTTGAGAAAGCTTGATCTGGGTCATGATGGGATAACAGATTTCCCTCAGGCCAACCAATGTATTTGGAGTGAACGAAAATATTATCCTGCCTCCAGACAACCCCAGATAGTTTCCAAATGCTTTGTTTCTGGAGTCCAAACCCCACCCTCACCCCCAGGTTCAGGCTTATGATTGGCAGTCTGGCTTAAAGGCATGTACAGAAAGAAGGGAAACACCATTCTTGAAATTAGGCACAAGCTAACTCTCCTCTGTTATCTTATATCCGCAAATAGCTGTCCATAGCACATTGCCTGGAGTGCGCATAGCTTCATGAAATTCGTGCTCTGTCTACTTGGAGATTGAGCACATCTCCAGTTTATCAGTTGAAATCCACTGTGTTGGATATGACTGAAGAATCATTTCAATTCTGGCTAGATATCAAGGAAAAAATGTTCACAGAGTCGTTCAGCAGTGGAATTGACTGCGTAAAGAGGTGGGGAACTCCCCTTCACTGGTGGTCTTCAAGCAGAAGCTGGACAGATCCTTCTCCTGGATGCTTTAGGCTGATCCTGCATTAAGCAAGAGGTTGGACTAGGGTAGTCAAACGGCGGCCCTCCAGATGTCCATGGACTACAATTCCCAGGATCCCCTGCCAGCATTCGCTGGCAGGGGCTCCTGGGAATTGTAGTCCATGGGCATCTGGAGGGCCGCAGTTTGACTACCCCTGGACTAGATGGCCTGTATGGCCCCTTTCAACTCTTATGATTCTATAAAATACCTCGATAAGTGAATGATACTTATGTTTTAAACTTTTTAAAACATCTCAATTGCTCCTCATGATGGGGCAGGCCTCAAATTCAATAAGCACCACAATCAAACCAAAATCTGGATAATTTTTGTGGTGTGGGAAAAACGGGATGTTCTCAACCGCGTCCTTTCCCCGTCGACCGCACAATATGATCTATGGCAACAAATCATAATTCTCCTTTATTCGAAACGTTTCTCGAGGGCTAAGACAGGGGATATTTTTTATTGTTAAGATTGAATTCTGGATGATCTACGCTCTGCAGTTTTCATCTGAATGTGTCACTTTTAATGACAGCTTCAGAAACGGCACATCTCACAAGCTAACGTCCCCTGTAATCCACAGATTGAAGCAGATGTCAGGAATTGCCATGTTGTTGTTATTGTTCCTGCCCAGTGAAGGAAAAAAAGCATGTCTATCCAGAGCAGGTGGCATTTTGCTCTTACAGCCCTGATCAATCAGTTTGTTGTACAACGAGGATCAGTAAGGGTCACACAATGTAGATTTCTGCTGTGGGATCCCCTTGCTTTTAGGAAAACATGTATTTTGAACCCAGCCTCACGTTTCTGTTGTTGTCATTGCTGCATATTTTTCATGCATGGAGGCGACTTTACGTTGTGTCTTTTGAACAAGGTGAAAGTACTTGCAAGAAAATGAACACAGTCTCTCGCCCGCTCTTCCTTTGATTTTGAGATCAACAGCCTATCTTTTAAACATTTTAAAAATTTTGTCCCATAGTCCTGGTAAGCCGAGTTTAAAATACTTGTACTTGAGCCAGCTGGCTAGCCAGTCATTCACTCATACTGTTCTCTCTTTCTCTTTCTCTTTCCTCTTTCTCTTTCTCTTTCTCTCCTCTTCTACCTTACAGGGCTGTTGATGGAAAGAGAAAATGCTGGAGGGAAAATGGTATCTCCTGCTTAGGGAGAGGCCCTACTGACTGCCCTGACAATCAAATAAGCTTGTATGGTGGGTATGTAAGACAGGGCCTTTTTGGTGGCAGCCCCACAATTACAGAAAAACCTCCCTAAGCCGATGTGTCTGGTTCCCTCAACTTTAGGAAGCAGTTAAAGACAGTTTTATGTAGAATGCTATTTGATTAATTTAGTTTTTATTGACTGACAGTCCTAATTGGAGATTTTAAATTGTGGTCTTCTTTGTGGGTGGGTTAAAAAAAACACATTTTATTTACACCATCAGATGCCTGCAGTTTTGCAAGGTAGAAAGGTATCTTACAAGTAGAAAAATAAATAAAAATAAGCTAATTTGGTTTCCTCTTTAGAGGAAAAGCAGGATATAAATACCTGAAGAGATAGCTTGAAATCGCTTTTCCCAGTATTGTAAGTGAGCGCAGTTCAAAAGTGCCAAAAGAGAAGCTGGGATCTCTCAGCGTTTTTAGTCTTTGAAATACTTGGCATGGGATTCCAGTTTGGATTGGGAACACAGAATTATGGAGGATGAATAGATTTAGATATTTACTTCATTAACAATTTGCCTTTCCCACTTGAGACCTGATGGCACAACTTGAAATAATGCAACAAGAGTCTTATGGCACTAGAGAGTTGCCAATTTTAAGTAGGGAAATACCGGAGACTTTGGGGGTGGAGCCAGAGGTTGGTGAGATATGGGGTGGGGAGAGAGTGGAGTATAACGCCACAGAATCCACCCTCCAAAGCAGCCGTCTTCTCCAGGGGAACTGATCTCTTTGGTCTGGAGATGAGCTATAATTCCAGGGGATCCCCAGGTCCCACCTTAAGGCACCTTAAAGATGAATAAATGTATAATGGCAGAAACTTCCTTGACCCAGAGTCTATTTCTGCCCACATTCAATCTTCCATTTTCAGAAAGTTAATATAGCCAAAGCTACAAAAAAACACTATGGGGAGTCATACAAACAAAAGCCAGCAGGCCCAATTATTCAGCACACTACATTGCAAGGCACAAATGAACACAAAATCCAAGCCAAAGACCCTAAGCATAGTGGCAGCCTTCAACACCTACCAAACACCAGACAAGAAACACAGGTACAGCATGACTTATATACACTTTGTATTGCCTGCCAAAGAACCTGATTGGTCCTTAACAAGAACAGTTCATTGGTCCATTTCTAGAGTCATGGCACAGTCTCTGATTGGCTCCAATCATGAAGCCTTCAAGCCTTCATTTGCCTAAAGTCTAGTGACATGGAATGCCCATGTACACAACACTCTCCATCCTTGGACACCTACATCCGTGATGCAACTCTACTCAGGAACTCTACTCAAGTAATCATGTCATTGGGACTATAGCACTCCATTCTTGCCCCATCAGCTCTGTCCTCCAATTTGCTTCAAGGCACAATCAAAGGTACTTGTATTCTGTTTTGCAGGGAGAGCAACAGGTGGCCCCACCTCAAAGATTTCACTTCCAGTCTAACCTGGAAGTGATGTCATCACACTTGGGGGTGGGTTGTGTGATGCTCAAGCAATTGTCCCAAACTCTATGTAATTTTCCTTCCAGGTCATGCTGGAAAACAATATCATTGCACTGGGAACGCTGAGCACACCTACCCCTTTGCTGGCACATATCCTCCTGCTTGACCAGCTGGGAAGTGGTGAGCATTGGGAGCTGGGGGTGGCAGCTGGCAATCCTAGCACTACCTCTGCTCCCAGTTGTTCAGCAGATCTTGTTAGCTCCTGTCTGAAAACATGCCTTATGATTGCAAATGGGAAAGGGAACCTTGGGCGGACTTTGCCAGTTTACAAGACCACCCCAAACAGCCAACACCAACGTAAGGGAGGACGGGCCACTATTCGCCTGAGGGCCTTTCCTCTTAGCAACAGGGAAGAAACTGGGAAGGTGTCTGAGGTGTGGGGGAGACAGGGAGGTGTATCATACAGGCAGCCTTCTCTCTTCCCACGGCACTCTGGACACAGCAGATAAGCTATGGGCCTATTGATACACAAAGGAGGAGAGTCACCCTATGGCTATAATCTATGGCCCTTCTTTAGCTGCTGAAGTGGTACGAGTTGTAGTCAAGCGTAACCTACTCTCGGGAACAGTAATAGATCACAGCTACATAGGCACTTGGGAACTACGCTGATGCATGCCATCCGGTCTCCTCAATAGCACATCCAGGGGGGGAAACTTAAAAGTAAAGTTTGGCACTGATAGTGAGAAATGCTTAATGCGGCCTTGGTCAGGAAACGCCGGACCCAACAGTGACTTAAATTTACTCTCCTGTGACTGCTTTGAATCACTTCATCGTAAGAGAAATGGTTACGGGTCATGGCAAGGGCACACCAAAGGAATGATAGCCCATCTTTTCACACGTACAATTGCAGGCCTTTTGCTTCTTGCGTTGTAATAAACCAGATCCCCCATAATCTAGAGACGAAGCAAGGGCAAAACCGGATTAAACGCTCTTTAAAAAATGGTTGATTTCATTTATGCGTGCGACTTCTATACCACCCCTCCCTCGGTGTCTTTTTAAAGAACTGGGTCCAGGGAAGCACTTTCTCCACTGCTGCAAAGATCAAATTTCAGTAGGAACGAGGGGATCCCCCCTCCCCCCAAGCTAAAATTATTCCAGGTAGGGCTGTCAGGCTAAGTCTAGCAACCAGGAGGAGGACTGGACACGAAACATGTGTGTGTGTTTGTGTGTGTGTGTGTGATGTTGTCAGCATTGCTGATGTCACTATGTCAGTTCCAGGTACAACGCAGAATTGATGGGCCAGTGCAGAGGGTAGCAGTGGTTTTGCCACTATTTTTTTTCCAAACAGCAATGGACAACAGAGGATTTCGGGGTAGGAGGGGAGGCCTGGAAATCCTAGCCCTGGGCAGGATGCAAACTTAGGGGGATTAGAAGAAGAAGAAGAGTTGGTTCTTATATGCCGCTTTTCTCTACCTGAAGGAGTCCCAAAGCGGCTTCCCTTTCCTCTCACCCCCCAACAAACACCCTGTGAGGGAGGTGAGGCTGAGAGAGCCCTAATATTACTGAAAAAGAATTGGTTCTTATATGCAGCTTTTCTCTACCCAAAAGAGTCTCAAAATGGCTTACAATCTCCTTCCCTTTCCTCTCCCCACAACAAACACCCTGTGAGGTGGGTGAGGCTGAGAGAGCCCTGATATCACTGCTCAGTCAGAACAGTTTTATCAGTGCTATGGCGATCCCGAGGTCACCCAGCTGGCTGCTTGTGGGGGAGCGCAGAATCAAACTCAGCTCACCAGATTAGAAGTCTGCACTCCTAACCACTACACCAAACTGGCTCTCAGGTATTTACAAATCCCCACTTGTCAGCTTCCTTCAGTTATCCAAAATCAGTCAGCTTCCTTCAGTTATCAAACAATCACCTCTGTACATGGGGAACTCTGTGGCACGAATTCACTCCATAGAATCCTAGAATCAGAGAGTTGGAAGGGGCCATGCAGGCCATCTAGTCCCACCCCCTGCTCAATGCAGCAACAGCCTAAAGCATCCAGGATAGGTATCTGTCCGGTTGCTGCTTGAAGACCACCAGTAAGAGGGAGCTCCCCACCTCCTTAGGCAGCTGATTTTAGTGCTCAACTACTCTGGCTATGAATCCCCACCATTCCCTGGATATCTAGCCCATACAGTTCTACACGTTGTTTAAAGTCATTACAGCAGACCCTATCCTCTGCTGCCAACAGGAACCTTTGTTTGATCTTTGTGATCAGTGGCACAACCTCATACTTAAGAATCTTTGGTAGATCCTTCATGGCTGCCCTTTCCAGTCTCCGTCTCCTTCTGATTCCTTGGTTGCAGCCTCCCTTGTGGTTGATGATGGAGTCAAGGGACAGAAAATCTTGAGCAACTTCAATTTCTTCATTGTCACTCCTATAGTTGTGTAATTCCCCAGTAGTCATTTCTCTTGTCTCCTTGATATTCAGCTGTAATCCTGTTTTGGCATTTTCTGCTTTATCCTTTCAAGTAGTCATTTCAAGTCTTCATTCTTTGCTGCCATTGGTCAACACACAATGAAGTCAGGGAGCTGTCCAATGCTATGTGAGAATACCAGGCTCAACCCAGAAGCTCCCAGATTTACCAAATTCATAGATGCAATGGGACATCATAGCCAAAAAGACTTTGCTAATGCATCGGTTCTGAAGACCTACAAGTGGACTCAATGGGCTTGCACATGGACTGGAGGAACTTCTTTATCGTTTGGGGAATTATGTCACAGAGGTTAATCATGAGCACAAAGCTCGTCTAGTGTTTATGTAAGAGATCAAGAAGCATTTCCCAGTGACTGAACTGATGCAAACATATTTGCACAAATAACATAAGGTAATGGGAGGCGCATTATAACAAATCAACTGATTGTCGATGCAAAATTACTCTGAATATTAATGGCCTCTCCTTTACAGTGTCTACAATCTCCTCTAATTGCTGTGCCAGCACCATGCACAATTTTGTTTTGATTAGCCATCTAGCCAGAATCCCATCTCATTTTCACTCTCAAATCTACAGAAAGCTGCTTGAAAGACTGCCAATAGATGTCTTTACTTCAGATCAGTCTCACAATCAGCTGGCATGAATGGTAGCCTTGCTAAGGGAATGGATCTAATTATTGCTTGTATTTGTATTCTCACTTTTTTTTGCCTAGGGCTTTTATAGTTTTTTGCATATTTGCTAAAAGGAAAACAAGCGAGAATTTATCAAAGAGTCTTTCATTGCAGAGATCTTTCCCTGGCTGATAATGCAAATTAACACATTGAATGTGCGATAACTTCCAAACTCAGCCTCTGTGTAGTGTGATGAGTTTTGGAGTGCCATCATGTATACCAACGAGCAGGAAAAGGCAGGATTTATTATTCCCTGTTTGAAGCTCAGCGTCTCGTATCTCAACAGATGATCTGGATTTCTTAATCCCTTCTTGCTTCCCACAGCAGCAGGAGACTGTCATCTCCAAGGAGACATATTTTGGAGCAACAAGACATAAATAATGTGAGGCAGCATGGCACCCTCCTGGCCACATATTTCCACACTGTACAAAAACTGTTCTGCTCAAGGAGACAGAATTAGATACAAGTCTCAGGTCACCAGAAGATGCTGGGAGGAAATGTGTCATAAAATCTGCATTTATCTGACATGCTTCTGAATTCCTCAGTGCTCTGTTGTTAGAGCATCTTGTTCTTTTTTTGAAAAAAGGAGCAGACTGGATCTTCAATGGAATTTACTGCTCCTTAGCTACAACAAGGGCTTCTGCTGGTCAGTGACAACCTTCCAAATACTTCAAGACTGTTTCCGCACTGGGAACTTTGTTGACCCAGCTTCCGTATAGCAGCACATATCCGTGGTGGACAAGGTGCACCGAGCTGAATCCACGGGGGAGCAAGAAGAGGCAGGGCAACCTGCTCTGACTCAAACTCCAGCCTTGCAGCCTGGCACAAAGCTTCCAGTGTGGAAACGGTCTAAGAGAGCAATTATGTCCCTTCTCAACCTTCTCTTCTCCTTGCTGAACATTCCCAAGTCCCTCAGCCTTTCCTCATTCTCGTCGCTTTCCTCTGCGCCCTCTCAATTTTGTCCCCATCCTTTTTGAAGAGAACTCCCACTGTTGCTACTGATTCCCAGTTGATAGCAATCAGTTCGCCTAGAAAAATGGCCACTTTGGAAGGTGATCTCTATGGAATTATACCAAGGCTGACCATACATACCCTTTTGAAGGGGACAGTACGCTTTTTCACATTTCCCAGCTGTCCCCTCATTTTAATAAAAATGTCAATTGTGTCCCCTTTTTAATAAAAGGTATATACTTGCTGTAGTATTGATTTTTGCTTTGCTTATATGCTAATGCAACCCATGTCATTTTCATTTATGTTTGATTTCTTTTAAATAGTTAGAATTTGGACCTAGGGTGCAAAAAGTCATGGAGCATGGGCAGTTGGTAAACTTGCAACCGCATGAGCTCCACCCCCTTAGTTCTTCTGGGCTTTTAGGGGCTGCTTTAAGAAACCATTTTGGAATTTAAAGATATGGGTAAAAACCCTTTCCCCTAAATTTTTGTTTGGGTTCTGTTACTTAAGAATAATGGTAAGCTCAATATGTGCATAAAACTTTTAAAAAATCATCTTTCATGAATACAGAACATTTAATACCTGTCCCGTTTTTGCCATTCAAATGTCCCTTTTTTGTATCAAGGAAATATGGTCAGTCTAATTATACCCCACTGGAGTCCTTTCCCTCAATATTTCTCAACCCCATTTAAAGGGACCAGTTAAACCTCTAAGAGTCACATCATAGAGTTATTAAGATCTGTAACAAAACATTACCAATGTTGTTTGATAGTACAACAACACACTACGCCATGCTCAGTCAGAGTGACCTTTAAAGATTACAACAACTAGGAACAGTGTAAACCTTTTTTGTAGGAACAGAATAACATGCTTGATGTTAGGAAATAGCAATTTTGCAATCATTTCACCTAGTTGTTCTTTGCGACCTTTTCATTCTTTCTTTTTAAACATTCCCTGCTTAACTGGGAAAGAAGGTTTTCTATAACTTCAGAGGAAATATTAAGAAATGATGTTGATCATTTCCTCTAGCGTGTTGGCACACAATCTCTATTTTTATAAGGTCTTAACAGCACAGGTGCTCCTTGGCAACACCTCATATATTAGCATAATGAAAACCTGTTGTGTACTTAAGAACATAAGAAGAGCCTTGCTGGATTGGGCCAGTGATCCATCAAGTCCAGCATCTGGCCTCATGCAGTGGCCAGCTAGCTGCTATGGAGGGCCAATGACAGGGCATAGAGGCCTTCCTCTGATGTTACCTCCCTTAGAGCTCTCTTAGCCCCATCTGCCTGCCTGTTGTAGGGAGAGGGAGGGAAAGGTGTTTGTAATCTCTTTGGGACTCCTTCAAGCGGGGAAAAGTGGAGTATAAAAAAATCAGCTTCTTATAAAACCGTCTATGCCTGTGGCCATCAGTACATCCTCTGGTAGCACATTCCACATCTCCCTCCCTGAATGTCACACATGCCTGTAATTCTCAACCAGCAGTTCAATATAGAACTAGAGAGGGTGGTAAGAGTGACTACAAATGAGAAAGTCCCGGTTAAATTAATGAGCAATAGAAGAGGAATTAACATGTGGAATTTATTGTTGCAGGAAATGATGTCCGCTATAAGCACAGACAGCTTCAGGAAGGAATTGGATAAATATATGGAGCATGGGACTATCAATGGCTATTAACCATGAAATAATGTCTGGGGCAGTGATGCTCTGTGTTTTTGGTCCTTGGCGGGGGGGGGGGGGGCAACAGTGGAAGGGCTTCTGGAGTTCTGGTCCCTTGGTTGGACCTCCTAATGGCACCTGTGATTTGGCCACTGTGTGACACAGAATATTGGACTCAATGGGTCATTGGTCTGATCCAACATGGCTCCCCTCTTTTTGTCTTTTTCAAAATATATAAAACTCTGCAATAAACAAAACCTCATATTAGGTTTAACTTTGCAAAGACCGAATTCTGTCTGTAGCATCTTTATGCTAGGCAATTTGATGTGGGGCGATACTCAAAATAAATTGTCAACAAAAGAAGTTAAAATACACATTTATGGGGTGGATCTCAGTAACAGTTTCATCATCAGTCTCCTTTTCTTTGTTTGTAAGATGTATTTCAGCTCTGAAAGTAAGGCTCAGCAGTTTTTTATGTGTTCACAGACTACTGTTCTTTGATGTTTAAGATGTCTAGCTATAGAGCAATTCAATCCCCCAAAGGCCTCAGTACAAGGTCCAATTTCTAGGCCTATATAGCTAGATCTAGATTCTGGTCTATTGGACAGGAGAGCTGCAGGACATGTTCAGAAGCTGGTCTCACCACAAGCTGTTCCTTGGAATTTAAGACAATATGCAATGTTCTACTTAATTTTTAAGTGCATCATCATCATCATCAGTACCCAGGCAGCATTCCAACAGGACTTCCAAGCAATTGGTATCATGTCCTACTAAGGAGTCAGGCCAGAGGCAGCAGTGGTGTATAAGCCACGGATGGAACTGTATCCTGTTTAGCTCAGAAGCTGCAGTACCTCTTCCAGCCATTTGTGGCAGCAGTGCTGCGCAGCACAGAAGTCAAACCGGCAAGTTCTCATGCCTACATACCGTCCTGCCCGTAAAAAGTTTAAGGAGCTGAATTTTGCTGTCCAAAACACAAGCTGGTACCCTGCTGTTATATGATATGCCTTTGGGTATAGTTAATACAGCTAGATCAAAATAAGGGTGGAATAATATATTTTTAAAAATATGGCTGTTTGTAAAGACTGACTTTAAAAAAGAGAACAATAGAATCAGAGTCCAGTAGCACCTTTAAGACCAACAAAGATTTATTCAGGGTGTGAGCTTTCGACTGCAAGCACTCTTCGTCTGAGTGCTTGCACTCGAAAGCTCACGCCCGGAATAAATCCTTGTTGGTCTTAAAGGTGCTACTGGACTCTGATTCTATTGTGCTACTTCAGACCAACACGGCTACCCATTTGAATCTAACTTAAAAAAAGAGAGAGGTGCATATTAGACCACAGACATTTAGCTTGCAGCACAAAACAGACATTCTGAGATACAAGTGCCCTTGTGTTCCCTTGGCATTTCTATTCTATCCTGAACTATCTTCTGAAAGATTGTGGCCCTCAGTTCACTCTCATTGGGATATGTAGGAGCCACTCTAATCTCTCCTTCGATAGGAAGCACTTGAGAGAGCAAAGCCATATCTAGAAAACAAAACAGGAACAGTTAGATGTGGAGAACAGCCAACAGTTTAGGTCAGAGGTTGTCAAACTGCGGCCCTCCAGATGTCCATGGACTGCAATTCCCATGAGCAACGCTGGCAGGGGCTCATGGGAATTGTAGTCCATGGACATCTGAAAGGCCGCAGTTTGACTACCCCTGGTTTAGGTAGACGGGCTTTCTCCCCCACCAGCCCAAAGCTAGACGAGCATCATTTGTGTCTTTCTTTCCATGGGATTACTTCAGAGATGATGATCTATTGATTTAGATTGTACTTTTAAGTTGTTAAAGTAATGAATGATAGATCATTCGTCTGCTTATCTTCAAGACCGTTGGCAGACATGTTATCTGATTTTATTCAAATATTACAGAGAGCCATTTAGGTACTTTAAGAAGAGACGTAAAACACTACAGTAGAGTAGTGCAATACAGTCATTCAGTTTCTTTGTTAATAAACTAATTGTCACTGAGTGAGGAACAATTATGCTGAATTCTTCAGGTTCAATGCTCAGTACAAAGAAAGAGGGGAAGAGAAAAAGATATTTCCTTGAAAAGGAGATCAAGGAGTGAGGTTGTTGGAATGGCCTGCATATGTTTTGGCCATCCAACGGACTCTCCAGTCATTCTGCTTAGCATCTTCCACCCCTCGGTTGAATCCATCACATTCTTTATTACTTCCAGAAGCTATGCATTACAGAAACATTGGGTTTCAATGTTCCCTCATTGCCATGATGTTGCAAGTTAGCCATTCTAGGCCTCAAAAACCTTCCTGGTTGACCTTTGACACTTCATCCTTCAGCTTGGTTCAGTCTGGTGAATCAAGAGATTGTTAACCCAGAAGACCATCCCCTGTCATAAAACACAACTGTGCAGTTCTCCAAGTGGGAGTCCCATGTGGAAGCCTGCTGAAATTAGTAATGAGCAGGGGATGAGCCCAGATCCTAGTCTACCCAGAGCTCATTAAAACAGAGATACAGAGGTGTATCAAATCTGAATCATCCAGATCCTACTCTAACCACTAGACCAGGGGTAGTCAACCTGTGGTCCTCCAGATGTCCATGGACTACAATTCCCATGAGCCCCTTCCAGCATTTGATGGCAGGGGCTCATGGGAATTGTAGTCCATGGACATCTGGAGGACCACAGGTTGACTACTCCTGCACTAGACCATGCTGGCTCTCCTTGTTGGCTGTGTTCAGGAAACTATGAACAAATTTCAGTTCTTCTGGTTTAAACAGTTTAAACAGTTCAGCTAAAATGATTTGGCCCATTCAGACCAGTGAATGATGGGGAAACTAATTTGGCTCATAAACTTTGCCTTCCCATGTCTAGTAATTAAATTATTCATTGATCTATTTAATATGAATATGTCTGGCATTTAAAAAAGTAAACATGCTTTATGATAAGGTTAGATCAAGCTGCAGATCACTCTGGCAGCGAGATAAAATGCAAAAATTAATTAATCCGTTAATTAAATAAAGGCCTTTAAAGCCCCGAAGACAAGAGAACCATACATTCAGAACAGTCAAGAAAAACCCCATGCAGCAAAGACTTTCACCAGTCTTAAGACGATAAAGGTCTTAAGGCTGATTAGGACCAGTAAGTATGCTAAAAAGCAGGGTGTAAGCACAAAAGCTCCTTTAAGGGCCAAAATCTCTGAAATTAGTTCTCCTGGATCCTGTGTAATCCACAACATTATCTCCCAGCTATCAGTTTTTATCTGGCACTAACCTTGAGCTCTCTGCAGCTGCTTATTAAATTTACAAGAGCCGTTCTGCAAACTTCTAGAGCTTGCTGCAAAAAATGCTGCATTGCTTGTAAGGATGTTTTTTTGAATTTCCTGCCCCATTGTCCCAGCTTGAAAATCCCCATTCTCTTCTTCATTTGCCTAATTTATCACTCCATTTGGATCTTGCTCCTGTCTTGCTTCTTTGTTTCCTCCCCAGCGCTGTTATCACTGCTCATGAGCACCATTTGTGCATTAATAAGTCAGTATCATAAATTATCCATGTCAGCATTACTTGGTTGGCTCCCAGGAAAGCCACTAAACCAATCTACCCGTAGACAAGTGAGAGGGTCAACAGACTTGGGATGTCCCAGGTATGCAGGAAAAAATGACTGTGTTAAATAATGAAAACATAAAAAAAAAAAGTTCAATGAAGACTAAATATTCCCTACAAGTGGTGGTGGAAGTTACCTTCCCTCTGCTTTGGAAGGTGGAATCTATGGTATTATACCCCGCAGAAGTCTCTTCAGGCTCCACCTTCAAAATCTCCAGGTGTTTCTCAACATAGAGCTGGGACCACTATCTATCATTGAGCCATAGAATCATAGAAGAATCATAGAATCATAGAGTTGGAAGGGGCCAAACAGGCTATCTAGTCCAACCCCCTGCTCAATGCAGGATCAGCCCAAAGCATCCTAAAGCATCTATATGTTATCCTGCCCTACCTCAAAGTAACTCGGGAAAATATAAACAATTCTTTCCCGCCATCCTGTCACATGTGGTTGCCAGCTCTGAGCTGGGAGATTCCTAGAGATTTGGAGGATGTGGGAGAGGGCAAAGTCACCGAGGGACAGTCTTGTGGGGCTGTTTTTATTCCTCCATCACAGAACTCTCAGGGTTCTTCAGTCAGCTGTCTCAGAAGATTCCTTTGGGTTCTTCAGTGTAGGACGTTGCTGCACTTCAGGCCATTTTGAGGCGGATGCTGTTGTGCTGAAGCAGTTGGGCCAGAACTGTCCCTGGAGCGAGGTAGTTTGTGTAGTGGACAGAACAAAGTGTTGGAACTGCTGCTGCTGAATTTGGGGACTGGGCCATCATGGGACTGAAGAAGAAGAAGAGTTCTTATATGCTGCTTTTCTCTACCCAAAGGAGTCTCAAAGCGGCTTACATTCGTCTTTCCTTTCCTCTCCACACAACAGACACCCTGTGAGGTGGGTGAGGCTGAGAGAGCCCTGATATTACTGAAGAGGAAGAAGATTTGGTTCTTATATACACCTTTCCTCTCCCCAAAGGAGTCTCAAAGCGGCTTACATTTGCCTTCCCTTTCCTCTCCCCACAACAGACACCCTGTGAGGTAGGTGAGGCCGAGAGAGCCCTGAGATTACTGAAGAAGAAGAAGAGTTGGTTCTTATATGCCGCTTTTCTCTCCCCAAAGGAGTCTCAAAGTGGTTTACAGTCGCCTTCCCTTTCCTCTCCCCACAACAGACACCCTGTGAGGTGGGTGAGGCTGAGAGAGCCCTGATACTACTGTTTGGTCAGAACAGCTTTATCAGTGCTGTGTTGAACCCAAGGTCACCCAGCTGGCTGCATGTGGGGGAGCGCAGAATCAAACCCGGCTCGCCAGATTAGAAGTCCGCACTCCTAACCACTACACCAAACTGGCTCTCAGGTATTTACAACTCCCCACTTGTACTAAAACGTTTCTAAAATCAAACTGCTGTTGTAGCACACAATGATGTATGTTTGGAAGGCAGAAGGGAAGGAGGGCAATATAATTGTGGGTAAAACAGATGTTCTGGCTTTCAATGTTTTCTGATTTCTACAGATAACTGTTTTTATTTTATTTTTTAAGGTGAGGATTTGTGGGATTACAGTGCTGGACCCTCATGGGGCGGCCTTGCTTCTCCTGCCTTGTTTCCTGACCTAGCCTGTCAGACTCAGGGGGCTGGGTAGGAGTTTGGAAGTGCGCCAGGAGAGGATCATTATGAGGAAGAAAGCCGGTCCCAGTGGACCTATTTTGTCTTGAGTGTGTCAGGGAATGCTTCACATTAATCAGTTGCTGACGGACCAAAACAGACCAAGGAGCTATAAATATTTGCTCTGGGTCAACATCATGAACTACCAACCCACAGCGCTGTTCACATGCAGCTTTACCAGGGCGACCATGGTGTGGCGATGCTTAACATCTGATAGCCAAACGCCAATTTTAGGCAATTTCTTCTCAAGCTTTGTAGACCTAGTGTGGTGTAGTGGGTAGGGTACAGGACTAGTAGCTGGGATACTAAGGATTTGGGTGGAAATCTCGATTTGTGCCATGGAGATACGCTGGGTGACCTTGGGTCAGTCACATTCTCTCAGCCTAAGCTCACAGTGATGCTGGGAGGAACCAACCGAGGAGAGGAGAATGCTGTAAGAGGTTTTTGAGTCCCCATTGGAGGGGAAGGTGAGGCACAAATGAATTAAATAAAATGTAAGATTCCTGCCGTTCCTTCCTTATGGACTCGTCTTTCTGCACAGCAGTATGTATTACTTTGGGCGTCTGCATTGCACCATCAGGTCCCATTCCACACATGTTGGATAATGTACTTTTAGTGCACTTTAGAAGATTTTCCTGGTTCACAAAGGAAAACCCAGCCATAAAAGTACACTGGAAGTGCATTATTTTTTATTTCTCAGATGGCTTTATTTCTCAGATGGATTTCTCCCATATGGCTCAGGGTGGTTTACATATAACGTCATGGGGTAATGCATAGAATGGCCGAAGCATATTACATTATCAGAAATAACATCAACAATAATCCAACACTGGTTCTAAATTAACATAATTTAAATGGTTTTGATCAACAGTAATATAACAGGAGCCTCTTGTGGCGCAGAGTGGTAAGGCAGCAGTCTGAAAGCTTTGCCCATGAGGCTGGGAGTTCAATCCCAGCAGCCGGCTCAAGGTTGACTCAGTCTTCCATCCTTCCGAGGTCAGTAAAATGAGTACCCAGCTTGCTGGGGGGTAAATGGTAATGACTGGGGAAGGCACTGGCAAACCACCCCGTATTGAGTCTGCCATGAAAACGCTAGAGGGCGTCACCCCAAGGGTCAGACATGACCCGGTGCTTGCACAGGGGATACCTTTACCTTTACCTTTACCTCAATCATATGCAGAATGGGCCCTGTATTTGCCCACTTCTTGGAGACTTTTTCCCTAGGACTGCATCCCTGATCTGTATTGCATCCCTGCACAGAGATCTGCTGTTTGCTGTTCGTTTATTGGAAAGGAGGGGGAATTAATAACCATAACTCAGCATTGTGGGACAGTTTTAGAGCAAGCTGTTCCACATCGTAACAGAACTTCTCTCTCTTTTTAACTTGAGAATGATCTGCCTCTACTTTACCTTTTTTTTATAAATGGGAAAATCAAGACCATTCATAATTACAGATATTAAACTATATTCCTATCAGGAGAATGCCAGCTTTCCCAAATCTATTTGATTTATAAAAAAATTGCTTGACTCTCCGCCCGCACTCTTTCACTTTATTCTGCTACTGAGCCTGTGCAATTGCGGGCAAACGTCGCTTTCAACAAATTAATTGTGTTAATCAGCGAGATGTCTTTATGTACACGTACTCATAAATTACACATCGTTAATGCTGCACCGTTATTGTGTGGCCTAATTCCTAGGCTTATTTTAATAATGCCCATTATTATTATTGTGTTCTTGTTATTATATTTAAAAGGACGCTGTTGGCATAACAATGAAGAAAGCCCTGCTTTTATGTGACATTTCATTTACAGGTCAGTTAAGTAAGCCTTTGACAAAGCCTAATTCCAAGGGAGTTCGGATCCTGTATCGCTAACGGAAAATGAAATGTCACGGGTGGCTGCCAATTACTTTAATGAATCCTAATCAGTCCCCATCAACCGAACACTGGACCTCAGGTTTGCCAGGGAAGGCAGAACCTTTGTACTGAGATTAGTATTCACCGTCTAGTCCTTGGGCAAGAAAGGCAGAACTCATGACAATATATAATCCTGAGCGTGTCACTTGGGGCCAAATGGTGAAATTTGCGATTACAGTTGTGAAGGAATTTTTTACAACAACAACAACAAACCCTGCCACCAATTTTGTTTTATACGTGTACTAGGCCGAAAGCCTGTTGCACCCAGGAATGCAACGGGTGCTAGCGGTGGGTGCTCCCGATGGCGGAGCCACTGGCCTACCTGTGCGCGCTGCAGGCTGCTGGGTCAATGTCACTACGGGTGGGGGGCCTGGCATGGCCAGAGTCCATCTCCCCCGCTGCCAGCCATGCTGCCTTCTCCTCCCACTCCTCAGAGGCTAGGAGAGGCTTACCTGGTCAAACCGCAGGGGGTGGGTCCAGAGTCGGGAGGGCTGGGCCAGACGGGGCACTCCTCCAGCTGCAGTGTGAAGGGATGGCAGGGAAGGGCTCCTGAGGGGAGGGCAAGAGGGGGTGCTGGCGGTGTGGCTGCAAACCTCCCTGAGGTGATGGCCTCCTCAGCCCTCCCTCACTCTCGACAGTGCTCTGCCTAGGAATGGGAGAGGAATGGGAAGGCGACTGTAGGCCACTTTGAGTCCCCTTTGGGTAGGGAAAAGCAGCATATAAGAACCAACTCTTCTTCTTCTTCAACAGCACGGTCGGCAGTGGTGAGGTGGAAGGGTGCTCTGCACATGCCTTGGGCAGCAGGGGAACTCTGCACTTGCTCAGAGGCATTGTCGTGTTTTGGCTGGATCCCTGAGGAATTTGTGAGGGGACATATTCTTCACAGCTTAGATCGGAGGCAGGGGCTGTCTTTAGTCTGGTGGGCAGCAGGTGGTAGAAGGCACTGTGCACATGGCCCCACAGTGCAGTGGGCAGGCCAGGGCACAATGGAAGTGCCTTCCTCAAAGGCCAGGGATAGTCTGGCTGCGAGGCTACTGGGGGCGGGTGATCCAAGGGCCAGCCCAATCTGGGTGTGCCCAGCTTTGCTGGGTATGCCCGGATTGGCCCGTTGTGTCGTAAGTAGTGTCCGGACACCCAGATGTGCCCCGGACACCACTCCTCCCACAGTGGCTCTTCCCAAATATATAAGAGCCACTAATGGTTAGAGATGGTTCTGGAGCTCTGGGGGTGGAGCCTGCAGGGAGGGTGGGGTTTGGTGAGGAGAAGGTGCTCACCAGCATACAATGCCATAGCGTCTACCCGCCAAAGTATCCATTTTCTCCAGGGAAACTGATCCCAGTAGTCTGGAGATCAGTTATAATTGAGGGAGATCTGCAGGCCCCACCTTGACAATGGCCACTCTGTCTCTTGTCATGCCTTTTGCCACAGGCGTCAACCTCTTTGTTTCACACAACTGAACTGAACTGTACAACCAGCTATCACTAAACACCTCATGTCTGGCTTTTTCATTTGGTCCGGCCAGAACCATTCATCCAATTATCGTTTTTCACGACTTGCACCACAAGCCCGTTGGCTCCCAGTTATACACCAAAGGCAATGCATAGACTGCCCATTACCTGACCATCATTTGTCAACCACCTGGATCCTTTTGTTCTGTCTCTCTCTGTTTGTGTGCGTATGACAGATGGAATACTGTGAACCCCACCGAGAATCATTCGCTTAGTTATAGCAGTTGTGAAGTTGCTGTGTTTTTCGGCAAGCTGCCAACAGCAGTCCAATGTCTTTATAACCTTGAGGATCTCTTCACACCATTCTTTTTTTTTTAACCTCACAACTTTACTAGTTGTTCTTCCTAAATATGACCGTTCTGGGTGAAGTTTTCAAAGTCTCATGTCGTTTCAGAAGGTAGGTAGCAGAACAGGTGGCTTGGTGTCCAGGAGCACTTTAGAGACAACAAGACTTTTGCAGTGTGAGTCAAAATTTCTCTAAATCTTGTTGGATTGGACTCAGATCCAATACTCTGCATTGCTTCTACCTTGCAGTTTATCCCCTCTATCGGCTCTTTGCCCACTTGGGAGTTCATGCCTACAAATGTAAAAAACCCACCAAAGGTGTTTATTTAGCATCTATTTTTGTTGTTGTTCCTAAAGGCTTGTCTTTATAAGTGTGCTGCAGTGGCTAAAAGTGGCAGCTTCTAATTTGGCAAGCTGAGTTTGATTCCCTGCTCCTCCACATGCAGCCAGCTGGGTGACCTTGGGCTTGTCACAGCCCTGAGTGCTGTTCTCATAGAGCGGTAACACCAGGGCTCTCTCAGCCCCACTTGCCTGTGGTGGGGAGAGGAAGGGAAGGCAATTGTAAGCCGCTTTGAGACTCCATCTGGTGGAAAAAAATCAGGGTATAAAAACCAACTCTTCTTCTCTCCCATTCCAGAGAGCCTCTGAGTTCCATAGATTTGCAACATGCCCCCCTGCCTGAGGAAAGTACCCTTGCTGGACTGCATGAAAAAAGGTAGCTTCTCAGAGCAGCTCAAGACATCCTCTCCCCAATCTTCCAACCTTCTCTTTATCTGTTCCTTGATGGATCAATAATGTTGCCAAAGAGTAATGTTGCTTCCTTCTATTAAAATCCCACCTTCCAGCAGTTCTAGATTTTAACGCATGAGTCTGTTCCTCTCAACGGATCATAGGCATTCAGTGTCTTGGTTTCCATTAGGTGCCTTCTGAGACATTTCCTGGCTGAGTCACTATTGTAGAAGTTTCAGTAATTTAATTGAGACATTTCGTCTCCGGTTGATTTACCGTGGTTTCTATGCTGCACGATGAGGCTCGAATAAAGTAGCATAAATTTCCCAATGATTAGAAAATGTGATCATTTATTACTTGGACAATCAGTTTATTTAAAAGCATAATTAGTTTGCACTTCAAGAATCCTTTCCACAGGTAAGATAAACTACAAATAATTACTGATTCTCCTCCAGTGAAATTAAAAGTCACACAAGGATGCCGCTAGGAATTTGTAGCTTGACAAGGGAAAGCTTTGGCTCCAGACCTAAATTTACAAAAAAGATTGATTTGTTTCCCGCTCACCTGTCCATTAAACTTAGGTGAGATTTCAGAGCCAAGAAGAGTCCACAACAAAAAAAAATGAGAGCCTTTTTTTCTAATGTTAATCCTATACAAACTCTATTCCTGTTCCATGTAAATTAAACATTATCTAGACTTTACTCATCAATAATAAAATACTCTTTGTTGTGGTTGTTGTCTGAAAGCACACACCTTCTCCCCGTGCAGTGAAAATTATTGTTTTGGCCATCAACTCACAGGTGACTTATGATGACCCCATAAGGCTTTCAAGGTTTTCAAGGCAAGAAACATTCAGAGGTGGTTTCCTATTGCCTACCTCTGCATTGCAATCCTGATATTCCATGGTGGTCCCCCAACCAACGACTAGCCAGGGCCGACCTTGCTAACTTCCAAAATCTGACAAGATCAGGCTACCCTAAGTTATCAATTCAGGTTTGCAAAACTGACTGCCTTGTTTTTCTCACCTGCCCCTACTAGAAGCTTCAAACCTGATAGCAAGAAAATTGGTATCCAATCACCAGTTTCTTTGGTTGCTTCCATATAAAATATCCCCTGCCCTATGTTGTCCGCAGCAGCAAACAGAATAGATGGAAGTGGTAACAATTATTGCCCATGTGTCCCATGCCTCTCACCACCTTCATCGTCCTACATTTGTCTCTCCCCTTTGCCACTGCCATGTTGCCACAGAAGCTACTGTATATTCAGACCAGGCCAGAGGGCTAGATGTGGACATGACATCATGCTTGGGCTTCTAGTCCAGCTTTCCTCTCCCTTTCCTAGCTGGACCATGAAGTAAAGGTACACAGTAGTTTAGGTGAGGGAAGAGAAAGCTCAAAGAGGGGGAATAAATATGCTGATTTATCATTTTGAAGGTGAAGCTTATTGGCTGTGGGTTATGCATTCACATGGCTACTCTGCCACCAGCCACTTTGTGGTTTTTCCTTTGAGCTGGATCAAAGATGTTTATTTTTTGATCCGAGAGAAAGGGAAATGTTCCAGGAGCCATGTTCAAAATGATCATGTTGTCAGGGAAAGTTCCCTATAAATGTGAGGAAATGTTCCTCTCTATCTGGAGGGGGATGAGTGAAGGAGGTCTGGCCAACTGTACCAGTATTTTACTCCCATTCAGTATTTGCAACCAGTTAATCTGGCATGCTACAGAAGAGACAAGAACCAAAGGGGGGGGGGGGGAATTCCTGGAACCAGAACCACAATAACCCAACTGAAGTCAGTTAGGTCATTAAAATGCCCATTTATACATAAGGTTGCCCTGATTTCCTCCCATTACTCACTGGGGACTTGGGGGGGGGAGGTGCTGTGACTTCTTACTGATGAGTCCAGCCACCAAAAAGCCCTAGGTAAGACAGTCATGTGTTATATGTGACAGAATACAGTTTTCAGTAGTTATCCAATGAAACAGGAAAAGAAATGTTTGATGGGGAGAAGGAGGGACTGGAGAAAGTTTGCTCTTTTCTCCAAGTAATATTATCCCACCTACAGTCATTCAAAACTTTATCGCTACTTCAGTTACTTGGATAACACAAAGGGTATTTCTAAAAGTGCTGTCAGGGCAAGATTCCTTACTTGGCTCTGTACCTGGCGATCTTCAGATGGTTTTATTTTTTGCCATCATTTACTGTACTTTTCCAGGTTATTTTTGCAACAATAGGAACATTGTTTGCTGCCGGCTGCCTCCAGATTTTAATGAAAGGATGCAATTTAAGAAATCAAGTCATTTCTCTTTCATCCGCTATTTGCCTGAACCTGAAGGCTGGAGCAGTTAATATTAAATTAATTGCTGCTGCTTAGTGATGTGTGGTTCTACATTATATTCAGCAGCGACTGCGTTGTCCGTAAACCACGCCAACTAGCTTGTGTACAAGGAACATGGCTTGGCCCTGTTTCCAATCAGTGACTCAAGGCCAGTTTATCTTCATCTTTGTCGCCAGCAGGGCCATCCTAAACGGAGTCACAAACCGTGAGGAAAAAAACATGTTAAGGCCGTTGAAGAATATCACAAAGCAACTAGTAGAAATCTTTGTTTCTTATTTCTTGCTCAAAGGCTCTAAGAGTGTATGAAGGCCCATAGGACCTTCATCAGTTCAGTAAATAATTTCATTCAATACATTCACCAAAAATGAATAAGGTCCAATCACTGGTTACCGAGAACCTTTAAAGAAGCATTTTCACTGCCCCAAAGAACTTCACCTTCCCAATCCAGGTTTGGCTGAGTGACTTAATTGTAGCCCAGACTGGGAGGGTTCATGGCATTTGCTTGGCACACAGAATGCCCTGCATTCAGTCTCTGGCATCTCTGGATAACAGGATCAGGTAGCAGATGATGAAAAAGAATTCCACCTGAGATCTTGGAGAGCTGCTGCCAGGCTACTCAGACAATACTATTATTTACTTAGACAATAACTTAGGGCCATTTCGCACAGAGCTCAAAGTTGCTATTTGGTTGCCGTTTGTGAAAGCGCTACTTCAAGTAGCGAAATGTAACTAGCCGTGCCCGTAACGCACAGCTGCGGTTTTTGCGGAATTTGGCACTTTCACTTCTCGCCACTTTCGTAACCCACAGGCTTCCGGTTCTCCGTCTTATCGCTACAAAGGAGGTCCCTTTTTAGCGCTTCTGGCCTCCCGTGCCCGTCAATCAAACTGCAGGCACACCTTTGACCTCGACCCTGAAGCCGAACTTGTCGGGGTTCCCTTTTTTTTTAAAAAACCCAGGAAACCCCGTAGCAACGCGTTATCGTCCGATCATTGGCGCCCTTGGAACGTGTTTTCTATTGTTTTCTAGGAACCAGATGCATTGACATGTTTGATTGGTTAATCCCCGCCCACAGTACACGCCCACAGGTTACCTGCTTATATGCACCTGGGCAGACACGCGGTCGGCCTCACTCTTTTGTTTGCGTAGCCTACTGCCCGCAGCACAGGTCAACGTTGCAATGGAGAGGCTTATTTTTCAATTGCTGGCTTACATGCTCGCGGTGGTCCAGCGCATGAATACCGCCTTGTCGCGTCGGACGTATGCTATCGCGGAGTACCGAGAACGGGTGGCCGGAACGCTGACCAGCAGCAGAAGACGTTCTGTAAGGGTAACCATGGCGGCCAAGAAACGCTGGCAAGCTCTGGCAGAGGTCCGGTTCCCCCCCCGGTTCTGGGTGGACGAACGATCCTCTGACTGGTGGGAGAATTTTGTGTGGACTCGCTGGGATGATGACCACTGGATTGCCAACTTCAGGATGTCGAGGGGGACATTTTTTGAACTCGTGGAGGCTCTACGTGGACGCATGGAGAGGCAAGTCACTGGCATGCGGCGCCCCGTTCCAGTTGAAAAAAGGGTGGCTGCCGCATTGTGGTACTTGGCCACCCCTCAGTACTTCCGGACAGTAGCCCAGCAATTCGGACTCGGAGTCACTACGGTTGGCGATATCCTTAAGGAGTTCTGCCTCGCCATGGAGGCGGAATTGTTCAGCAAAGTCGTGTGCCTCGGAGACCGGCTTGGAGCGGTGAGTGTCATTCCATCCCCTTTGCCCTTTAAATTTTTTTTCTTGTTTGACAGGTCAGCAACGAAGACGCGATACACCCCACGCTGACATGCCATGGCTTATATTCTTTTCTTTCCCTTATTCCAGAGTATGGACGGGTTTGCCAGGCTTGGATTCCCGCATTGTTTTGCGGCCGTCGATGGAAGCCACATCCCTATCCGTGCCCCCGGGGGAAGCATAAAAGAGTACGGGAACAGGAAGGACTTTTGCTCTGTTCTCCTGCAAGGAACAGTGGACTTCTCCGGCCGGTTTATCGATGCCGAGGTGGGGTGGAGTGGCAGGAGGCATGATGCCCTTGTTTTCAGGGAATCCAACCTCAGGAAAGCCATGGACGAAGGGGTCTTTGTTCCAGGAAACCCCACCGCCACCATTGAGGGCGTGCGTGTGCCGGCGTTGGTCCTCGGGGACGGAGCCTACCCATTACGACGCTGGCTCATGACTCCCTACAAGCGGCCAAGGACGGACGTGCAGAGCCACTACAACCTCAGTCACTCCCGGGCAAGGAATGTAGTGGAGCGTGCCTTTGGACGTTTGAAGTCACGGTTCCGTTGTTTAATGTCACGACTCCATGTACATATTGACAATGTGACTCCGCTGATAATCGCATGTGTGATTTTGCACAACATATGCGAGGACAAGGGACATAACATCCCCTTCCCTGAGGACGAACCTGAACCTGTAGTCCTTCAGGATACACAGGACATCCCTGAAGCAAGGAGAAAAAGGATATATGCTGAGGGGTGCAAGGTTCGGGACGCCATAGCCACCCACATCTACAGAAACAGGAGGCGTGTTTAATTGTTTTTCCTACTCTGTTGTTGAATAAAGTTTTGTGTTCTTTGTTTAACCTTGTCTTGTGCGGTTTGTGTACTTTGCCAGCAAAAAAACGGGGATTCTCTGGTCCAAAAGCACTTTGACAGCCCTAAATGCTAACTCCCCACTGAAATTGACAAACACAATACGGAAGCGCTGAATGGGGAAAGTTCGGGGAGGCGGGTAGCCAGGAAGTATTGGCGACCCCTGTCAAACCGGAGGATCAATCCACTCATGTTCCAAGGAATAATTTTATTGGTGGGCAGCTTTGATACATTTAAAAAACGGGGTGGTCGATCGGAGCAACGCACGTTCGTTCCCTAACCGTCATTCCGAAGATGCCGAAGCCACGGAAGGGCTCCTTCTGGCAGCGCGCCGAGGCTGAGGCACTTCTGGAGCTGGTGCTACAATCAAAAAGTGTTGGCCGCCTAATGGCCAGCACCCATTGCCACACCAAGGGTGCCTACCTGGTGTTGGCTTCAAAGCTGAGGGAGAGGGGCTATGTCCGGACCTGGGAGCAGGTCCGGACAAAATTCAAGCGCCTTAAGCTGGACTTCCTAAACAGTCTGGAACAGTGGGGGGGGATCCCGCAGCCAAGTGGGAGGACGGTCTTCCACGACCAGATGGTGAAAATATGGGAGAAGGCTGGGAAGCCCCCCCTGGACATGAGGAGGCATATGGGTGAGTGCTGCCCTCGTTGTGTTTTGCCCTTAAACATGCATGGAATGACTAGCTGCCTCTTTCCCCTACTGTCCCCAATGAAATTCGAGAAAGTATTTAGATGCTGTCAACCCCCTCAGACTTAGCCAGCCAGTACTGTAGAACCACTTTGGTTATGCGCTTAGACTCTAACTGTGGTGTGTCCACCAGCTGTGTTTCATCTCTGTTTTGTGTGCTTTTAATTATGATTTGTCTTTTTCTTTGCCCAGCCACACAATCACCATCCAAGCTGGCAACAGCACCTGAGCGTGAGGAGGGGGAGGAAGAGGGACCTTCCACCTCGGGACAGGCTGCAGGTGAGAGTTTTATGTCTGTGAGGGAGACCCATGTGTGTGTACCCACACGGAGCCATATGGGAGCCTGATGTGATGCTTCCTTTTGGAGTGTGATCAAATTCTTTGTTTGATTTCTATAGCTGAAACTGTGGAGGCAAGGCTGCGTGCCATGGAGGCCAGAGTTACTTCCCTGGAGGCTCAAGTGGCGGAGCTGAAAGGGGAGATTGAGCAGCACAGGCAACAGAGGGAGGCGGAAGAGCGTAGGTTATGTTCCCCACTGCCCAACTCTTCTCACACTGTGGCTAAGGCCACTTAAAAGTGTATGCATGTAAACTAAAGAAATTTGAAAATATGTGTGGTACTAATGTGTACTTTTTCTCCCTCCCCACAGTTAAGAAGAAGGAGGACGAAGAGCTCTTCCGGCGCAAAGTTAGGGGGACCGTGGGACGGCTGTGCAGGAGAGTTAGGGCGATGGAAGGGGCTGGGGAGGGGAGCGGTGGGACCTGAGTTTTGTTTCCTGTTTGTGTTTTGGGGTAGGGGTTGGGGGGGGGGGGCTCCAAGTTTCATTCCCCAATGTTTTTCCCCTGTTAAATGTATACTTTTGTTAAAAAAAATTGGTTTTCCAGGGGGGTGGGGGGTGGTGGTGCTGGTGGGGCTCCAAGTTTCATTCCCTAATGTTTTTCCCCTGTTAAATGTATACTTTTGTTAAAAAAAATTGGTTTTCCAGGGGGGTGGGGGGTGGTGGTGCTGGTGGGGCTCCAAGTTTCATTCCCTAATGTTTTTCCCCTGTTAAAATGTTTTTTAAAATAAAATGTTATTGCAAATTTTATAACAAGACTCCAGTGTGACTTCTTAAACTCGCACATATTTAACCCCACACCACACTCCTAAAACTCCTTGAACTAACACCCCTCCAACCTCCAACCCACACAGCAGAACCACAATATACACAATCACTAGAGAGGCCGCTTTCAGCCTTGCAGATTCTACAGTAGGGTACACAGAGACAGAGTCAAAAATATAAACTTTATTCAACAAACAACAAAACACAGATAACATGAAATAGAAAAAGTGGGCAAAACTAGGAGGGGGAGTACTTGTCTGCTGGTTTTATTTTTCTCTTTCCGAGAATAGTCCTCCTTCTTGTTTGGGTGGAGGCATTCTGAGAGGGAGTCGGTGGGGTGGGTGCTGGAAGTGGTGGTGTTGGTGTGGGTGGTGGTGGGGGGGCGATTTGTGGAGGGTAGGCCCTTTCCATGACCGCTACAGCCCTCTCCATGAGTCTCCTTATCAGACGCACCTCCTCCACGCCTTCGCGTAGGATTTGGTTTGTCTCTCTAAGGACTGCCCTCAATTTTCTCCCCTCCTGGGCAATGAGTGTGAGCATGGCTTGGTCAGCGGCCGCGGCACGCCGTGACTCCTCATAGCAGTGCTCAAGGAGCCTCTCTCCCACGCTTGTCAAGACGGAGACGCGCCTCAGCCTGCCGCGTTCCCTCGTAAGCCTCTCCTCTGCTGGGAGCGCACCTCTAGGTGGTGGGCTGCCTGGAGCCAGGGGTGGTTCCTCCTCCTCATCTGAAAGAACCTCTGTTGGCAAAAAATGAGAAACAAAACTGTTAGTAACATCCAAAAAGTCAAAACACACCATGGTGGACATGGTGTTCTTTTTTGTCCCCGTGTTTTCCTGCCAAGAATTTAAACAATCCCCGGCGAGCACATGGCTATTGTTTGTTTGCCCATGGTGTGCTTTTACTTTTGCCTACTTGCACAGCAGGACTCTCAACAATTAAAAGGGAGCACATGGTTAGTGCCTAGCGACATTGTCCTGCAGCTATGGCTCGAAAGGAACAGGTCATGCACGCTCACCATCTTGAATCTGTATCCGCCTGCGCCGGGCAGGAGGTCCAAGCACCCTAGGCTGTTCCTCCTCCTGTGTTCCGGGTATGAAATCTGCAAAAAAAGGAAAAAAAACAGATCTAGGACCAAAGGGTGGCAAAGCCAGCTTCAAAGCCTACACCAGCAACGCAGAGGGACTCTCTTCTTTCTCTTAGCAGTGCTGCTGCCCTGCACAAACAGAAAAGCACAAAGCAGTTAAAACAGCCCCCCCCCCTATTTTTACTAATACCTACCAATGTTAGTTGATGCCCCCGAATCACTATCCACGTCAGGTGCTGCTGGAGACTCTAGGGGCCCCGTCCCTGGCAACTGTGTCTCTGTGGACAAGAGCAGAAAATAGTGAAAAACGAGCAAGCATACACCATGAACCACAAAGCAAGCTCCCAAAGTTGTGAGCCAAAGTACTGCAGAAGGCCTATGGGCGAGGCATGCTGCAAATATTTTGGGGCTGTTGGTTAAACATGACCGTTTCAAATACTAACCACATCAAGCACTCCACAGCCAACCATCTTAATAAATCTTTTAAAAATTAAAATTAAATTATAAAATTAAAACCGTTTCAAATAGTAACCACAGCAAGCACTCCACAGCCTACCTTCTTTTAAAATCTTTTAAAAATTAAATTATAAAATTATAAAATTAAAACCGTTTCAAATAGTAACCACAGCAAGCACTCCACAGCCTACCTTCTTTTAAAATCTTTTAAAAATTAAATTATAAAATTATAAAATTAAAACCGTTTCAAATAGTAACCACAGCAAGCTCTCCACAGCCTACCGTATTATGCGTTGCAACGAACACACGAGAAAACGATGCCCAAACGTCAGAACACACATTTGCTTAAAAGGAAATATAAAATAAAAAGAAAATCACTTACCGGAGGCAAGGGGCGTTTGCTCAGGAGCCTCCTCTGGCTCCCCAGGAACGATGGCGATCAGGTCCAGCGTTACCGATTCCGCGGCTCGTTGCTGGACGGGGGGTGGAGGGCGAAAGCTGGAGGAGGTTCCCTCGCCGGGATCCTCCTCAGCGGGTGGTTCCTCGACCGGGGCAGCCGGCTTCCGAACCACCTTAAGGCTCCGGCCGACGCGCTTCGGCCTGCCGGATCCTTCCCCGTCCCCGTACAGCTGGCGCTGCTCCTCGAAGTAGGGGCAGGTCACCTTTTCGTTGCCGGAACCCTTGTTATGGTTCACGGCTCTCATGTACTCTGCCCTCATTGTCTTCGTCTTCGACCGGCATTCAAGGCCGGTCCTGTTGTGGCCCAGGGCGCGCATCTTAATAGCCACTTGTTCAAAAACCTCCCTATTCCTGTGGGAGGACTGGAACGCGTCCTGGATTTTCTCCTCCGAGAAAATCCCGATCAGGTCCCTGATCTCCGCGTCCCTCCAAGTTGGGCCACGGCCGGTTGCAGGGACGGACGAGGCTTGAGAAGACGATTCCATGTTGCTTTTGCTAGTAGCTGAGCAAAATGGTGGTGGGAGGTGCAGGGTGCAACGGATCATATACCTTCCCGCACACAAAGACAAAGGGACTAGCCGGCTCCTGATTGGTGGAGGGCAGCAGGGGACACGCACATTGGCCACATCAGGTCACATGTCACGTTCAAAACTCCTCGCGCGGGAACAGGATCTGCTCCTAATGGCCAGATTGGCGCCCTTGTTGTTTGACTTAACGCATGCGCGTATTCGTTTACACGCGAGAAGAGCAGTTTGAACATGCAGCGGGAGCCATTTTAGGAAAATGTCCGCCATTACACAAACGCATGCCGGTGTTCAACCGAGAGCAAGTGCGGCAGTACTCGGCAGTTCCCCAATAATATTCACCAGCCACAGCATAAATCAACCAAACATGACATGTAACTGGCGTACGTTCGTTGGCACGCTCAGAGGAATGTTTTTTAAAATGAACGGGGGACGGCGACTCCGCTTGCCGGAGGTCTAGCCGCCAATGGAAGGGGTTGTCCGCACCCAAGCACAAGCACGCACCGGGAACCACACAAAGACCCACTACACATAAGCCGCCCCTCATGATATCACCTCGAATCATGTCTATTGAACCCCTGTAAGCTAAGCAGGAGACTGCGAGCGGCGACCGTTCGTTGGCACGCTCAGAGGAAAATTTTTTAAAATGAACGGGGGACGGCAACTCCGCTTGCCGGAGGTCTAGCCGCCAATGGAAGGGGTTGTCCGCACCCAAGCACAAGCACGCACTGGGAACCACACAAAGACCCACTACACATAAGCCGCCCCTCATGAAATCACCACGAATCATGTCTATTGAACCCCTCTAAGCTAAGCAGGAGACTGCGAACGGCGAATGTTCGTTGGCACGCTCAGAGGAAAATTTTTTAAAATGCTCCCTGTACGTTGACTCCGCTAGGACTGGCCGATGGTAGACGGGGTTTTAAGCTTTGGGCAAATTTTGGGAACGTGACGGTGTGTGCCACTGTGCTTGTGAAAAACTCTTGTGGTGTCCGGGCAGAATTTCCGAAAGTGATCGTGCTTGAAAGCCAGTCGCTGTCCCGTTGCCTCGTAGATCCCCGCTCGCTCGGAGAAAAAAAAAATGGCGAACAGTTCGCCGGAAGTTTGGAGGACAGGCTCGGGAGGAGGGACTTTGAAGAACCCGCAACAATGGTAACGCACAGGTCTTTAGCGCTACTGTTGCAGATTGGTTGCAGGAGTGTATCGCTATCCGGAGGGTGAATCCAGTTTTCTGGATTCCCCTAGAAGCGCTACAACGAAGCGCTTTTTGCGGGTCGGTTTCAGGATTGTTGCAGATTGTTTACGACGTCGTGCGTTATGGCAAATTAGTAGCGTTTTCAATCAGCAACCATTGTGCTATTTTTAAGCCGTGGGAAATGCCCCTTAGAATCATAGAATAATAGAGTTGGAAGGGACCTCCTGGGTCATCTAGTTCAACCCCCTGCACCTTGATGGACTAAGGCTCTGATTCAATATAAGCTGCGTTCCCATCAGGTTCCCATCAATTTTATTTGTTTTAGGTTTCCATATTCATTGTCCCTAGACAAATTCTTTCCATGAACTGATTTCAAATCCCCCTCCCAAGCAGCAAGTGTCAATTGCTCCAAACAAGGCCCAGACCCTACTCAAACCTCCCCAAGAGAGCCAGTGTCCCACTCTGACTAACATAGTAGCAAGACCCACAGAAAATAGCACATAGTAAGGCCCGGAAAGTATTTTTCGTGGGGCTTGCTGCTATGTTAGCCCGAGCGGAACAATGGCTTTCTTCGGTGGGTTTGCAGGAGGACAGAGCGCTACAAGCCACATTAAGGAGCTTTGGGTTGTCATTTCACGCAGGTTGATTTTCTCTGCGCACCGAGCATGGCTGGCAGCGGAATGAGAGGCATGCCGCAGAATATATGTTTTGTTCAGCCAAATGATTATCTGGTTGCTGTCTAGCACAGCTGGCTGTCAGTTAGTGAGGCCAAATAAAGATCTACTCTCCCTTGACAGCAGGACCATTTGGAGCGTATTCTTGACAATTATTTTTAAACCAACACGCACTCATGTGGAGATAGATGCATGGATTCCAGTGCATCAGGAGGCATGCTCGCTAGAATCCCATGGGCAAATTAATTCTATATCAGCTGAAACTCATTTTGCCAGAAGGATGATTATTTGGAGGAAAGAGAGGTCACTCTTACAATGTACTCTTGTGTTGCAACCAATATCACCCCAGAATCTAAACCTGCCCTGGCTACCTACATGGAGACACCCCCAGGACCAGTGTGAGCAGGTGGCCGGGCATCTGGCATGAAATCTATAAACATATGAGTTGGAAAACAGGAGACAGCTGGGACCTAAAAGGACCTCAGATGCTTCCCTGGGAGGCAGGGCTCTGGCACTGGTTTTAAAAGCTGCCTGTGAAACTAGCTGAGGCGGAGGGAGACCTCCATCTAAAGGTGCTGCTGATTTCCATTGAGGACACACCACTGTTTCCACCCAGTGTGGCCATTTCTTCTCATCTTTTTGAGTGGACAGTAAGGCTGGAAGATACCTTGAAAACTTGTATAAGATGAAAACCTTCTTGCTCTTTTAGGGGAAAATCTGTGTCCCAGAAGAGTCCAGCAGATGTGAAGATAAAACCACGACTTAAAAGATAATGGAACAAGATTGTTTAGGCTAATGTTTTATTTATTTTGATTTTTATTTAGATTTAGATTTTTATACCAGCCTTCCATACGGCTGTGGGCAGCACTGGGTTCTGTTGATATCAAAGAAGTTTTAGGAAGTCTAAGGTATATGTAAATAAGTAGTGTTGTTGTTTTTTTAAATACATAGGTTGATTACGGATTGAAGGCCCAGGAACAAATCATTATTCTTCTTTAACAACTGGAGAATGTTTACAACATAAAATTAAGCAGATTTAACAGTTATTCCATCTCTCAGTGTAATGATGGGAAGTGTCATTCTGTGGAGCTCATGCTCAGATACAAAAGAAGAAGAGTTGGTTCTTATATGCCGCTTTTCTCTACCTGAAGGAGGCTCAAAGCGGCTTACAGTTGCCTTCCCTTTCCTCTCCCCACAACAAGCCACCCTATGAGGGAGGTGAGGCTGAGAGAGCCCTGATATCACTGCCCGGTCAGAACAGTTTTATCAGTGCCGTGGGGAGCCCAAGGTCACCCCACTGGCTGCATGTGGGGAAGTGCAGAATTGAACCCGGTATGCCAGATTAGAAGTCTGCACTGCTAACCACTACACCAATAAGAATAGTTGATACTTTTCCCAGAGTACAACCCCTAGACTTCTTTAAGGGAAGCAGGGCCAGTATATTCCAGGGGCCTCCATGAATCAGGTCCATAGCCTCTGTCCTTTCCCCTTTTCTCTCTTTAAGGACATTCATAGTGATAGCCCATTCCACAGTGGGGGGTCCCTCTGCCCCGGTCTGACTGCTCCTGGAAAAATTATACTCTACTTGCAAATACTCTACCCCGCAAATCCTTAAACTGTCTCTGGTACTATGGGCCTCGCAGACTCTTAAGCCAATCCTGAAGGAGAACAAAGAGTTCTAACTGTAAGAACATCAGATATCTGTTGCATGAAGCTTACACCCTCTTTGGGTCCAATTAGGTATGAGGTAGGAAACCTCCAAATGTCTTCAACCATATTCAAGACCAGTTATGGGGTCCCTGAATCAAGGCAGTGGGGCTGAGAGGAGTTTTAGTCTTCCCTGACATTTACCTGATAAGTAAACCCTTCCTCCAGAGAGGAGAATTTTGGCTGTGTGTTGAGAGAGAAGGATAGTTGAGTTCATCCAGTGTCTTAGTCAGAGGTCTGACAGATCTTTAGTAGATAAACTTCTCTAAGGAGAAATTGTAGTGTGAGAACAGGATTTTCAACTGACAGCTAATTCATACAGTGTCTGATCAACTGGGGCTGAAAGAATTTGGATAGTAAGGTGTTTATTCTCAAATTAAGCCAAATTGGTAGGAGAATCCTTCTAAGACAGAGAGGGAGGACCCTGACTAATCGTAAGGAGAAATCAGGGGTGTATTTCCTAAGATATATGTGAGGTAGAGCTGTTGTTACCTCAGAAGGCAGTAGACTACTGATTCATCCAGGAAGGTAGAAAGTTGTGGCACAGGCTGAGAGGATCCACTTTCTAAGAACCAGGTTTAGGGGAAGTCCAGCTGACTAAGACAAAAGAAAAACTAGTGCATTTTGGGACAAACAAGGCAGCAGAACCTCCCAGTTAAGAAGAATTCATTAACATCTGAAAGATAAAACTGTGAACATCTACAAAGCCTGTAATTAAGAACTGGAAACTAAAAATTAACTTATTCGGAAAAAGAAAAGCGATCCCTCAATTCCAACAACCCTTTCTTCTTTGTAAATAAAATCAATTTTTTTTTGGGGGGGGGGAAAGCAACCCTCAGTGCTATTCTGACAAAGGGGCCTTTAAGTAAAGACAGTTATTCATCTCCCCAGGCTGAATAAAACCCAAAAGGTCAAATAGTGACGGGGTGGGACAGTAAGGTTTGTTTTAGAGGGGAAATTTCTCAGTGAGGGGAAGGGCATAGAGGCCCCCAGTATCACACAGTATCCATCATAGGCCCCCAGTATCACACAGAGTTTGTCCCTTAGACACCTTTGCTGAGTTTGTGTAAATGTTTTTGGATAGCTGCCATGCCAAGAACAACCATAAAGAAGGATTTCATGTTAGATCTCCCCCCACTACCACCACCCTTTTCAACACAGGTCTGATAATCTAATGTTCTTTGCGTCAGATTGGAAATCCTTAACTTGTTCTTAGAATCCTGCCTGGAATGATCTATAATGTATAACTGAGCTATATAAGGGATCCCAGCAGAGATCTTCCGCCATCAGAGGCTTCATTAATGGGACAGCTGTCATATTTCCTCATATTTTACTGCTTGTATTTTATTAGCATTGTAGACAACTTCTTCCAAAGCAAACAATGCTGTGTTGAGATATCTCTCTCCCTCTCTCCCTCTCTTCCTCTCTCTGTCCATGTTTCCATTTAAAACTGTTTCAAAAATCTGCCGCCTCCCGCCTCCTCCCCCAATTTAGGTTTGTTTCTTACACTTTGTAAACACAAGCAAGCGCTCATTCACATTTTCAATGTTTCATTTCACCTAAAAAAAGAAACGTAGGCTTTAAGCCGCTGAAGTTCTGAGATTTATATGGGGAAGTGATAAAAAGTCTCTCAGAAGAGGATGCTATTAGATATTCCCCCCCTTCCTCTCTCCAACAATGATAGATGAGAAAACAAGACTCCTTTATCAAGTGAGCCAGAGCCCATAATAAAATTACCCGAGGCACGGGGGACTACTGTGAAGAGTCAAGTGTAAATTTGTTGTTGCAACTTTGTACACAATTATGCAGCAACGATGAAATGGTTCCCATTTCTCCTTTATGGTAGTAACTGCAATCCAGGCTTTTAAACACCTTAATTGATTCAACAGGGAGCAATATATGATTGGAAAACCGCAATACATGAAGCTGAAAAATTAAGTGGGAATGTTCTTGTGGCCTAAATGTTTTATAAGCCAGTAGAGTGCAGTGTTCTAGTAGACATTGGTTCAAATTCCCACTTGGCCAGGAAGTCCAAACCTACCAAGTGACCTTAGGTGAAGTATTCTCTCAGTCTACCTTACATCATGGGGTTATTTTGAGGACAAAATGAATGACAGCCTGAGCATTAATATCTACTAATGTTTCAATGGTATGGATCTGATCAGGGACTGGGAATACCCCGCCTCCTGAAGTTCCATGATGGGAGGAAGATGATATACAAGTGGAAATGACTAGATTATTTTACACATTCTGTAAGACCTGAATATCTGACTCTGGACCTGCTACATGGATAGAACCTTGTCGCTGTCGGCAGAGGTGTAGTCTGCAGGGGGCTTTTTACCCAGTCCCAGTTCGAATGAATCACTCCTGTCTACACTGTATTTGACTTGCATTTCGATTTGGGGCACTTTAAATTTTCCCTCTGCAACAAACACGATTAATTCGTGGTGACCCTACCTTTCCCCCACGATATCCTGGAGTGGATATAAGTCTCAATATTTCAAAAACTGCCATGAGTAAATGTGCAGCTGCTCTTTGCAATTTAACCTGCTGCCTTGTGCCTCATGCCTCCAATGTTGTAACCAAAGCAGTCTTTCCTGATTGGCCAGGGCATCAATTCAAAGTCTTCCTGGTTCCCAGTTGCAAGACGTCCCTTAAACTGATCGCACTCCAGAAGCCCTAACTTCTCTCAGCAAAGATTTGCTTCTTGGTTTTGATCCGAGTTCAAATCAATCTGAATTCAGCAGAATCGATAAAAGAATAAACAAAATAAGTGCAGAATCAGCCAGAGTTTAAATACGCAAAGAGTGTTCAGTACCAGACTGCAGAAAAGAATAACAAAGTTTTATTATGTAGAGAAACTGCCATGTATAGAAAGAGGACAGAAGTTGAACCTACTGGGTCAAAAGTTCTGGACAGGAATGGAGTTGTCTCCATCTCTGGTGAATTGGAACCTTTACTCATGTCAGTTAAGGGGAGAAGAGTATCAACTCATTATGGGGGGGAGGGGAATCAACTAATATGACTATAATATTATGTGAGGGAGGAATTAATCCATAAAACAATATACTTCAGGGGTAGTCAAACTGCGGCCCTCCAGATGTCCATGGACTACAATTCCCAGGAGCCCCTGCCAGCATTTGCTGGCAGGGGCTCCTGGGAATTGTAGTCCATGGACATCTGGAGGGCCGCAGTTTGACTACCCCTGATATACTTTCTTGGGTGTGAGGTGCATGTGCTTAAGGGGAAGTGTAGGACTGTGGGGCCATGCCAAGTGATTCTAGTGGAGCCCTTCCCCCTTAGTACCAGGCCACCCAGCTAAAACTATTTGTGTTGAAGGGCTGGCTCACATTTATGAACATTAAGGGATCAGGAATTCCTATTGATTTCTTTTAATGCACTATTTTAGGTTTTATTCCTGGGAATTGATTCCAGCTGTCGTTTTCTATTATAAATCAGTATAGCTAAGTCATATCCACACACAAGGGTTCTCTTTAATAGAAATTAGCTCTAATGTTTCATCTTGATTAAATATGGCAGGCAGGTTGCTTTACTGTTTGCACAAGAGAAATCTATTAGGAGCTTTATGAATGGCAAGGAACAGAGAAATGCCATTAATCCTTGCACGCTTTTCCATGATTAATAGACATTTGGAAGCTAATCAAAAGGGTTCCATTATTTCGCTGGAAAGTGGACAGCTCAGTTTAGATTGGGAAGGAGAGCCATATAAAGATGTCAGCATTCCATGGCAGCACATCATGCACAGGAGTTGCATCCCTGATAGAAGCATGCGAGTGTGTATGCCAGCCTTTCTCAGCTTTTTTACTATTGAGAAACCCCTTAAATATTCTTCAGGCTTAGAGAAACCCCAGAAGTGGCACAACCATGCAGTCCTAGAGGAGATCAGCCCTGACTGCTCCTTAGAAGGCCAGATCCTGAAGATGAAACTCAAATACTTTGGCCACCTCATGAGAAGGAAGGACTTCCTGGAGAAGAGCCTAATGCTGGGAGCGATCGAGGGCAAAAGAAGAAGGGGACGACAGAGAATGAGGTGGCTGGATGGAGTCACTGAAGCAGTAGGTGCAAATTTAATTGGACTCCAGGGAATGGCAGAGGACAGGAAGGCCCAGAGGATCATTGTCCATGGGGTCGCGATTAGTCAGACATGACTTCACACCTAACAACAAATCTTCTTGCATCCTGCTGTGGATAGCCCAGCCTAGCCCAATCTCATCAGCTCTCAGAAGCTAAGCCAGGTCAGCCCTGGCTAGTATTTGAGGGAGACCACCAGGGAATATCAGGGTCACAATGCAGAGGCAGGCCAAGGGAAATCTCCTCTCCATGTCTCTTGCATTGAAAGCCCCATGGGGGTCACCATAATTCAGTTGTGATGTGACGGCCCTTTCCACCACCACCTTTTTGTGGGCATTGAACCGGCTCTTAAACGGACATAATTAGGTCTCAGAGTTTATGTGTGGCGCATCAGATCTGCAGATCTTGCCAGTCTGTTCACCCTTTTCACTACTTCTGCATTTTAGGACTGTTTCAATAATTCTGGCGATCTGTAGTTCTTCCCACATTTTGGAGTTCTGGCCTTGTTTCTGTAACAGAACGAATTATGAGTCTAATTTTATTTCTTTTCTAAGTGTTGTGAAGAGTATTGTACATGCACAGGTTGCCATAGTAGTCCATTATCCCCCCCCACCCCATGTATTATCGTGTACTGCAAAAGAAGCAATTTGGGTATGTGTATAGCTATACTAGAGCCTCTTGTGGCGCAGAGTGGTAAGGCAGCCGTCTGAAAGCTCTGCCCATGAGGCTGGGAGTTCAATCCCAGCAGCCGGCTAAAGGTTGACTCAGCCTTCCATCCTTCCGAGGTCGGTAAAATGAGTACCCAGCTTGCTGGGGGGTAAACGGTAATGACTGGGGAAGGCACTGGCAAACCACCCTGTATTGAGTCTGCCATGAAAACGCTAGAGGGCGTCACCCCAAGGGTCAGACATGACCTGGTGCTTGCACAGGGGATACCTTTACCTATAGCTATACTAGCAGACCATTTTTGTACAGTGCTCTCCCAAAGCACAAGAGTGCTTACACGAATCAGTAAAACACTGGACAAAAAGTATCTTGATGCAATCCTATGTGTGCAGTCATATTCAGGTTGCTGCTTTTTTTTTGCAGTCTTATCAAGGCACACCCATAGATCATGTAATGGGGAGATGAACCAAGGGAATGGGAAGCTGCCGCAAAGCATACACAATCGATCACCTTCTAGAATTAACTTGAGAAAGTCTCCAGTTTAAACTAGAATCTAACCAGGAATGCAGAACAGAGATTTGCTCGGGGAAATCCCCAAACACCTACTGCAAATGAAAAGCATTTTGCATTTAGGAAGTGAGCACACATGGGCATGCTTTGGGTTTAATAATAACATAATAATATTATATAATTATTAATTCCAAAGCCCCTGAATAACTATTATTTACATGTTTGTTTGCTTTTTTATATGTTTATTTACCACCACTCCCAGAGCAGCCGGCTCATGGTGGTTTATAACAATAAAAACCAGGCACGATAAAAACTATAAAACCCAACCTCCCAGGTGTCCCCTCAACCTACTAAGCCTCAGGGCGGGTCCTTGGTGGAGGGGCATTGTAGGTCTTCCTTGCTCTGGCCTCAACCAAATGCCTGGTGGAAGAGCTCTATCTTGCAGGCCCTGCGAAACTGGGCCAATTTGTTCTCAGAGCAAAGGACCCTGCAAGGGGCCTAGGGGGTTAGATGGTTCCTCAGGTATGCTGAGCCTGGACTGCGTATGGCCTGAAAGGTAAAAACAAGAACCTTGAACTTGATCCAGTATAAAACAGGCAACCAATACAGCTGCCGCAGCACTGGCTACATGTAAGGCCTCCAAGAACCTCTGCTGCTGTATTCTGTGCCAGCTGCAATTTCTGGGTCAAGGACAAGCGAGTTACACAAGTCCAGCATTGAGGTGACTGTTGCATGGTTCACTGTGGCTAGGTGCTCCGGAGCCAGATAGGGCACTAGAAGCCTGGCCTGGCGAAGATGGAAGAATGCTAGTTGGGCCACCTTCGTGACCTGAGCCTCCATCTATAAGGAGGCATTGAAGGTCACCCCTAAATTCCTCACCAAGGCCGAGATCAACTGTACCCCGTCCAGGCCAGGGAGGTACACTCCCTGGTCCAAAGTGCCTGACAATTTTCTGTGTGCAGAAGGAAATGTTATATAAATTCAGAGTGCACATTGTAGCGGATTAACAGAACCACCCTACGAAGCCATCTGCTAGGCAAGAGCCCAGAAATCTGTGTCAGATCTACCTCTATGATCTCCTTCCTGGCCTTTTCTTTTTGTATAATAAAATTGCTACGCTTGCTATTTTAAGGGGAAGGCCAGGTCAAGAGGTGGGGAGAACTGAAGCCTTGTTCATTTTTTCCCCTTCCAACCTTTGCCCTCCTTCAAGCTGTTTTTACTTCCTGCTGGGGAGATTTATGGGCATAGGCAAGCTCTCCTTAATGTGGGTAAAAGCTGCTCTCTGTACCGGTGGCTGTGATTCTGTCCAAGGAAGTGGGGAAAGAGAGAAGGGCCAACCCCCAAGACGCCTTTACAACCCCAAGCTTCAGGGGCTGCAATGTGTTAAAAATGAAGAAACTTGGAAAAGGGACCATGGAAGCCCATGGAATGGATAGTTCCACCTGCTAGAGAAGGGAAATATTCTGATTAAGTCTGCATCGGAGTCCAAGCAAGATCTGAGATGGTGGGCATTTAAGAAATAATTTAATCTTTTATGCCGCTTTCCACTTCACCACCTCTGTTGGTGCGGGCATGGGTACCTAAAGAAGATCTACTTTCCTAATCCCCCAAATACTGCTTTCAAGGAAAAAAGGGAGGATAGGCTGCAGTTCCTGGAAATCTGGCACGCTGGAAAGAGAACTTAAAAAGAACACTTCTCATCAAAAGTATCTCTGTTGCATTGGTGCAGCTAAACAACCTTTTCCTACTTTAAATGCCCTTGTCTAACTTTAGACTCATTTTCCCAATGGATTCTTTTAAATACAAAAAAATTATTTAGTTTACTTTGTCATATTAGAATGTCTCCTTTCTCTGGGCTCTTGTCCAGGCATCTCTAGCAGAAAATTGGCTTGTAAATTTTAATTAAAAGAACTTTCATTTGGCGTATAAATTAAAAAAAAAAACTTTTGCAATGGCATGCACAGAAAAGTTAGACAGTTGCATCCTCTGGGGCATAGAACTGGAGTCCCAGTGGGTGGGCAGGTAATTGTGAATTCCCAGCATTCTGCAGGGGGTTGGACTTGATGACCCTGGAGTTCCCTTCCTACTCTATGATTCTATGAAGTGCCACCTTGTAAGATGGCATATACTGATATCCACTATGGCTAGTATTTCCACATTTGTAAGGTGACTATTTTCAGTTCAGTAAAGTATCTGTGGTAGAATCATAGAGTTGGAAGGGGCCATACAGGCCATCTAGTCCAACCCCCTGCTCAACGCAGGATCAGCCCAAAGCAGACTGTGTCCGTCTTGGATTTTGCATTTGGAAATCCAGGTTTCAACTCCCTGTTCCACCATGATATGGGCTGGGGCTTATAGTACTTATTTTTACCCTGTTTTACTCTCCAATGGAGACCAGTAAAAGTCAGCCTTTCTCAACTTTTTCCCATCGCGAAACCCCTGAAACATTTTTCAGGCTTTGAGAAACTCCAGAAGCGGCACAATCGTGCAGAATATGTGGCGCAGAGTGGTAAGGCAGCCGCCTGAAAGCTTTGCCCATGAGGTTGGGAGTTCAATCCCAGCAGCCGGCTCAAGGTTGACTCAGCCTTCCATCCTTCCGAGGTCGGTAAAATGAGTACCCAGCTTGCTGGGGGGTAAACGGTAATGACTGGGGGAGGCACTGGCAAACCACCCCGTATTGAGTCTGCCATGAAAACGCTAGAGGGCGTCACCCCAAGCGTCAGACATGACTCGGTGCTTGCACAGGGGATACCTTTACCTTTACCTTCATGGTTGGGAAGCAGAGCTGTGGATACTCCCACTTGGGGTCCCTCCCTCCAGGCCTATCATTGGTCATTTGGATGGGATGGGGGGGTGGATCAACATGACCATATATGGTCATACCACCCAATAAATGTTTTACAAATTTGAAGATAATTAACTCCCACCCATTCAGAAAACTCTTCCAGGGCTGTCAAGAGACCCCATGGATTCATGAAACCCTGGTTGAGAAAGCGTGCACATAATCTCACAACAATATTCACTCTTCCTCCAACAACAACCCTGCGAAGTAACCTAGGTTGAATGACAGTGACTGGCCCAAGGGTATTCAGTGACCTTCCATGACAGCACCTGGGTCTCTTGGATTCTTGTCCAACCCTCTATCCACAGTGTCACATTGGCCTTCAGTGAGGAGCCCAGAACAGCCTCGGACAAGCTCCTGTGCCATAATTGAAGCCCCCCCCTCCCGGTGGAGCCAGGTCATCGGCCTTACCACCCCCACCATCTGGAGGGTGAGGCAGGTTTTTTTGCTGCTGGGCAAATTGTTCTCAGGGGGTTTTATGGGGCGTTTATTGGGGAATAATTATTTGTAACCCACCACAAGCTGTTTTGTGGTGGGCTAAAAGTCGAAATATAAACAAGCAAGCTTCCCTTGCTGCTGCTGTTGTTGTTCTTAATTCGATTTCTGTCGGGGACCCGCTTGCTAACTGAAAAAACAGGGTGCCCCTTTGAAGAAAACGTCACGCCAGGCCTGGTGAACGATACAACAGGAACAAGCTTTATTTCAGCAACGTGGAGTCCGCTGGTATGGAGTAAGAGCTTCCACCGAACTCCAGGTGGAAGCTCCCTTTTATACAAAACCCACCTCCTTAGGCTGTATTGCCCCACCCAGTACTTGCGGAGGGAACATGCTGATACAATCATGACTCATGCACATATGCGAGGTTTTCCGGGGTTCCTGATGGCCCATTTTCCTGGAACAAAGGGCCATCTCCGGGCCCTTGTCAAAAGGTGGAGGGGGACATTGAGGTTCTTTAGCGGCCATTGCCACCTCAACGATCGGGTGGGGCGCCCAGCTGCCGGCTTGCCTATGATCACCATGCCCTACCTCCGTGATCGCGGGCGCCTCTGATGGCGGGGTTCGGTCCGGTTCCCAAGCCACCAAGGACCGAACCACGACATTCTGCCCCCCCAAAGGTCCATTCTCCAACCCCCCGGGACGGCCAGGATACCGCTTGTGGAAACGTTCAGTGAGTCGGGGCGCAAGGACGTCCGCTGCCCAGACCCATTCCCGGTCCCCCAAAGCGAAGTCCTTCCATTCCACGAGGTACTGCAACTTCCCCCTGTGGAGTCTAGAGTCCAGGATATCCGCCACCTCGTGGTGCTCCCCCCCCGGCAGGACCTCGGGCGCTGGCGGGGAAAACACGGGGTGCCAAACGTCACCGTCCGGAGTTTTTTTTAGAAGGCTCACGTGAAAGACGGGATGGATGTGCCGGAGGTTCTTGGGGAGCTTGAGCTTGACCGAAACTTCGTTGATCGGGGCCAAGACCTCGAAAGGCCCCAAAAACCGAGGGCCTAGCTTCTTGCTGGGCAAATTCAACCGTAGGTTCCGGGTGGAAAGGTAAACTCGATCCCCCGGTCGGATCTCCTCAGCTGGTCGTCTCTTCCGGTCGGCGTCCTCTTTCTGCGCTGCCTTGACTTTGTGGAGCTGCTCCTGCAGCGACTTCCAGCAGCTCCCGGCACGCTTCCCCCACTCGCGAAGGTCGGCCGATTCCCGGGCGGGGACCTCTCCAAGCTCCGGGAAGTGTCTCAGGTCTGTCCCGTAGACGACGGCAAAAGGCGACATCTCCGTGCTGCTGTGGTCTGCGTTGTTGTACGCGAACTCGGCCAGGGGGAGCAGGGGCACCCAGGTGTCTTGATGATAGGAACCGAAACACCGCAAGTACTGCTCCAGTACTTGATTAACCCGCTCGGTCTGCCCGTCCGTCTGGGGGTGGTAAGCGGAGCTCAGCCCTTGCTCGATGTCTAACAGGCGCAGGAAAGCTTGCCAAAACCGGGACACGAATTGTGAGCCCCGATCGGAAATCACCTTGTCCGGCAGCCCGTGCAGTCGGAACACGTGATCCAGGAACATCCGAGCCAACTGTGAAGCACTGGGGACACTGGCGCAAGGAATGAAATGGGCCTGTTTGGAAAATAGATCTACCACCACCCAGATCACCGTTTCCCCCTTGCTGGGAGGCAAGTCTGTTATAAAGTCCATGGAGATCACTGACCACGGCCGGGTCGGGACCTCGAGCGGGTGCAGCAGACCTTTCGGCTTGCCAACCCCCGGCTTGCAGGTCAGGCAGACAGGACAACCACTGACGTAAGCTTTTGTGTCCCGCCGCAGACTGGGCCACCAAAACCGCCGCCGGGCCAACTTCCAGGATTTTACGAAACCGAAGTGCCCGGCGGTCTTAGCATCGTGGCAGAGGCTGAGGGCTTCCCGTCGTAGCCCTTCCGGGACGTAGACAGCCTCCCCCCTCCGCCAGAGACCGGAGTCCAAAATCAAAGAGTCCCGGAGCTCAGCCAGCTCCTCGTCTGTCCCGTAGGCTGCCACTAGGCGGTCTCGGAGCGGGGCGGTCGCCGGGTCGGGCTCCCATTCCTCCCTGGCCCGACGCCTAGTGACGACCCCCCGTCCCAGCTGCTCCTCACCAAACACGGACCTGGTGCAGGGAGCGTACCCCTCCCCATAATGCGGCAGACGGGAGAGGGCGTCCGCGAGGAAATTCTCTTTGCCGGGGATGTGACCAAGCTTGAAATTGTACCGCGAAAAGAACTCCGCCCACCTCATCTGCTTGGCGTTCAGGGATCGCGGTTGCCGGAGCGCCTCCAGATTCTTGTGATCTGTCCAGACCTCGAACGGCTCCTCTGTTTCCTCCAGCCAATGCCGCCATTCGGTGAGGGCGAACTTAATCGCAAACGCCTCCTTCTCCCAGGTAGACCAGTTCCGCTCCGTTTCGGCGAATTTTCGTGAGAGGTAGGCCGCCGGCCTCAGCTGTCCCGCCTTGTCTCGCTGCAGGAGAACCGCCCCGGCTGCTGCGTCGCTGGCGTCGACTTGTACCACCATCGGCTGGGTTGGGTCGACGTGCAGTAGCGTGGGCTCAGACGCGAAAGCTTGCTTGAGGGCCAGGAACGCTGCCTCCGATTTCTCATTCCAGCCGAGCGCTGCGCTGGGCCGCGTGGCGCGAGGACCTCTCCCCTTGGTACCTAGCAAGTCCGTGAGGGGAGCCACTACGGAGGAGTATCTGGGGATGAAGCCTCTAAAAAAGTTAGCAAACCCCAGGAAGCTTTGTAGCTGTTTCCGGGTGCGGGGCCTTTCCCAGGCCAGCACCGCCTGCACCTTCTCGGGGTCCATAGCTATGCCCTGGGCTGAGATGCGGTAGCCCAAATAGTCCAGGGAGGGACGGTGGAATTCGCACTTAGCCAGCTTCACGTATAGGTGGTTTGCCAGCAGGCGCTTTAACACCTCCCTCACCAGGGTCACGTGCTCTTGGGGATCTTGGCTGTAGATCAGGACGTCATCCAAATAAACAACCACCCCCTGAAACAGAAGGTCCTGCAACACCTCATTAATTAGACTCATGAAAACCCCAGGTGCCCCGCTTAAACCGAACGGCATCACTTTAAATTCGAATTGTCCCAATTGACAGTTAAACGCTGTTTTCCACTCATCCCCCTCCCGGATGCGTACCCGGTAGTACGCCTCCCTTAGGTCCAGCTTAGTGAACAGAGTCCCTTTGCCCAGCCGGGCCAGCAAATCCGGGATCAGCGGGAGGGGGTAAGCGTTCCCCGCTGCGATGGCGTTGAGGCCCCGGTAGTCCTGGCACAGCCGACGGGACCCATCCTTTTTCCGGACGAACAAGACTGGAGCTCCCATGGGACTGGAAGCGGGCCGAATGAAACCTCGGGCCAGATTTTTACCCAAAAACTCCCGGAGGTCCTTGAGCTCACCCTCACTCATCTTGTAGATGCGCCCTTTGGGTAGTACCGCCCCCTCTGGGATGTTGATAGCGCAGTCCGTGCGGCGGTGTGGGGGTAGCTCGTCCGCTTCCCGCTCGCTGAAAACGGCTGCGAGGTCTCGGTACTCTGGCGGGACCTCGGGCTCTGGTATCTCCTGCTGCGCCGCCGCCGCTCCCCTGGGACGCGCCGCCGTCCTCTTGTGGCTGGAATTCTCGTGGGGGACCCGATGCCGTGCACCCACCGTCAAGTCGAACTTCAGGGTCCCCGCCCGCCAGTCCACCACGGGGTTGTGTTCCTTCAGCCAATCCAGGCCCAACACCGCCCGATATCCCGCTACGGGGACCTGGATCAGCCACCGCAGCTCTTGGTGGTCCCCTATGTGGATGGCGATAGGACCCACCTCCTCCCCGAAAGGTCCCCCCTGAATCGGGCTGCCGTCCATCTGGACGAAAACCAGGGGAACCTTCCGAATGCGCTTCGGTAGCCCCAAAGCCCGGGCTATCTGGGGGTGGACCATGCTGTGGTCGCATCCAGAGTCCAAAAGAGCCTCCCCCACCCAACTTAGTCCGTTCTCCGGGTTCCGGAGCTCTAAAATTACCACGTTCGGAGGTCGCGCCTCATGCTGTAGGGGTTTTCCCTCGCACCGCGGGACCTGCTGCCCGGCGCCGTCTACAGCAGGTCCTGGCCGTTTCCCGTCGCCTGGGCGCTTCCCGGTTCGTTGCGGAGGTCCTCCGCCCGGCGTGCCTGCTGGGGGCGTGTCGCACCTCCCCCCTGGGAGAGCCCGCGGTCCTCCCCCCCTTGCCGTTGGCACGCTGCTGCGAAATGTCCTGACCCCCCGCATTTCAGGCACAGACCTTCCCGGCGTCTCCTTTCCCGCTCGGGGTTCGGGGGTCGTTTGGGGCGAGAGTTGTCGGGGCCCGGTCTCGGCGCCTCGGCTGACCCGCCTTTGGCCTCCCGGGGGGGTGCGGCGGCCCAACCCAGGCTGGCTTCCAGCTTGGCGACCACAAAACACCACCCCTCCAGTGTAGACAGATCTTCTTCCGTCCCCTTGATCACGGCCCATTCCCTGAGCTTCGGGTTAAGGCCCTCCCGGAAGTACTCGATTTGGGTCTCCTCGTTCCAGGAGAACACCTTGCCTGCTTCCCTCCGGAAAATGTCTATATAGTCCATGACCCCCCTAGTACCCTGTCGAAGTCCCTTGATCCGACTCTTTGCCTTGTCCTCAGCCTGGGGGTCCTGGAATCGTCGGCGGAGCGCGACCACGAAGTCCTGCAGGTCCCGCGTTGCCGGGTCGCCGCGCTCGGCCAACCCTAGGTACCACTGACCCGCCTTGCCCTGGAGACACGAGGCCACCCCCCAGACCAAGTCCTCGGAGTCCTCATACCGGTCTCCATACCTCCGGGCATGCGTCAGCGCGTGGAGGAGGAACTGCGGGAGGTCGTCCGGCGTCCCGTCGAAACGCGCCTTAAGCTCTGGGGGGGAACGTTTTGGAGAGTAGTCCGACCCCCTCCGGATCCGGGATTCTCGGCGTCCGCCGTCTCGTCCTGCTCCGCTCCACCGGCTACCAACTTGCCCAACGACGCCGTGCCGCTCCCTGCCTTGCACGTCGCTCCTGCATTGGTCCGGCTCTCGCCGCCCCGTCGGCTCACCCGCTCCCCCGAGATCCTCTGCTGTCTCGCCTCTCCGCTGGCCGTCTCGCCTACTCGGGACTGAAAACTGCTCCGGGTCGGGGTCCGGGGCCCGCTCACCAGTGCCGGGCTCGTCCTCGTCGCTGGAGACGTCCTCACTCGACGCGATCCCCTCCGCCGTTGTATTACCAGTCCCTCCGGGCCCGGCCCGAGCTTGCTCACGGGCTTCAGCTGCCTGCAAGCGCCTGGCCAAGTCCGCCATGGCCCGCCGCAGGTCCTCTAGGGATTCCTCAGGTCCTACCGGGCGAAGCGCCTGCCTCAGCTGGGTGTCCCAGGTTGGGGCCAACCCCCCAGACCTCGGCGCGCTCCCCGCCGTGCTTGGGAACCCCATGGCCCGGCGCCTTCCCTTGGCCGCCGCTGCCGAGGGTCTCGGGGTCCCGGACAGCTGCTCCTGGCCCCCCGATTTTCGGAGGAAATCTCCCGGGGACATTAAACTCATGTTCCCGGGGTTCGTGGGGGTCGAGACCGCCCCGTTGCTTGAAAACGCCATCTCTGGATCCGTCCCGATAAGCGCTCGGATGCGATGCCGACCCTGGAGTTCGGTGGGAAGCTCTTACGATGTCGGGGACCCGCTTGCTAACTGAAAAAACAGGGTGCCCCTTTGAAGAAAACGTCACGCCAGGCCTGGTGAACGATACAACAGGAACAAGCTTTATTTCAGCAACGTGGAGTCCGCTGGTATGGAGTAAGAGCTTCCACCGAACTCCAGGTGGAAGCTCCCTTTTATACAAAACCCACCTCCTTAGGCTGTATTGCCCCACCCAGTACTTGCGGAGGGAACATGCTGATACAATCATGACTCATGCACATATGCGAGGTTTTCCGGGGTTCCTGATGGCCCATTTTCCTGGAACAAAGGGCCATCTCCGGGCCCTTGTCAAAAGGTGGAGGGGGACATTGAGGTTCTTTAGCGGCCATTGCCACCTCAACGATCGGGTGGGGCGCCCAGCTGCCGGCTTGCCTATGATCACCATGCCCTACCTCCGTGATCGCGGGCGCCTCTGATGGCGGGGTTCGGTCCGGTTCCCAAGCCACCAAGGACCGAACCACGACAATTTCTTACCCGTCGCACTCGAGAGTTATCTCACAGTGGGCTGCAATAAAAGATAAAACACCACGTAGATTAAAACAAAAACAACAAATTCCATATTCCGGCGGTGAGGAACAAGTAAAAACAATAATCTAACCTCCTTCCTTATCCCCCCCAGCGCTGCAGGGAAGGGGTGCAGACTAATCCAGATATAAGTTGTTCTTACTCTGATTGCTCTTAACTATGGAGGGACCCTTAGATCTACTGCACCCTGGCCTCAACCAAAGCTCATCTGACAGTTCCTGTGGAACAGCAAAAAGGCCTGGTTTCTTTTTTTCACTGACCAATCCTAGCATAATTGCTTTCAACTCAAAGAATCAAACACTGGAACTAGAGACTTGAGTTCAAATCACCACTCTGCCATGGAAGCTTGGTGGATGACCAGGGGCAGACTCTCTCTTTCTCTCAGGGGTAATTTTGAGGATAAAAAATGGAGGAGCAGAGAATGATACCCAAATTTTTGAGCTCCTTGAAGGAAGTACCAAAAAGTACCAAATCAATACCTTTGCTTGCTGGTTATACCACTGCATAACTGGAAGGCAACTCATCAGCTGCAGTTAAAGCTCCAGTTGATTAAATATACCCCAAGTAACCCGGAAAACACCAGCTTTGAATATAGGGGAGGATAATAATACTAGCCTACCTTTCAGGGGTGTTGTATGTTTTACCATGATTGCTTACTTCATTTATACCCTGCCTTTCTCCCCAGTGGAGACCCAAGGCAGCTTACATCACTGTCCTTTCCTCCATTTTATCCCCATAACAACCCTATGGGGTAGGTTACAATGAGAGAGTATGATGCACCCAAGCTCACCCAGCGAACTTCCATGGCATGAGTGGGAATTGAACCCAAGTCTCCCAGATACTAGTCTGACGCTCTTTGAAAGCCAGAATGGTGTAGCGGTTAAAGAATGGCAGCATCTAATATGGAGATTCCCCACACCTCCTCCACATGCAGCCAACTAGATGACCTTAGGCCAGTCACAGTTCTCTTAGAGCTCTCTCACCTCCACCTATCTCACAGGGTGCCGTTGCACAGGAGGAAGGGTAGGCAAAAGTGGGGTACAAAAACGGTTCTCTCTTTACCATTACAGCACACTGGAAGTGTTGCAACAATGCAAAGCACCATACAAATGCAAAGTATTACATCTTGTTTCATTTCAACTCAAAGCCCTTGAACAGAATAAGGGGCTTTTTGCACGCCTTCAAAATAGCACAATGGTTGCCAATTGAAAACGCTACTGATTTGCTGTTTTGCACAACGTCGTCGACAATCTGCCACACACCTGAAACCAATCTGCAAAAAGCGCTTCCTTGTAGCGCTTTCAGGGAAATCCCCAAAAGTGGATTCACCCTCCGGAAAGCGATACAGTCCTGCAACCAATCTGCAACACTAGCGAAAAAGACCTGCGCGTTAACATTGTTGCGGTTTCTACAAAGTCCCTCCCCCTGGCTCTCTTCTCTGATCTTCCGGCGAAGCGATCGCCATTTTTTTTTCTCCGAGCGAGCGGGGATAAACGCACCAGCGAGCCTCTTTCTGTTTAGAGGCTTCCCTGGCTTCAGTCCCTCCCCTTTAGTCACTAAGCACAAACCACAGAAAAGCCGGTTTGCTGATGTATTTTCCCTTTAATTTTTACACATTCATTCAGCCGAAAATCGGGCCCGTGAGAGGGGGGGGGATTTTTTTTTTCACTCGGAGGAAGCGTGGCAATGATCAAACGACAGCTCAAACACATTAAGGCAGCTGGATGGGTCTCTCCGTTGCAACGAATCTACACAGATTCGTTGCAATGGGTCTGTTTTTTTTAAAAAAAACCTTTCTTAAAGGGAAAGGGGCTGTTTGGGAGCATGCTAACGGCTGCCCATTGGCTGCTTGACGGCCAGGGGTGGGACGAGCTTGGCAATAGCGCTTCCTTTCTAGCGATTTCTGCCGAGACCGGAAGCCTGTGGGAAACGCTACAAAACGCAACTGGATTCCACTACAAAGGCAGGTATGCATAACGACGAATTCCACTTTTTTAAATGGCGATTTTTCATTCAGTGACCAATTTGCTACAAAGATCCCGGTGCGTAAAGCCCCTCAGTTTTCCCCTAACAGACAGCGCATTGTTGAGGAGTTACTTTCTAGCATACCATTCTCTCCCAGAAAGCTGTATGGATCTTCATGGGAACCTATGACTCAGCACCTCCTAAACTCCGATAAGACATGCACCAATCCCGGGCAAAGCTCAAGGTCATCTCACTGACTCCCTGTGGCTTTATCGTACTTGTATCAGCACTTGGATACGGAGTGTGCACGGCAGCACCCGGCAAAGTGACGCTTGGAAATGCTTCGCGGGTCCTCAGTGCTAAATTTAGCTCCCTAGTCACCCGCAGGCTGACAAACCTGTAGGCTCCATAAAACGAGTGACACTTTCCCTTTCTTCAAATGCTCCGTTCAGCCCGTTAGCTTCAATCACCTGCATTTCTGCAAATCTATTTATAATCCTGATTCTATCTGGCAAGAATAAATATCCCTTTCCCCAAAGAGCTATGCTGCGGCAACGGACCGAGAGATGCTTCCCCTTGATCCATCGCGCTCTGCGCTGGCAGCTCCTATAATATGAAGGAGCCACAAGGACAGGCTGAGCCGTGCGGTTCCTTCCAACCCTTCCCCCCCAGTGGTTTATAACCATTTTATTAAGGGAGGGGACTCCGGCTTGCTTCTTCCTTCACGCCAGCAGTGTTGTTGCTGCAGTGTGGCTCTTTTTAGAGCTGCTGAGAAAAATGGGGGAAGCAAAGAATTTTGTCCCCTGGCTCTGCTCCGTAATGCCACCACTTCGGATTCCATGATCTGGGCAGAAGGAAGGAAGGAATTTTGGGCTCATCCGGACTGGAGCTTTCTCTTTTACCCCAGCAGTGTTGGGCCCAGGTGAACCTGATCTCATCAGATCTCAGAAGCTAAACTAGGCTGGTCCTCACCAGTATTTGGATGGGACCCTCCAAAGGTGTGCAGGGTTGCAACCTAGAAGTAGGCAATGGCAAGCCACCTCTGAACATCTCTTGCCTGGAAAGCCCTACGGGTTGCTCTCAATTTGGCTGCAACTGGACGAAACTTTTCACCCCCCCCCCCCGCCGGCAGCATTGCGTCAGCAAAACATGAGAGGGGAACAGGATTTATTCTATGCTCTCCTGCCCCATTGCATAACCCACTGGTGCATCTTGTGCACATGCCTGTAAACCAGGGGTAGTCAAACTGCGGCCCTCCAGATGTCCATGGACCACAATTCCCAGAAGCCCCTGCCAGCGAATGCTGGCAGGGGCTTCTGGGAATTGTAGTCCATGGACATCTGGAGGGCCGCAGTTTGACTACCCCTGCTGTAAACACTAATGTACACACTGGGTTTTGTTTCAGTTCTAACAGGAAGGAAGAAGAAACACACGGAGGAGGAACAGGGACAAAAAGAGACAGACACTTCATCTTTGTTTAATCTTTTTTTCCTCATCTATCTGTTTTTATAAGCAGCTGAGATACGTATGAACCCCATGTGCTGAACCAGACAAAGTAGGAGCTCTCACAGTGCGTTTCCCCCCTTCCCGGGCCACCAAGTGGAATCGTTCCAATGGAGTGTTTCCACAATTGGAAGGATTTTCACCTGCAGAGCGTGGCCCCCTCATCTCCCACTGCAGCTCAAATGCCACCCCTGTCTTGATCTGGGAGGGGGAGTCCCTGGCCCCCCAGCCACAGCATCTCAGGGGCTGCAGTAGGATAGGGAAGGTGAGAAAGTCATGCTCTGTGTCCAGAAATCCTCCTACTCATGAGAACGCTCTGTTGGTTCCAAGGCAGGGCATCTAGCAGCACATTAGAATCTGTGAGTGGGTCTGAGGTTTAAGGGTCAGGGACGTTTCCTACAATTAGGACGGGGAAATTCATACTCCTGTTTTGTTCTCTTTCCCCTTAGAGCACTGCCAATTGGAGAGCTTTTACCAAAAAGCTATTCCATCTAGATGGCTTCTTTGATTTTTAAATAAAGCATTTCGACAACACATTGTAACTCCAGCATGCAGGTCCTCTAATCACAGCCTAAATGCTGCCTTTTAATCTCAATTTCTCTTTTCTATATTCATTATGGTCTTTCAGATCTCTCGTTGCCAAGAGTTAGCCAGGTAGAAGAAGAGTTGGTCTTTATACCTCGCTTTTCACTACCCAAAGGAGTCTCACAGCGGCTTATGGTTGCCTTCCCTTCCTCTCTTCATGTGAGGTAGGTGGGGCTGAGAGAGCTCTGGGAGCACTGTGACTGGCCCAAGGTCACCCAGCTGGCTGCATGCTGAGGAGGAGTGGGGAATCAAACCTGGTGCTCCAGATTAGAGGTGGCCACTTTCATCAATGAGTTGATCATACAGTATGCACCATCAGAACTGACTTCCTCATTAGTTCTAGTCTACCAGAAACCAAGGGGTGGTAAAAGAGGAGCCACAAAGGCACTCCGCTTCCAGACCTCCTGAGGGATTTGGGGTGGTCTGCCTAGCGCACACCATCATCTCCCCTGCCAACACCAACATGAACAGTTCCCCTCACATAAATTACTCCTCAGCTAATGGTGTGCTCAGGCCCAGGCCACACTGAAGTAAGTAGTTGACTGTTGTCATGGGGCAACAGTGGCATCCTGGGATTTCAGTTCTCTCATACAATAGCAGTTCTAGGATGTGTTGCTATTGAATCTGCAGTATTTTTGTGTGCATTAGAATAATAGAATCCTAGAATAATAGATTTGGAAGGGACCTCATGGGTCATCTAGTCCAACCCCCTGCACTATGCAGGACACTCCCATCCCAATCGCTCATCTACTGTAACCTGCCTCCCCTTTACAGAATCAGCCTCTCTGTCAGATGGCTATCCAGTCTCTGTTTAAAAATGTCCAAAGACTGAGAACCCACCACCTCCCGAGGAAGCCTGTTCCACTGAGAAACCGCTCTAACTGTCAGGAACTTCTTCCAGATGTTTAGATGGAATTTCTTTTGAATTAATTTCATCCCATTCGTTCTAGTCTGTCCCTCCAGGACAAGAGAGAACACTTCTGCTCCATCCTCTATATGGCACCCTTTTAAATACTTGAAGATGGTTATCAGATCCCCTCTCAGTCGTCTCCTCTCTAGGCTAAACAGACCAAGCTCCCCCAACCTTTCTTCATACATCTTGGTCTCCTAATATTCTATGATGAATCATATGTTCTCAAAGAAAAAAAAGAGAAATCAGAATGTAATGGTGTGTGTGTGTGTGTGTGTGTGTATGGTACCATCACGTTGCTTCTAACTTATGGTGACCCTATGAATTAATGACCTCCAAAATGCTCTATTGTTAACCGTATTGAGGTCTTACAAAATGAGGGCAGTGATTTCCTTGACCGAGTCAATCCCTCTCATGAGTGTAACATGATCCCGCCTCAAAAGTTAGACACTGATTTTTAATTACTGGATGTTAACTGTAACTTGTATGCAAATTAAGACAGACCTCCCTTTTTTGATAGCACGCCTAATAAAAACCTAGTCTTGTATTTGAGCAAATACAGTGTCAACCCATTACCATGTTCCTCTGAGTGTTCTCTAGAGCAGGGGTAGTCAAACTGCGGCCCTCCAGATGTCCATGGACTACAATTCCCAGGAGCCCCTGCCAGCATTCGCTGGCAGGGGCTTCTGGGAATTGTGGTCCATGGACATCTGGAGGGCCGCAGTTTGACTACCCCTGCTCTAGAGTGTGTGTCTTCAAACAAAGCCCTGCAACCTAATTTAGATGATCATTTAGACTGCAGTTGTGAGGAGATGGAAGTGTTCCTCCCAAAGGAAGAGTGTCTTGCATGTAGAATTTTAGATTCAGTTCAGGTAGAACTTCATGTTCCATGGGCTGCTTCAAAAAACAACAGGTCCAATAGAAAGTTAATCTTGCTCAGCTAGCCCTGGGGCCATTGGCTGACAAAAATAAAATTGTAATAATGGGGTTGGCTCCAAGCAACTTTCCTTGGGTGAACTAGGGACAAGGGGCCCTCTTTGACCACCCAAAAAGGCTGTGCTGAGGTTCATGGGACCTACATGGAGAAATAGAGTTGCAAGGTCCCCGTTGTTGCTGGTGGGGGTTATAGGGTTGCCAATTTCAGGCTGGGAAACTTCTGGAGATTTGGGGGTGCAGCTTGAAGAGGACAGGGACCTCAGTAAGGTACAATGGCAAAGAAACTATCCCTTACACTATCCATTATCACCATAGCAACTTATCTCTGCAGTCTGGAAACTAATTCCGGGAGATTTCTAGGCAACACCTGGAGGCTGGCATCCCTATATGGGACAATAGGAAGAGAACTGAGCAAGGCTGAGCATAAAATGCAGGCCCGTGCTCATAGTAGTAAGTATTTCTCTTCATTACAAGTGACGGCTCCTAACATTATAGCAAATGACTCTTTGAAGGAGGGGGTTAGGTAGCTGATCCATATACTTATCCAATGTTTTTCTAATAACACAAGCTTGTTGGGCAATCCATTGATCCAGCAAAGATGGGAGTGATATTCTTCCTTCGGTGTCAGGATGATAGTTCAGTTTCTGTATGTGGTTCACGGTGAATGATTCGTTTTAATCCCTACATGCCGATCTCACAATCCGATTGTGTGACTGAAAAACAGCCGAGGACCGAAACGGCAGCTCTGGTTGCAGCCAAGTCTGTAATTCCTTTTTCAGGCAAAAGTAATAGGCTATTCTTTTAGGTGGTGCTTTCGTTTCAGCAGAAGCTTCCTCTTGTGCAAGTAGCAATTTTGTCTCCTGTCAGTCAGAACAGGGTTTCACGGAAAGCTAGATCATACATAAAACCAGCTGGGGGAAATTATACTGCGTTAGAGCATTTTTGTCAGGGAGCCGGAGATCCATTTGCTGAAAAATTTTATTCAGCAAACAGGCACGATACAAGCAAAAAAAGAAATCCAGTGAATGGCTAAATAAATTATTAGGGGACTGAGATATTGATCTGGGGGACAGCATAAATACCTCTACATCATGGAAGCATTTTAGAGGCAGGATTATTACTTCCTACACAAGCCTGTTGCTTGGAGCTCTGGTATCTTCAGGCCTGCTACGTGTGTGTGTGTGTGTGTGTGTGAAGTGCCATCAAGTGCCAACTTAGGGCAACTCTATGAATTAACAACCTCTGACATATTCTTTTGTTATCCTTTTATTCTCTCTTGCCTTGGAGGGAAGGACCAGAACCAATGGGTTGAAATTAATTCAAAAGAAATTCCATCTCAACATCTGGAAGAAGTTCCTGACAGTTAGAGCGGTTTCTCAGTGGAATAGGCTTCCTCGGGAGGTGGTGGGTTCTCCATCTTTGGGCATTTTTAAACAGAGGCTGGATAGCCATCTGACAGAGAGGCTGATTCTGTGAAGCTCAAGGGGGTGACAGGTTACAGTAGATGAACGATAGGGTTGTGAGTGTCCTGCATAGTGCAGGGGGTTGGACTAGATAACCCAGGAGGTCCCTTCCAAGTCTGTGATTCTATGATTCTAACAGCCTTGCTAAAGCCTTGCCATCTAAAGGCCATGGCTTCCTTTATCTAAAGCAGGCTTTCTCAACCAGGCTTTTCTGGGATTTCTTGATGGCCCTGGAAGGGTTTCCTGCAAGGGAAAGAGTTAATTCATTTTTACATTTGTTAAACATTTCTCGGGTGCTATGACTGTATATGGTCACGTTGAGTCACCCTCTCCCTCCCAAAATGTCTATGTCAAAACTCCAAAGGTACTTCTGCCCACAGATGAAGACCATGAATAGTCTTCTTGAAAGCTTTGAAACATGAGCGTTGCCTTCCTGAGAACTTTGAAACTTTCCTTCCTTAAAAAATCATGCTAATTGTTGGCAAGTGGAGGAGTTAGCCAGCGTGATTATAAACCTTCTGCTTAGCTGCACTCAACAATCAAAGTGATCACAGACTATAGGAGAGGGGGATTGCCTGGATCAAATCAGCTCGACATTTTCAGCCATACAATACTTCTGCTCTTTCTGCATCTATATTGCAAATACCTGCCCTATATTACAAATTCTTCTTCTCTGTCCCATATAATCCTTGGGTAAACCAGCTGCTGTGGTGTGAGTTTTAAGCATACTGTGTTTTTTACTTGCATGCTGGTTTGCTTGCTGGTTTCATGATGTATTAATTGTAGCCTTTGGGCTTCTGCCATCCTCCCTTCCAGCCTCGGTTTACTCCAATCATTTATTATCTCTTTGCTTGTTCTTGTTCTGTAGAACATCCCTGGTGTAAAACTAATTCTTCTCCTGATGACTTTTCATTACTGGTCTAGGCTTTCTTCTTATGCTCTGTCTCAAGACAAGTAAGTAATTTTATTTCTGTTTTCTAATTTGTAATAATTCCTCTATTCAGCCTCTTTCCTGTTTTAACTTCCTTCTTCAGTCCCCTCTTCTTTTCTTCCTCCATCCTCTTGTCAAAAAGTTTGGGTTGAACTCAGGCTAGAAAAGATTTCTTTGACCTGCTCTTAATTCTCACCTTCTCAAGAAACAATTTTTCACAGTCAGAGTAGTTCAGCAGTGGAATAGGCTGCCTAAGGAGGTGGTGAGCTCCCCCTCACTGGCAGTCTTCAAGCAAAGGTTGGATACACACTTTTCTTGGATGCTTTAGGATGCTTTGGGCTGATCCTGCGTTGAGCAGGGGATTGGACTAGATGGCCTGTATGGCCCCTTCCAACTCTATGATTCTATGATTCTATGATTCTCCTAGTTCTACTTGACATGTAAAAGTATTCTGTGTCCTGCACTGGATGGCTCAGGCTCGCCCAATCTCACCAGCTATTGGAAACTAAACAGGGCTGGACCAGGTTATGGCTTAGATGGAAGACCACCAAAGAAGTTTAGGGTCACTATTCAGAGGCAGGTAATGGCAAACCAACTCTGTTACTCTCTTGCCTTGGAAACATCAGCTGTGACTTGATAGTGCTTGCCACCACCACAGTATCTGTCTCCTGGTTCTTTCCTTTCCTTCTTTAAGTCTTCCCTTGTTATGTCTGTTATACATTTGCGATTCAGCTCTTTGGAAGGATAGTGCAATACATACCGTCACTACCTGAAGGTGTCTCTGTTTTTTTTAAATAAGCTTTTCTAATTATCGAATTGCTTGAAGATATGAGCTATCTAACCCAAATCCCAGTTTAATTATAGCAGCCATGCTGAAATTTCATTTTGTATCAATAAAAACTTACCTGCCATTTTTTAAGTGCTTGGTGTGTTTTTTCTAGCCACCCAAGCAGATTTTTGCGATCGTGTGAAATAATGTCCTTTACAAATTTCATTTGGAGTTCCAGTTGAGAAAAATGAGATTTCTCTTTTAATTTCGCCTAACTTTTAATTAAAGTCTCAATGTTTGTTTTGCCTTTGAGAATGTTTGTAAATGGAAGTCTTCTGTTAAATCATTCAAGAGGAATTTGAAATTTTCCATGCTATGAATAAATCTGTATGATGCCGATGGCTTCAGAATGCCAAAGACTTTGAAGGCTAAGGCCTCACTTTAGCAAAAAAATATCCAGAATAATAGAATAACAGAATTGGAAGGGACCTCCTGGGTCATCTAGTCCAACCCCCCGCACAATGCAAGACATTCACAACCCTATTGCTCATCCTGCCAACCCTCAAACTTTCACAGAATCAATCTAATAAAAATGGCCAGAATCAGTCTAATAATTCTTTCCCCCCTCTTTCTAACACAGTATTTTTTTACAATAATGCCTTTTTCATAAGAAGTGATTAAAAAGTTATTCACACAAATGTGTACTTCATTAAGGAAGGCCACAATTAGAACAAGTCTATAGTCTGTCTATTTAACTGACATGCCTTTTCCTAATAGCTATTATATACCCTTGACCGAAGAATGGTCCACACCTATCTGGGATGGTTGTCCTCTTCTACTGAGCACACAACTTTGGGAGGAACACACATGGAATAGTGAGGGAGGTAGGAGACACCCATCTAGCTAGCCAGATCAGCCGAATCAACCCTGGCGATCAACAGGGGACAGATGTCACAGCCAGATCACCTTCACAACCTTTCCCTAGTAAAATCTATCAACTTTGATAAGGGCGTTGAGAATTCTTTGCTACTTAGTTGAGTGCTCGCAGAATTACAGCATTCCCTATGAAAAGGGTGAGTATTGAAATACAAGGTGGCAGGGTCCTTTGCTGAAGGCTCCATTCAATGCCTCATGATGCTGGTTTTCCATCTGACTGCTGTGCTTTTGTAGACCACCATCATAGGTTAACTGTATGCTGGTTATCCTTGTGTTGATTTCTTCTTTGGGGGCCCATAGAATTGGACATCCTGGTCCAATCTTTTTCAAACTTGGGAGAGAGGAGTTGAGAAGATGCACCAGCAGCTCTGCTTAAAATCTGGTGCTTCTGTCTCAAAAAAACAGTCAATTCCCCCCAACCCCAGGTGCCCCCGTATCAATTCTCCATTATACCCTATAAGGACCATTGACTATAAGGGTCCCAATAGGCTATAACGGAGCTGGAGAAATTTCAACATTCCTGAATATTTACCAGATCCAAATATTATACCAGTATTGGGATTCTGGACTATTGGAAAATACTGATATTTTTCAGGTTCAATATACTTAAACTTGAAAAATACCATTGTTGTGGTTTTTTGCAATGGCAACCCTTTATGGATAGACTCAAATGGGTAGCTGTGATTGTCTGAAGCAACACAGCAAACAATGAGTCCAATAGCACCTTTTTGTCTGAGAAAGAGTGCATGCACTCAAAAGCTCACACTTTGAAGAAGAAGAAGAGTTGGTTCTTCTATGCAGCTTTTCTCTCCCCGAAGGAGTCTCATCATGGCTTGCATTTGCCTTCCCTTTCCTCTCCCTACAACAGAACCCTGTGAGGTCGGTGAGGCTGAGAGAGCCCTGATATTACTGAAGAAAAAGAGTTGGTTCTTCTGTGCCACTTTTCTCTACCCAAAGAAGTCTCAAAGCACCTTCCCTTTCCTCTCCCCACAACAAGACACCCAGTGAGGGAGGTGAGGCTGAGAGAGCCCTGATATTATTGCTTGGTCAGAACAGCTTTATCAGTGTTGTAGTGAGCCCAAGGTCACCCAGCTTGCTGCATGTGGAGGAGAAGAGGGGGAGTCAAACCCGGCTTGCCAGATTAGAAGTCCACACTCTTAACCACTACACTCAGCTGGCAATACATCTTTATTGGTCTTAAAGGTGCTATTGGACATATGTTGTACCACTTATAGAATTTTCAAGGCAACAAACAGAGATTATTTGCTCCTGTCTTCCTTTGCATAGCAGCTCCAGTCTCCCTTGGTAGTTTCCATTCTAAGAACTGACCATGGCCAGCACTGCTTAATTCCAAACACTCGGGTCTTCATGTTAGTCTGGGCTATTCTGGCTGCTCTGGGGCTATTATTGCCACCATCATAAATGAATCACTTCCAAAGGAAATTACTCTGGGTTACCTAAAAATAATAGGAAGGAATTAATGAACATTCATGTGGTCAATTATCCTCAATGATCCATGTTAAGTTTCACTATTGTTTTACACAGTGTTCGGTATCTAATTTAATGGTTAAAGCTCTTTGGTTGACCAACAAACTGGGCCGAACTTCAATATTAATTGAACATAAAAAACTATAGGGACAAAAGCCAACCATCTGAACTATAGCAGCTATAAAATAAGTGGCTCAGAAAAAAGCACCTTATGCCAAGAATAATATTTGCCAATAGCAGATAATGCTTTTAGAAAGTGACGTCTTCATCAGATGTGGGAAGAAACCAAAGAGATCTCCCAGTAGACTTCCT